>NC_143253.1:95216250-95816875 GCF_984573655.1 Nuphar pumila
TTAGACCCCGATTGACACTCGTACCAGTTTAAAAAGCATTAAAATTGATAAAATTTGCAAAATAGCTCAAGAAATGGTTTTGGGGACTCTACTGGGTTAGAGTGACACTGAAAGTCAGGGTTCGTGCTGGATTGAACTGAGATGAGCTAGATTGAGCTGGGTTTTAGAGTTTCGGAACTCAAATGAACTCACCAGACACTGTCTCAACTGACCTTTTCGACTGAATTTTCAAGAAAAGTTGCCATTTTTAGAGAAATGGTATAGAATGATCACTGGAGCGAAGTGAATTATGAACTTGAGCTGGCTTTGAGCTAAAACAAAGGTCAGTAATACTGACATGAACTAAAATCAAAGCTCAAACACTAGCTCAATTGGCTGAACTCAACTCAGTTTCAGCTGAAAGAGCTGAAATGGACTAAAATGGGCTCCTGGACACTTAGAAATGGTTTTGAACTGAAAATAGAGCACTTGAACTCCTGGTGAGCTCAAGTTAGACTCTGGGGAACATGACTGACTGAGAATGACTGATTCATAGACAATTGGTTTGGATTTGAGTGAGAAATGAGCTCATTTCTGAAGAAATGATCCCATTCTGGCAGGAATGGTCAGAAATGAAAATGGTTTATTCATTATGAGCTCAGATGAGCTTGAGATGACTGATATTCTAACTGTCTTGAACTGACCAATGAGCTTGGTTGACTCCGACTGACTGGGGTCCGGGATGACCTAGGGGTAAAATGATAATTTTCCTAATAAAAATGGGTAAAGTGGTGATTTTCTGAAACTGACTCAGGATTTGACTCCTACACTGACCTGACAGGGTTGGCACTGCCTGAGGAGGATTGTTTGAGAATGGATGTGGAAAATTTGGGGTGTTTACAGTTCTGCTCACCTTTTTGGCATATCTCGGGTGATCCCGAATTGGGGGTTCAAGCGAACTTCTTAGCGGGTGTTCTGTTGAGAAACCCGTATCCCGTTTATCGAGGCCTGTATCGAGTCATGCGAGACATGTAGATACCCCGATAGCGGATGTGATTCGAGATAATCACATGCATAATGTTGGCACAAGGTACTGTTGTTTCAAAAGATAAAGTAAAGTAGATAAACTTTACATCTTTGTGAAACACTCCTATTGAGGCTTCTATTGAGGAGCTATACCCCCTTCATCCTAGAGTACTTGTAGTCGTGCACGACACGTCTAGTACTGCGATAATCGGATGAGACGGTCGTGCAACCTCGAACAACGCTAAATGCAAAATGTTGTAATCACATAAATGACCTCACATTCGCCTTCACAGGCAAGATGCTCGGGTGGTTTAAATACCACATCATAGAATGGATCGTTAGTTAAGCAACCCCTAACGTACCTATTTGCTTCTTTGTGTCTATCAAGTGAGAGGACAGAGCGGTACAAACTCCAATGGACATGTTAACAACCACCCTACGGGCAACGATCCGGCCTCCCCAGTCATTGGAGTTAGGGGAAAGGGGCTACATTAGTTAGCTCAACACTTCTGCAGAAGTTGGATGCGTCCGTGGCACAACCTCCTTTGGGGAATCCTCTCTCGGCTAAAGCCGTCCCTTTGGAGCGAACTCAACTAGCTTTTCGGGTTATTGAAAATACATAGAATAACAGACGCCCGAACTAGTTTCAGTTGGGTCTACGTTTTGCCTGCGCGTACCCGCAGGTTCGTAATTATCGAAACATAAGGTCTGTTCACACTGGTCGTTGAGTCGTGAGCTTCGCTTGCACTACTGCTTCTCTTGCACTACTGATTCGCTTGCACTACTGATTCACTTGCACTACTGCTTCGCTTGCACTACTAATTCGCTTGCTTGCTCGTTCAATATGCTACTCGTTGAGTTGTGTACGCCTGTCAAGGCGTTACTCTAGTTGGTTAAACTGCTTACGCAGTTCTTTGCGGAGTAATAAGGAGTTTCTCATACTAGTTAAATGCTTATAATAGTAGCATTATGCCAGTTGCTACATATTAGCATGTGACTTGCTTTATCCCTTGGTCGAACTGTTTGGTGCTTATTGTAGCGTAGAACTTGTTGGCTTGCATCTCTTATGATTGATGTGATTGCATACAGCTCGTAATCTACGAACTGGTGGCAACTACGATTGATGTGGTCGCTTGTCTTATAAGCTATTTACATATTGTGATATAATTGTTGTCGTATGATTGCTTATGAATGGCTTGTGATATAATGGTTTATGCCTTACGATTAATTTAATTACTTGTTCATGGACTGAGCCATTTTATGGTAATTATATGTTTTACGAGCATTGTTATGAGTGCTTGTCTTATTCAGTTGTTTTGTTTGGCTGACGGGTAGAGTTAGTTACCCTTCGCCCATAGAATCAACTGAATTGCCATATCTGCGCGTTCTCATGTGTCGTTTACACATGCTTTGAGGGCCTATTTGAGGATTGCAATATTCCTCGTGGCAATCATACGATGCGTAGGATTATATGCTTCTGCGCGGAGTGATACAATGCATATTGCTGATATACATGCTTGTGCCCATATTGTGGCTACTGACCTCGAGAGCAGTCAACTGTTCGGAGCGGTCGATTGTATAGATGCGTGTATCACCGAGTAGGGTGTCTGACGAGCACCTGATCTCCAAAGGATTATCTGCGAGGGCATGTATGATCAAGACCAGGTACCCGGCTAGAGTGGTAGATTCTCTATGAGGATGTACACTGTCCACGAACGGGTAGCCGCAAGGACGGTGAACTCCTGTGAGGAAGTGTATGGTCCAAGATCAGGTATACCATCTAGAGCGGAATTCCTTGTGAGGTTATACATTTCCCAGACCAGGTGATCCGGCATTGATCTTGTTGTTGGTATTAGTAGCTATCGACCCCAAGAGCGGTCTTTTGTGTTGATGCGTGTATCGCAATGATTTTCATTGGATATGGCATATGTTGGGGATCGGTTTCCCAAAGGTTTCGCTGTGAGGTTATACATTTCCCAGATCGGGCGACCCGGCTAGAGTGGGAGATCTCTGTGAGAATGTACACTGTCCACGAACGGGTAGCTGCAAAGACGGTGAACTCCTGTGAGGAAGTGTAGGGTCCAAGATCAGGTATACCCTCTAGGGCGGTAATTCCTTGTCCGGTCGTATATCTCTCGGACCGAACGATCCGACGTGGATCTTATGTTTTCGCTTACCATAAAAAGTTATGGTGAGCTGTGACGATCTTCTGAGATTGTTTGTGATAGCCAACTATGAATTCATAGTTTCGACTTTCTGTTTTAGCATGATTACGTGCATAACTCAGATGTGAGAATCAGATCATTAGTGATTTGAGTTAGTGATCATGTTTTGGACCTTCTATGGAAGGGTGAGCTTCTCTGAGAAGTATGACGCCTTAGTGCGTCATAACCGGTGACGGTTAGCCGCGTAAGACTTTGAGAGATGAGGATAGATTAAGGTTGTTCAGGACAAAGCGTTTGTTAGAAGTAGTGAGCGACAAACGATGTCCTGATGGTGATTAGATGCAGAGACCTCGTTCTAGGAACGAGGACAAGCTTGTTGCATAGTAGTTCACAGCTTACGATCAAATTGATCGCATGCTGTGTTGGTTAGTTGCACTGCTTACTTGCTTTGAACTGCTTACTTGCTTTGAACTGCTTACTTGCGTTGAACTGCTTATTGTTTGCACTACTTACGCATTTGCATTGCTTACTCGCTCGCACACCTTTCGCTTATACTGCTTACGTGTTTACACTATTCACCTGTTTGCATTGCTTACCTGTTTAACTGCATATCTGCTTTAAACTGCGTAACCTACTGAATTAAATGTACTTAATTCAGTTCCTTGTAGTCTCTCTTGTGCACCTACTAGTTTTTCGCGAAACTAACCCATTCTATGGGTACAGGTGATGATTAGGTACACTACAGGCGATGGCGGGATAGCAAGATGGCTTTAAGACTTCTTCTTCCTGCTCTTAGCTTGCGTTCTGAACGCTTGGGTTTGTATCGGATTTCCCTTAGGATATCCGAATCTTGTGAATTTTGGTTCTTTTAGCTAACGTGCCCAAAGTTGTCAGCTTGCCTTATCATAATCAAACTCTGAAGGAAATAGATATTTCTAGTCTCTTGCCTGTTTTTCTGAAAAGGTTAGCAAGTTTGAAATTTGGGGCGTTACAAACATGATTGTTGCTGGGATTTTAGTTGAGAAAATCTCTACTGTCAACGTGTGTTTTTGTTGAGATTTGCCTTGAAAAAGTCTCTATTGTTTAAAGTATATTTCTGTTGAGAAATCCCTGCTATAACATAAATTACTGCTGAGATTTTTGGTTGAGAAAATCCCTATAGTCAATGTGAAATTCTGTGAGATTTATGTCGAGAAAACCTTAATCTCATGTATTTCCAGTTATTTCAGTTATGTAATCAGTTTCGTAGTATAATCTCATATATTTTAACTTTTGTAGGTTAATCTCATATATTTTTCAGTTATTTCAGATATGTAATCAGTTTCTTAGTATATTTTAACTTATTTTGGTTAATCTCATATATTTTCCAGTTATGTAATCAGTTTTTAGTTACTTTTATATGTTAATCTCATATTTTTTAGTACTTATTTGAGATTTTCAATTTTTTATTGGTTGTTATTTCATCAATAAAACATTTCTTTATTTATTTGTATTTTTAGATATTTTTTATAATTTTTTTAAAGTTTTCAAAAAAAAAAATGAGGCTTGCGCTTTACGCCTCACCTCGGTTTTTGGTGGAGCGCCTCTCTACGCCTCAACGCTTTTCACAACACTGGTTAGACCTATGTCACACTGACACTCCATTTTGCCCTTTGTACCCGTGTTGATGCGCATGTCCCCGTGTCGACATGCATCAACACCTGGACACACCATTTTACCCTCCGTATATACATGTTTGTATTCAATTTATAATTTATAATTTATAATTATATTTTTTAGTTTATAACTTTATATTTTTTGTATATAATATATATATTTTAGATATGGCATATATATTTAGATTATATTGCGTTCATTTTGAATTTATTTTGTATTTATGTGATATATATAGCCGTGTCCCCGTACCTGCATTATTTGAAATTGCCGTGTCGTACCCTCTGTACCTGAACTCGCACCCATGTGACATTGGGTTAGACATATCAAAATTTTCTTTAAAATTTCTTTTAATTTACTCAACACCCAGTTTATCATTTTCAGTACTGATCATATCATCCACATCTATCAGTAAAATTCTAGAGCCTCTAGACCTCACAAAAAGGACAATGTCAATATAACAAAACTTGAAACTAAGATTCAACATAATCTTACTAAATCTATTATACCAAGCCTTTGTCGCTAGTTTAAGTGCAACCTTTTTCTTTTTGGACATTAAGACTAGAAGGAGGATCCATGTAGTTCCCTTTATTCATGTTATTATTTAGAAAGACATTCTTAATATCTAGTTAGTAAATGAGCCATTTTCTTGTGAAAGCTACGACGATTAGAATTAACACTAGTAATTTGGGCCACAAGTGTGAATGTTTTCTCATATTTATACCGTTTTATTGATAATATTCCTTGACAATTAACTTGGCTATATACATTTCTAACGACCTATTTTAGCTTTAATTTTAAACACCCACCTACATCTTACACTCTTTTTTCCTTAGGCAAAGATTGAACATCCCAAGTCTTGGCTTTGCGAAGACTTCTAATTCTACATTTATAGCATAAACCCATTATGGCATATATTGGGCTTCAATATAAGATGAGGGTTCATGACATGAATGAACAAATATAAGACACTCTATAGTTTTCTGAGAATGATTCATAGGAGACAAATCTACTTAGTGGTCTAGAGATACGCTCAAATATCCTAATGTTAGATTCTTCTACCTCATGATTTTGTGTATATTTGTTGAGGGCATTTGGAGGATTTTCAACAATTCGTTGAAAATAATGTTGAAGGTCATGCCTAGGCTTACTCTCAACATTGTTGGATGAAACATTGCTACTTTCAATATTTTCACGATAATTTAAATTCACAATTTCATTTTCACAATATTTTGAATTAGCAAATTCATCACTATTCTTAGGCAACAATGCAAATAGAAAAGCATACTCAACATCTTCTTAGATTCTTTTCCATCAAATCTTTTCTCATTTTTAAGGAATGTGACATTTCTAGAGTCATAAAGTTTGTAATTTTTAAAATCATAACACCTATGTCCTTTTTTATTTTTGATGTAGCCAATAAACATACATTTAATGACTTTAAGAGAGTTTATCTTACAATTTAAGAAGAACAAAACATTTGCAACCAAACACTCAACCTTTTTAAATCCAGATTAATTTTAAGTTTTTCAATAGATGAAATGTTTTGCAAAGATGATGAAAGCATTCTATTTATTAAATATATCACGGTAAGAGCAACTTTGGCCCAAAACCTTTTGGTAACATCTTTTGAAATAAGTAAGGTCCTAGTATTTTCAATTAGACAATGTTTTCTTTCGTAAAACCATTTTGTTGAGGTGTTTTATGACAAGATCTTTGATGTGAAATTCCATGAGATTTTAAATAGTTTTGAAAGTGGTTAGATAACTAAATTAGTTTGAAATTGTTTTTTAACTAAATTATGAAATTTCTTAAAACATGTAAAGGCTTAGGATTTGAGTTTAAGAAAATAAATCCATGTAAATTTAGTAAAGTTCTAGAACCAAAGTGTGTTTAAGGATTTGCACCAATTCAAAAGGTTTTTCAAACACAAAAGTTCTAGAACCAAAGTGAAACTTTTTTATTTTTTCAAGTATACATTCATTGCATATAAATTGTTTTTCCGTACAATATTTTTCCAAAAAGGGAAAGGAGACAATTTAGATATACTCGAGGGGTCCTAGTCTTCTATGCCAAAGAACAAGATACGTTTCTTGAGCATAGTTACAAAAAAGAATCTTTTGGCAAACAAAGAAAATCTATATAGAGATCTCTTCTATGGTCTTCCCCAATCAGATTCTCTGATTGTTGATCCTGCACCCAACAAACCTCAGATGAGAATGAGATCTCATACTTATAGTCCGAATTTTGTGAAATAGAAAGAAGGTTTAAATTTGATTTTGGAATAACTCTAAACTTTTGGTACAAAGAAGTTTTTTTTAATCTTTGGAGAAATCTTTCAAATTTTCAATACTTTTAATTTCTAAAGTGATACCATTGGTGGTGGATACTTGAAAAATACAAATTGGTGCAACAATCAGATAGAAGAGGCTGATTAGGTGTCATACAAAATGAAGTTCCCAAGTCAAGGATTGAAGAAGACATTTTGGGAGGTGAGGAAATTGAAATGGTGACACCAGAAGTAGATGGAGTGGCTCTTAAGTAATAATGGAGAGCCTCCACCAATTAATAGATAGACATATCTTTAAGATCACATCCTTTCTTGCTTGCTTCATCTTTCTTGGAAGAGTCTTCATCAACCAAAGCTGCTTTTCTTTTTAGCTTGGGGCATTTCAATTTTACATGCCTCGGCTCATTGCAATGATATAATTTTTCTCCCTCTCTTATTATTTTTGCCTTCCAAAGTAAGGTGGTTTATAGGGCCTCACATTGTTCTCTGGTCTAGACACAACAGAAAACTTCATCATTTTTTTTTGTCATGCCAAGATAAGTTTTTTTTTTTTATAAATCTCAGCAAGAGCCTCATTAAGTGGAGGCACTGTGGTCCTATGCAAAAGAGACGACCTAACTTGTTCAAAGTTGGGCCTAAGACCAGAGAGAAGAAAAAAGGTATTTTTTCTGCATTTATCTTTCTCTCATTTCAATCGTTGAGCCTTTCTACTTAAGTTCGAGATGCGCCAATTCATCTCATATAGGAGATGGCACGCTATAATAGTCTCTCACACTCTTATCCCCTTGTTTTGTGGTGTAAATTTTATCTTGTAGGTGATATTTTCGTGCCAAGTCCTTTTGTACATACATTCCTTAAAAAAAAGACCCATGCATAAAAAAAAAATTTGAATTTGATAATGTTGGCATCAATCTTGAGTTCCATGCCATTCATGAACCAAGATAATATTTGAGTGTCCTTTGACTCCCAATCCTCCATCTTGCATTGATATTCTTGAATGACCTTTTCCCTTTCATTATCATCAAGAGCTTTAACTTGATCTCTTTTTTGCTTTGTGAGCTTTAGGTGAGGTTTCATGATGGTACCACTAACATAACCTCAAGGTTTTTTGCCCTTGAGATGATTCTCTATGGCGGTGACCTACATTAGATAACTGGAGTCATTGAGCTTGGAGGAGATAACAGTCATGAATTTTTTCTCGGCCATGATGAAAAAGAAATTGTACCACGAACAAAGTGGACCCTTATCTACAATCACAAACCACAAACAAGGACACCAAGAGCAAGGAAGATAGCACCTCCACAAGTTGGTATTCTAAGATCACAAAAGGATCAAAGAGCCTATAGCTCTGATACCATGTAATGAAACAACTTTTTAAAAGGCACAAGGGATCACAATAGGCACTAGGGCCAAATCAGGGTTACCGGAAGCGCCTAGCTAAAAGGGGAAGCGCGAAACATCGCGCTTCCAAAGCGTGCGGGGAAGCGTCCCATTTTTTGGGAAGTGTGCATGCTTCCCTTTAATGGGAAACACACTTCCTTTTAATGGGAAACACGCTTCCCATCACGCTTCCCCCTCGCTTCACCTATTTTTTTTCATTTTTTTTTGTATTTTTTATTTTTATTTTTATTTTTTCTCTTCCCCCTCGCTTCCAAGACACTTCCTAGGTTGCTTCTGAGATGCTTCCTAGGTCGCTTCTGAGACGCTTCCCAAATCGCTCCTAAGTGGTCCCACGCTTCCCGCTTCCTAAAATTTTGAAAGTGCCTCGCTTCCTGCTCCCGCTCCCGCTTCCCGTATCGCTTCCCGCTCCCGCTTCCTCAACTGGCAACCATGGGCCAAATACAAGCCACTAAGGCAAAGTGTCAAGCCACTAAAGGCAAATACAAAAGCACCAAGGCACAAGCTCACAACCACAAGAGAGAACACACATAAAAAAATATTAATTTTATTAATAAATTCATTTTGAACAAGCGTCCATTACAATGGACAAGATGTGCATACACACACACACACAAAGGAGAGATAACAAGAGAGACTAGCTGTTAGGCATGCCAAATGGCTAGTTCAAAAAAATAAAATACATATATATATATATATATATATATATATATATATATATATATATATAACAGTCTACAGTGCCCAAGGGTCTCTTTCTCTTTCTTGGACTCTGGACTCTGGACTCTGTCTTGATTTGTGAAGCATGCTAAACGGTTTCTGGTTATTTTCTTGAAACAATGCTTGTGCCAGGATTCATATCTTGTGTATATTCTTACAAAGATGACTGGAAGCACATCAATGGTTTTTACTCGTACTTGTGAATCAACAAGGTTGTTGGCCTTGGTTCTGCGCAACCTTGGGTTGAAGGCCATCCCTATTAGTGGACAAATGAGCCAGGTTGGTTTTGTTTAATACCTCAATATTTGTTCATGCGATAGTTTGTATTTTCTTATAACATCATCTTTTGATATTTTTTGGCAGCCAAAACAATTGGGAGCTTTGAACAAATTTAAAGCAGGAGAATGTAACGTCCTTATTTGCACAGATGTTGCAAGCCGATGGCTTGATATTCCTTCGGTTGATATGGTGATCAATTATAACATTCCATCGAACTCTAAGGTTAGCTTGGTTAAAATTTGATATTTTGATGGTGGAAACTGATTATGGTATTTCTTCATAAATGGCTCTAAAATATTCAAGTAGATTTTTGTTACATTTGTGTGGCTGACTTCTAAATGTTTAAATGCTGTTAAAATCAAGGCCTAAGTTTTCGGTTTGCAAGCATTTCTTTATGCTATTTCATCATAAACATTTCTAGAATATTCAACTGAATTCTTTCTTTCTTACATTAATCAGACTATTGTTTGATTTCAAAATGTTTAAATGTTTATAAACTCCTCTATCTGAGCAGTATTCTTTGTTATGGGTTCTATTTCATTAAATACCTCTTTTCCATATTGATTTATGTTTCCCACCCACCCATTCCAGCCTTTATATATGCTTTTATTTCTGCCTTTCTTCATGGTTGATGCTTGCTGATTGGTTATCTGATATGAATATTCAGGATTATATTCATCGAGTAGGAAGAAAAACACGTGCTGGCAGATCCGGAGTTGCTATTTCACTAGTGGATCAGTATGAAGTGGAGTGGTATTTGCAGATTGAAAAGCTTATTGGTACGACTGTCTTTTGCCTCAATGTTGAGAAAAGTGTGTAATATGATCACCTCTTCATTTTTTTTCCTTTTTTGGTTTCTTTTGTTCTCTTCTACAGACAAGAAACTGCCCGAGTATCCTGCTGAACAGGAAGAAGTCTTGCTACTACTGGAGCGTGTTACAGAGGCTAAACAGATTTCTCACATGGTATTTGTTATGTCACTTATGATCATTATTTGAATGTTTTTTTCAACTACCCCAGCTGTGAAGGCTCATTCATCAGTGAAATGAATGGATACTTGTCAGAAAAATTATTTGTAGTAGCCTAGTAGGGCTTTAGGGTCTTAATGTTAGATAAGGTCACAAAAGTAGTAAAAACATCTTAGTGTCATGTCTGAATGAATTAGAATTGTGATACCATGCTGCCAATCTGGATTGCCAAGTTTGACCTAATCGATAATCAAAGTTCCACTTGCTAGCTGTGGTCTGATGACTACCTTCTCATTATTTTCATCGATATTTGATGGTATTCTTGAATGGATATGTATGTTAGTATTAAGATCAATTCCCAAACATTGTTGTTTTAATGTCTATAAAATATAAATTTTTTATTTTCCGGAAAGATAATGTACTGAAAATTTTCATTTATTCTGAAATTATGGGCTGCCTTTCTAAACAAACAATAATAAAGAGAAAATGCATTCCCAGTTTTTCAGCAGCACCTTAATTTGATCCCTTGTGGATGGTGCAGAAAATCAAAGAAACAACTGAAAGGAAGAGAAGAAGTGGGGGAGATGAAGAAGAGGAAGACAAGCATCTTGCTTCTGTCAAGAAATCTATGAAATTTAAGAGGCGCTGAGTGTCCCACAACCATAGCATTTCAATCTACTGCGGAAAGATGTAAAAAGTAGAAGTTTTGTTTTGCCTTTCTTCAGATACACAAGTGAACAATTTTGTTAGTCGTATGCTCAACTTTTTCTTATCATTCACGCCATCTGTCACCACTTAGCTTAGTTTTTTATTGCATGCAGCATATATGGTATTTATGAAAATCAGAACTTGTAAGACTGAACTCATATGTGTGTTCTTCCCCCGATGCAAACTGGGAAATGACCTTCGTAGGAAAACCTTCCGGTGTGATGGTGATTCAGCAACTTTTGGTGTTTCTCATTTCTGGTGCATTGAGAAAGATTTCATGCGGTTAAATAGCAATCTTTTAGTACTTAGAGGCGCTTGTTAAAAATGCATGCTACTTATAAAGGCCAGTGTCAGTGTCTTCCTGTATCTTTACTCTCTAGTAGAGTGGGATTGAAAGTAGAGCTCAGGAATTGGAATACGAGGAAGAGGACAATGATTCCACTCAATGTTCGGTGCCATTGCGATTGGACCTGAATTTTGGCCGATTCCTATCGCCTCGGCCAGAAATCAATACCCACCAAGCTGATTCGACTTATTCTTAAATCCTTTTTAAATGGTCTAATTTTTAATATTATTTTAATAATTTTGTGACACGTCTTTTCTGCTGATTAAAAATTGGCCGATTCAGTTCAGAATCAAAATCGGTTGATTCCAGAATTGTTTTCAAAATCGATTCGTGATGCCGATTCTAACATTGGTTCAACTGATTCTCTTCCTATTAGATTCATCATTGGTGACAAAGCAATTTCTTGCTGCAAAAGATTGCGAGAGCCATGTCTTTTTTTTATTTTTTAAATAATGATGAAAAACCATCCCGCATTGGACGGTTGGGGACAGATTCACGAGCACACCGTCTCAAGTGGCCTCAATTGCCCTGAATGTGGAAAATCTCTCCCTTCTGTCGTGCAGTGAAGAGCGCACACTCCAAGTATGGAACTCGCAATGCGCTTCAGCTGAGTCACATATCTAAGTGTGTGGAACCCCTGTGGGCAAACCATGTTCCTGTTGATTTAATGAAAAGATAATTTCCAAGATTTCCTGATGTTGGCGAAGGGCCTGTTTGGAATCTGGGTGCTGTGATGGGCGTTAATGCATTTGGTGGTCCCGAGGTAAAATCTTGGTCAAACTACCTTGGTGGTTCTGTTTGGAATTTCCACGCTGGGATGGACGTTTATGCATTTGGGATGGGAAGTGAGGCTCTTTCTCCTTTGTATTTACACTAAATCATGGACACTTAATGCATAAACTCCATAAACGCCCATCCCAGCTACAAATTCCAAACAATTGAGCCTAAACAGAGTAGAGAACTCGCTATGCTTGAGCCCACCCTAGCTACAATTTTGCGAAATTATCATCCATATAGGATGAACTCTCTATGCTTGAGCCTAAATGGAGTGGAGAAGCCATTGAGCTTAGATACAAACAATTGAAAGATGACCATTTTTTTAATTTTTTGAATGGGCTTAGACCCGAGTTTGAGCAAATTCAGTCTGCTCTTCTCTCCTCTTTTGTTTTCCCTTCGCTTGAAGATGTCATTAAAAAGCTAAATGGGGAGGAAACACGTATGAATACTAGCAAAAATAATCCGAGTGTTCTTGCAACTTTAACTAATAAAGAAAGTGATGTCGTTAATGCTGTTTTAAGACCGGGGAACAATGTTTAAACTTATAAGCCTCCTCACTTCAAAAATCAAAATCAAGGATCAAGTGGTCAAGGAGGAAGAAAAGACTACAGCAAAATTGTGTGTCATTTTTGTAAAGAATCAGGACACATCAAACCTATTTGCCCTAAATGGAAGAAGTTGCTTGTCATGGCCACCACATCATAAAAGGAAGAAAATGTGACTCCCTTAAATGGAGCTCTTTCTCTATATCAGATTGTGGAAGCACTTCAACCACTTCTTAAGGGAACTCTTTCTGGAGCAACTACATTTACATATTCTTCTCTTGATAAGATCTCCTGGCTCTTAGATTCGGGTGCCTCTTTTCACATGTCCCCCAACATATGTTCTTTATCCGATTTTTTAAAGAATTCATCACCATCTTTTGTTTCAACTGTCAATGGCACTTCTCTTGAAATTAAAGGAACTGAAAATTTTGAAGAAAAAGATTTTTTTATTCATAAAATTAGATTTATTCCAAAACTAAATTTAAACTTGCTTTCTGTCTCTCAACTCTTGGACCATGGATGTGATATAAAAGTCTCATATGATAAATGTTGGATACAGGATCACCGATCCAAAAAATTGATTGGGGAAGGCTCTAGAAAATGAAATCTTTACTATGTGGACTTCCTTCAAATTCCAAAAGATTCTTTTTGTAATGTGCTACATCACAAAGATATTAATGTATGGCATAAAAGACTTGGCCACCCAAATGTTACAAAAAAATTGTATCTTCCGTTTGCCAAACACTTATGTACAAAAAATTTTGTTTGTAATGATTTCACACTTGGAAAAATGAGAAGTTTGCCATATTATCAAAGATCCATGTTTACTACAAAACCTTTTGAACTTGTTCATTTAGATGTTTGGGGACCGGCACCCATTATTTCAAAAGGAGGGTTCTCTTATTATGCGATATTTGTGGATGATTTCTCTAGATTTACTTGGATATATTTTCTCAAATATAAACACGAGGTTTTTGCAACATTTAAATCTTATCATATGATGATTAAGAATCAATTTGACAAAAAATTAAAGATTCTTAGAATCGATTCTGGGGGAGGATATCTTTCAAATGATTTTAAAAGTTATCTTGAGAAATATGAGATAATTCATCAAAAATCATGTCCCCAAACACCCAAACAAAATGATTCGGCCGAAAGAAAACATAGGCACATTATTGAGACAACCAGAACCCTACTCATTTTCCAAAATGTCCCTAAAAGATTTTGGGCCGAAGCCGCCCTTGCATCTGTCTATCTTATCAACCATCTTTCATCTAAAAATTTGGATAAAATTTCACCATTTGAAATTTTATATAAAAGAGATCCTGATTATAGTTGGTTAAGGGTTTTTAGGTGCAAATATTTTATTTTGACAGATAAAAATGATAAACTATCTCCTAAAGCCATTCCATGTGCCTTCCTTGGGTATTCAAAGACTCAAAAAGGATTTTGATGCTACGATATCAAGAATGATAGATTATGTGTCTAGAAATGTAAGCTTTCTAAAAAATGTTAGCGGAAAATCTGAATCTCATGAGGAGAATATGAATTATTTCTTTTTATTTGATCTATTGTCAAGAGATGATGACATCGGTGATGAGGAATTCACACCAAGTGAAAATGAAGTAGAAGAGGATTGCAATCCTTCTCAGCCTTTTATCTATCATGAGGCTGATGATAGATCTTCTAGGGAACCTGTTGTTTACAGACATAGAGACCAAAGCAGTTTTAAAAGTGCTATAGAGAAATATAGTGAGCCTAGTGAAACTATCACTTTGGGTGAAAGTTCTCAAAGAACTGAGAGAAATATGAGACCATCTTCTAGATTCATATCTTATGACTCATTTTCTCTCAAACATAAAGCATGCCTTAGTGCCATACACTCATACGTTGAGCCCAAATTTTTTGAAGAAGCTAAAAAGATGAATGAATGGGTAGAAGCTATGAAAAATGAACTAAGGGCTCTTAGGAAAGCTAGAGCACAAGAGTTTTAGGATTTTTCTAAAGGAAAGAAAAATATAAGATATAGGTGGGTTTTTAAAGTCAAAATCAAGAGTGATGGAACTCTTGAGAGATATAAGGCGCGTCTAGTTGCTAAGGGATATGGACAAAAATATGGGGTAGACTATGATGGAACATTTGCCTCCGTTGCTCGAATGGTTACAGTTAGATGCCTTATTACAATCGCATTAATTAAAAAATAAAACATTTATCAAATAGACGTTAAAAATGCTTTTTTAAATAGAGATTTAAATGAAGTTTATATGACTTCTCCTCCTGGAATGGATTGCTCTAATGGTAAAGTTTTTTGCTTACGAAAAACTCTTTATGGTCTAAAGCAAGCTCCTAAAGCTTGCTATGACCGATTTAACAATTTAATGTTAGAAAATGGATTTGTCTCAAGCTATACTGACACTGCCTTATTTGTAAAGAAATCTGATGCAATAATTGTAATCTTACTGCTATATATTGATGACATGTTAATTACATGTGATCATATCAAGGAAATTAAAAAAATTAAGTTTGCGCTAATTGAAAAAATTTGAGATGTCAAACTTAGGTTTTCTGACATACTTTATGAGCATTGAATCTGCTTTCTCTCATAGAGGATATTTTTTATCTCAAACTAAGCTTGCTTGTGAGATAATTGACAGGTCAGTCTTTACTGATGACAAAATTTGTGAAACACCCGAAGTTGTTGGATCCAAGATGAGGATCGATGATGGGATTATTTTGGATAATCCTACTCCTTATAGACAGCTGGTTGGGTCATTGATGTATCTTAGCATCACTAGGTCTGATATATCTCATGTAGTTCACATTGCAAGTCAGTTTAAACATGCTCCTACATCGGTTCACATGAGTGCAGTACTTTGAATCATCAGATATATAAAGGGAACAACAAATAAGGGAGTATTTCTTTCTTCATCATTTGAATTAAATTTAATTGCGTATACTGACTCTAATTGAGGAGGTAACCCTAATAATCGTCACTCCAACACTGGTTTATGTATCTTTTTAGGTGAATCGTTGGTCTCTTGGAGGTGTAAAAAGCAACAAAAGGTCTCCTTGTCCTCCACCGAAGCTGAGTATAAATCCATGACATCCACAACCATGAAAATAGTATGTATTCAACATCTGCTAGAAGATATGTGAGTTCATATTCTAGAACCAACAAAGTTATGTTGTGATAATAAGGGTGCAATATACATTGCCAAAAATCATACCTTATATGAGCGCACAAAGCACATAGAGATGAACTGCCATTATGTTCTAAAAGAATATTTCAAAAAAATTTATCGACCTTCCATATGTGCCATCAGAGTATCAATTAGCAGACTTCTTCACTAAGGCACTTTGCTCCCCTCAATTTTATTTTCTTTTGGGCAAACTTGCGGTTATTGTACTGTAAGTTTGAGGGGGGGTGTTAAAAATGTAATTCTTATATATATATACTAATATATATATATATATATATATATATATATATATATATTAGTATATATCTCTCTCTCTCTATATACTAATATATATTTATTTTGATCATAATACCCAAAAAGAGTATTTCTGAATTTTCTCATTTTACGCATATTTCATTTAGGAATATGATTGTATTCTTTTTAGTTTTTATTTTCTCTTTTTTCTTTTTTTTTATTCTTTTTTGTGGTTTTCGTGCCACCTTGAAAGGCTCCCCAAAAGAGTCGTTGGGGAGCCTCCAAGGTGGCTCCCCTTTGTGGTGTATATATAGGGGTGATCCCCCTCTAGCCTCTTTATGCTTTTGTAAAGCCTCTCTTGAGACCCAATATATTGAAGTTGATATTTTTTATGTTCTTGTTCTTTGTGCCTTTGTGCACTTGTGAGAGTTCTTCTTTGTGCCTTTGTGCACACTTCTTGTTTTTAGCATTGTGTTTATACGCAAAATCTCTTTTTATAGAGATTTTCACAAATGATTTCACTCAATGTTCGGTGCCATTGTGATTGGATTTGAATTTCAGCCGATTCCTATCGCATCGGCCAGAAATCAATACGAACCAAGCTGGCTTATTCTTAAATATTTTTTAAGTGATCTAATTTTTAATATTATTTTAATAATTTTGTGACACGTCTTTTCTGCTGATTAAAAATTGGCCGATTCAGTTCAGAATCGAAATAGGTTTGGTTCAACTGATTCTCTTCCTATTAGATTCATCATTGGCGACAAGAAATTGTTTAGAAAGCAATTTCTTGCTGCATAAGGTTGCCAGAGCCATGTCTTTTTTTTTAAAATTTTTAAACAATTATGAAAAACCATCCCAGGTAGGACGGCTGGGGACGGATTCACGGGCACACCGTCTGAAGTGGCCTCAATTGCCCTGAATGTGGAAAATCTCTCCCTTCTGCCGTGCAGTGAAGAGCGCACACTCCAAGTATGGAACTCACAATGCGCTTCAGCTGAGTCACATATCTAAGTGTGTGGAACCCCCGTGGGCAAACCATGTTCCTGTTGATTTAATGAAAAGATAATTTCCAAGATTTCCTGATGTTGGCGAAGGGCCGGTTTGGAATCTGGGTGCTGTGATGGGCGTTAATGCATTTGGTGGTCCCAAGGTAAAATCTTGGTCAAACTACCTTGGTGGTCCTGTTTGGAATCTCCACGCTGGGATGGGCGTTTATGCATTTGGGATGGGAAGTGAGGCTCTTTCTCCTTTGTATTTACACTAAATCATGGACACTTAATGCATAAACTCCATAAACGCCCATCCCAGCTACAAATTCCAAACAGGCCCCGAGTTATTTTGATCTCCAAGCTACTTTGTAGCCTCCTATATAATAGGGTTATTTAGTTTTTGTGTTTGGAACTCTCTAAACGGGGACCCATCTTTCATATATTCTGTAACCAACTGATGTTTCTGAAAGTTAATCTTAAAACTCATTTTCTTATTTTGTTTAAGCCTTACTAAATCAGGTTAACCATGAGTTAGCGGATTTACTAAACTGTATACTTTTTTAATTTCTTGGCGATAAAATCATAGCTGCAAAGAAAAGGGTACAGAAGACATTTCATATGCATTTAACCATGGACCTGAATTATATCTTTCATCGACTAGTTTTGCAAAATTATGGGCACTAAAAGGTCTTGTTTGAACTATTTAGAAATTTCTGTTTTATTTAAATGATTTTTTTTTCATCAAGAAAATACTGGGGGATGGCCCCCTACCTTTATTCAGAAGAAAGTATGTACAACAACTAAAAAATGATAAAACAAAAACGATTAGCCAGATGGGCTTCACTCTTTGACAACATCCCAGTTTGGAGGCTTATATTCCTCCACAGTTGCCATGTCAGGAGCTCCACATGAATAAAGAGCAAGGTACTCACCTGGGTGGAAGGGTTAGTCTTCAAAAGGTGAAATCGATGTGTAGGGAGTCGCGCTCTCTCCTCAGGTTTGACTGAGGCCTTCGTCTCCCGCCAAGGATGCTAGTAAGCCAGCGCCTGCTCACTGCAGAGGAGCAGCTTAGGGATAATTGTCTGTTCCCTAGTTTAATTCTTCCCAAGATGCGATCCAGTGTCTCCAGCTCTGTGCATGGGCCTGTTATGGATGACGCCCACCAGGATGAAACAACCAAGTTCACCTCTAACTCCAAAAGCTACCTTGACCTTGTTTCTCTTAACACTAGTGGAAAACTGGATGTTCATATTCTTTTTTCCTTCAGTAGAAGTGAGATTCATATTATTTAGTTTAGATATTTTAATATTTGAATTTAATTAGAATAGGATAATTAAGATGAGTTTTATCTTTTTAAGAGTATCAATTTAGGTAGTTTATTTGTAATGAAATTTGAGAGACCTCATCTATAAAAGGATGAAAGTACAGAGTTGAACATTACAAATGTTGATTTGAGAATATTAAGTGAGTTATTTCCTGCTTTTCTAGTTCTTTCTCACTTTTTCTTGTTTTTCTTTGGTTTTCGTGCATGTGAGTAACATAACATAGTTTTCTCATAAACTGAGCTCTCTCAGTTTCCATTAACAGCCCAGGGGGTTGGGTTGAACCTAAATCTCGACCAAATTATAACCAATAGAGCCCCTTCCTTGCTGCTGGCATTTTCCAAAAGTATATGTGTGCATGCGCGGAGCATTTGGCTGCATCGTGAGCAACTCTATTTCGAATCCTCCATAATTTTCAGATGTCTACTGAAGGTCTGAAGCTACTGTGATCCACTTGTCTGCAAGCTCCAAGATGATGTCCATAGATGGTGCATTGGTCCCTCCAATCTGGTTCGCAATTTAACTCCAAACATTACTCGCTATAGAGCATGTAAAAAATAGATGGTTTGCAGAGATAGCATCTGTCAGGAAAAGCAAACCCCAACCAATGCATTCTGTCTTGGATTAGCAACACTCCCACAAAAAACAGTCCAGGTGACCTGATGGAGCCTTTTTGGGATTCGAATCGTGCAGCTTTCTATATAATCATGTAGATGTTTTCATCTACATGATATGATCCATAATTCTTTCTCACATATAGTATGAATTTAGCCATGATATCATGAGGTTTTCATATACTAGCTGAACTTCTCCTTCATGATATATCCACTATGTTACTTTTATCACCATGATTCTTTCATGCACTCATTTTACGCAACTATGTCAAAATTTCAATCATATCCCTTAATGTGTAGTACCATGTGCAAATTTGCAGCCTTATTGCTTGTGGGCTACTTCTAACTTCAAGTCTCATATGAAGCAGCTAATCCATAAGAAATTCATTGTTGTTGCACCACAAACAATATTTTAGGCCTTAGTCACGGGGTTTCATATTGTTCTTCCACGACCATATTATAGAGCATCATTATGTGCTAACAACCTTGCACAAAATCCTCATGCATACTAGTTCTAGTATTATGGATTTTTATTAAACTCATTGATTTATTATGATTTGTCAAACATGACAAATGCTTCTATTTTTTAAAAATTTCACTATAATCATTACTTTCACTATTCATGTGCATCAACATCACATGCAACATACTTTAACTTTTATCATGTTAGCCACCGCATGATAATTTTGGATTGATATATCCAGATCCAAATAGTAAAAATTATGATTATCAAAATATGAATATAACCATATTACATATAATGTATAAAGTTTTCAAAGCATGAAAATATCTCTTCGTGCATTCATAAAAGCAAACCATGAGAAACATGATTTATAATGACTATTTATCATCATATGCAAATAAATATCCACATGCACGTGCAAATAATAATCCAGCTCTCACATTTCTAACGCATTGCAATTAAGCAATATATGCACATTTTAAGACATTACAAGCAATATGCATTAGGAATAAAGTTTAAGTCCTTATATCTAGATTCAATTGGATATGCACTAGATTCAGAATCAATGGGAGTTATCATTTTTTGTCTCATTATCATTTGGATATGCAAAACATTATAAGTTCAATATCTCTCCTAGTCGCTTAGAGTAAACATTGTGAGAAGCCCGCCTTGCTGCTCTTCAAGTTAGAGAAAGATCTTAGACCATCTGGTGACTAGCTTTGCGAGACCATTTTGGTCCACACTAGAGAACTCATCTCTTGGGCTAGGCGGAGGATCACCTTTCTTTACTAAAAGAGCAGGAAACAAGACACTAACATACATAATTAGGGAGCTGAACCAAGTTCTATTATGAGCTAGAAACCCAGTCTTAGTTTTCGTATGATTAGATTTGGCCATAGCTAGGTGAACCAAATTGATCGAAAATATAGTCTGACTTGCATGTGTTAAGCATAATGTTGAAGTAGCATGATTGGAGCTTCTTAGAGCTTAGACTACTACCTATATGCTTCAACCTTCTCTTACTTAGATAGAGGAGACAATAAGCAAGACTTTATAAGCTACAATCTTGCTTCTCTTATGCACGCCATCACCCCCTAAAAAAGACCGATAATTCTACATCCACCGGCCACATCTGAGATGAGCTATACCCTCCCCGCACCCTCGCACTCGAGTTTTTTTAAAGTGTCGCATCACCGCATCCACACCAGTATCGGTACCCACATCACCATCCACACCTATGTGACATAGATGGATACCTGAATATTCTTCATCTTATACAGAAAGTTTCCTCTTCTCTACCACTCTTTGTTGGAAATTCTTCTCCTCACTCTATTATTGATTCAGGTCCTTTTGTAGGCCTGGTTTTGGGATTGGTATTTGAACTTGCTGTAAAATTTCTGTAACTGTTTGACATTTAATTTTTGGGTAATTGGATAAATGCTTGACACTTCCCTGTTTTTTGTTGGATTGCTACGTTTCCTTATTTTTGGCTGAATAGAGGGAATCCTATCTTTCATATGAGCCTATCCAATATTTTAGATCTAAAGCTTTATTAATCATTAAGATCTCATGATGTAATCTCCCGCTAGAATTTTTGAACATATGGTTCATATTAGAAATTTGATTTGTTCAATTGTTTGTATTGGCCAAAATCTTTAGGTTAAGTATTGGAACACTTAAAATAAAATATTTCAAAATTCTATAATTTGAGTCAATAACTGTTTAATATGTCATTGCACACTAAAGAAATCATGTAAGTACTTCATTGGTTTCATTAATCAAAGTGGCAGGAAGCATGAGTATGAAGAGTGAAAAATAATTTCAATTTGAAGATATATGATGAAACTTGAAATCAATGTTAATTAGTTTAGGAAGTTTTGATTTTTAGAAACACGTTTTTCTAAGCAGAGCCCTCTTTAAAAATTATTAAAAATTTATTGGACCTCTTTTTAAAAATTTGTTTTAACCTAATTAGATTAGTATAAATAACATGTTTTCATTATGGAAAAACATTTTTTCAGCCTGTAGCCTGCGCCCCTTATCTCTCTTCTCTCTGCCACCCTTTCTTCCTTTCCTCCTCTTTTTCGATCGACCGGTTGCCTACCTCATTCTTCTAGCTTCTTTTGCTTTTCAATCTTTCTTCTAATCTCCATCATTGCTAGTTCCTCACATCTCCTATTTCGGAGAGAGAGCGAAGTTTGTCTGATTACAGCGGAAAAGCCATCTTCTCTTATAATCCAATTCGTCGAAAGTGGATCATCCAGTTTGCTTCTTTCTCCCCCCGTTTTACGTAGTTTTAGGTTTTGCATTGCATAAAGCATAGTATTGCATGTAGTTTTGTTAGATCTTCACATCTTCTGCATATTAATCTATTTAGTTTAGTTTTCTTGCATATGCAAAGATAAAAAGACAAAAATATTTTTTGTTTTGATATAGCGTAGCCGTTCCTTGATTTATGAATAGAAAAATCTTGATTTAGGTAGATCGTTAGTTTTAATATAGGATTTGTTGCTTCATGTCTTCTTTATTTGGTGCTTTTTAGATTAATCAAAGAAAGTTTTTTTTGTAGTCGATGTGCCTTTCTTGATTCCATTATCATTTTTTTTCTTTAGAACAACCTAGATTAAATTCTGTTTAGTTTAGTTTATCAGTCAAGTAATTAGTCTTTTAATTCCATAAGTTTTTCATTCATTAGATTAAACATTAGTCGTGTTATTTCCAAAATTTTTGTTTTTAATCAATTCAAGTAGTTTTGCTAATTTTGGTTATTTTCATCAATAGTGTTTTGCAAAATAGCTAGTTGACATTTATTTATTTATTTATTTATTTATTTATTTACAGCTTGAATTCACTTCAGATTTTATAGTTGGACAGTTAATCAGATTAGTTAGATTAGTTTAATTGAAGTTAATTAATTAGATTAGTTTGTTAAAGTTACTTTAGCCTATTTCCCTTATTTCTACAACTCTCAATTTTTGCTTAATATTTAATATTGCTTTTATTTTTCTGTATTGCGTGTAGTTGTAGCTTAGAATAGTTCATACTCACTTTAGTAGTTAAATCATATTGAATTCATGATTAGTTGACTTTAGAGTTGGTATTTTTTATTTATCCTGCATGTTTAGTTAAATTAGGATAATCGGTTTTTACTTTTGTGTGTCATTTGATTTTTAACATAGCTTAGGTTAATTGTATATTTCGGCTTTATTTATGAGTTCTGAAAAACCGTACAAATTTAGTTCATTTTAACTTAGTTTAATTGGTTATTAGTTAGTTTCTTGAATTAGTTGGTTAGAAATTAGTTTTTGTTTAGTTAGGTTGTTTTGCTATCTTGTTTTTTAGTGTTAGGTTATTATTAGTTTATTCATAGTTAGTTACTTATTTTTAGTTTGTTTTTAGTTAGTTGAATCTTGTTTTTGCTGAATTTTTTTAGTCATTAGCTATTAATTTATTGTTTAGTTTTCTTCGTACTGCTGTGTTTTGTGTTTATGATTTTTGCAAAGAAGCATTTGGACGTGCGATAAATCCCTTTTTGTACCCTCAAAGTACCTTTTGAGGTCCCTTCAGGCCCTCAGAAATACCCTTCAAGCCCCTCAGTGCAGCACTCTCGCTCTAATTTATCAAACCATGCAAAAGTGTATAAAGAGGGAAGGATAAAGGGAAACAAATAAACTCTCAAGACTACAAAAGCCTCAAGCACTGAAGACTTTTTCTCTTATTTTTAGATTAGGATTTTATTTCATTTAATTGGGTCTGTAATAAAACCATTTAATTATTGGTTTATGCCCTCTGCAGGGGGCTGCACTCTCTCTCCTTATTTACTCAATTAATTGATTTTTGTTTTTGGCAATAAAGCGTAGTTTAGTTGT
Organism: Nuphar pumila; assembly: GCF_984573655.1. Classification (NCBI taxonomy): domain Eukaryota; kingdom Viridiplantae; phylum Streptophyta; class Magnoliopsida; order Nymphaeales; family Nymphaeaceae; genus Nuphar; species Nuphar pumila. The sequence goes on from NC_143253.1 coordinate 95,239,799, forward strand.
GTGATTGAATACAAAGTATTTTTCATTCCTTGAGATTGATCCAGACTCCACCACTCGTGCGAGCCGGTTTTTATTATTTGAAGCCTGACTTTCACACTTGTTTTCCTTAAAAATATTGTTTTAAAAATTATTTTCATAAAATGTTTACCAAATTTTTGGCACCGTTGTCGAGGAACAATGATTAATATAAGTATTCACTTTATTGTCATTGTTTACTTAGGATTGTTTAGTTTACTTTCCCTGCTGATTATTTAGGATTGTTTAGTTTCTTTTCTGCATTTAGGTTTAGAACCATGTGGTTGCACACCTTAGATATCAGCTTACCTTTTTTGCATGGCCCACCTATTAGGATATCCTTAGCGGTGACTACACACGATTGGTACCATGCTCATAGTTTATTTTTTTGTAAAATATTTGTTGGGTGCAAGTGTGTGGTGCTTGTTTATTTACCGCTTTCTAGTCTTATTTTATTTTTCTTTTACCTTCTTTGTGGTTTGGCCGCACTGCACGTTTGGTAGTTAAAAACCCAGTGTCTTAGGATGGTTGTTGCATCGGTCTACCCTCAGATGCATGCAAGGGTGACACTCGCTTGACCCCAAGCTTGCGGAGATAGTCGAGGACCCTGAATCCCTTATTAGGAGAGCCCATCGATCTGACCCCATGGTTCAGGATCAATAGTTGACCCATCCTCTTAGGGAGTACTTCACTTCCAATGCTTACACTCTGGCCTCCTGCATCGCGAGACCCGTTGTAGGAGCACCGCAGTTTGAGATTAAGGCCAACATAATCCAGATGCTTCCATCTTTATATGGCTTGAACAATGAAGACCCCTATCGTCATCTCGATGAGTTCCTCAAGATCTGCTCTATAGTGCGGATTAATAATTTTGGAGATGACGCGTTGAGGTTGACGTTGTTCCCGTTCTCCCTCAAGAACAAAGTCAAGCACTGGCTGAAGGCCCTTGATATTGTTCAGATTACCACTTGAGAACACATGCAACATGAGTTTCTCAAGAAGTATTTCTCAATTAGTAAGATGAACCAGTTTAGTAAAATCATTACCAGTTTCTCTCAGATTGAGGGAGAACAATTCCATGAGACTTGGGAGAGGATGGAAGATCTTCTCTGGAAGTGCCCCCACCACCAAGTGCCCTGTTGGCAACTGGTGCAATACTTTTACGATGGCCTGATCGAGAAGGACATGCAAATGGTTGATTCTTAGTGTAGGAGCACGTTCATGCTCAAGAGCAAGGATGAGGCATGGACATTATTCGATACATTGAGCACAAACGCTATGCATCATGCCATGTCCTCGCAACTTGATAGGACCATACATGTTTCTAGTGGTCCTAAGAAGGGGGGGATTTATGAAGTTGGGTCCCAACATGATCTGCAAATCAAAGTGGACCAGTTGACCAAGAAAATTGATCAATTACTGGCCAACCCAACTTCATTAAATCAAGTAGGAAAAGTGTGTGAACTATGTGCTAGCTCCACACACTTTGTTTTTGAATGTCCAACAACACCACTCTATCCTGAATTCGTTCAGGAGCAAGTGAATGTTGTCTAAGGTTTCGTCAGACCGGTGCACGATCCTTATGCACCCACCTATAAGCCAGGATGGCGAAATCATCCCAACTTTGCATGGTGAAATCCACAAGAGTCACCCCACATACCTTCCCAGACACAGTACAAACATGGTAACCTCCCATAAGGTTACCCGTGTCCCACTTTTTCACAGACCCATCCCCAGTATAGCTTTCCTTTTCCTCAAGATCCCATATCGAGCCTATCTTTTCAGGAGAAGCTGCTCGAGGCCTTTTCTGACATTAAGGTCAACCTCAGTTCTCACACACAATCAATAGAAAAGTTAGAGACCCAGATGAGACAATTGGCTGAGGCCTTGAGCAGGTGAAGTGAAAGAAGCCTCCCTAGTCAAACTGTTGTCAACCTGAGGGGTAAAGAACCCATGCACCATGACTTGCACATCACAGAGTCTCACCAAGAGCAGGCCAACTCTGTTATGACCCTTCGGAGTGGGAAAAAAATTCACCCTATTTAAGAGTCGGCTGGCGAGCCCGCTACCCTACCTACTGATCAGTCAATCTCCTCTACCAGACCCAAGGAGAACAGGTAGAGCCCACAACCTATGCTTTCTTCATATATCCCTCAAGCCTCTATTCTCAAGCCCTGACCAAACTGATTGATTTTGTCAAGCAGGGGGTGCGCATGCACAAGATACCTGACATGTTCAAGCAGATTCACATAAACATTCTCCTGTTTGATGCCATCCAACAAGTGCCTGCCTATGCAAAGTTTGTTAAAGAACTTTGCATGCAGAAGAGAAAATCGAGGTCGTTGCCCACGCCAATCTTCTTGATTGAGCAGGTGAGCTCTGTGTTTCGGCACCACGCCCCACCTAAGCTCAAAGATCTTGGGGCACCGATTATCTCGTGTGTTATAGGGAACATGACTATCGAGCGTGCATTGCTCGATCTTGGGGCAAACATGAACATCTTGGGATTGGAGATTTGAAGCCCACGATGATTGTTTTGCAGTTGGCTGACAGGTCTACCAAGCGTCCATGAAGAATCTTGAAAGATGTGTTAGTCAAGGTCGAAAACTTTTACTTCCTTGTCAATTTTCTTGTTCTGGACATAAAGGGCACTGATGTCGCTCACCAGATCCCCATTATTCTGGGCAGACCATTATTGGCCACAACCCATGCTCGTATCGATTTTTATACTAGGGAGATGGAGATTTCTTTCAGCAACAAGTATGTGCAATTACATATCTTTGATGTTGCCACGAGAGTGACAGGAAATGATAAATGCTTCCATGTGACAAATACCACAGGGAAGCAATCCGATCCATAGTTGGATGTGTATCTTCCTAGTCGTTCGGTTTGTAACTCACCATCATTTGAGACTAGTCTCCACGTGGAGACTAAGATCCTTCATCCCAAGTTTCAGAGTCATCATAGGGTATATAGGGGTAGAGTTGGAGGAAACATAGTGCGTAGTGTCACAGATGACACTATTTTTCTTAAAACCCCTGATTGAGCATGACTTCACGTCCATTGATCTTATGGATGATGAAGGATCTCTAGAGATCCATCTGGCCGAGGATGTAAAACTTAGCACTTTATGGGAGGTAGCCCATATTTGTGATGCACTATTAGTAGTCTTAGTAGTTTTATGTTTTTAGTTATTCTTTTTTTGTGAGCGTGAATGATAGAGCATGTATGCATTGCATTTTTGTGTATTTTATGAGTTGCAAACTGTGAGACAGGTGAAACCTCTGCAAAACCAATTACATGCCATATCAGGTAAGGTTTCACAGGATCAGGTGACTTCTACTTTTTTTTTCATATGCATTCACTCAGTTTCATACAAGCATGGGGGAGTGCCACTGAGGACAATGTCATTCAAGCATGAGGGAGGGTGTAGTTTGCACACCTAAAAGTTTTTTTGTCTTTATACTTGCACTTTTGATGACAACTCATAAAAATTTGAGCTTTTAAAGAATGAGTTTGACCTTATATGAATGCTTTGCAAAATCTAATGTTTTTAGAGAATTTTTAAGCTCCACGAAAAAAAAAATTGGCACGGATGTAACAAATCATGATTGTTTATGTGGATTTCAAAGAAATGATTATAGATGCATGATAGAGTTTATTTTGAATAATAAGTATGAATATGCATAGTTTACTTTTGAAAACTAAGCAAATGAACACAATTGTGAAAATAAGAGCTAAAAAAAAGTGAAAAAAGCATACGTTTAGTTGTTTGGTATTTTCGTATTCCCTAGTAGCTGGGCTCAGACACAAGTTGAAGTGTTTGATTTCTATGTTAAAAAGGATAACGAAGGAATTCACTTCTTTGTCTAAGTTAATATCTATGACCTATTTTGTTCGAGCAAGTAGAGCTTAAGGGGTGTTTACACCTGGTTCCCTAAAGCCATCTGGTTTGGGAGCCACTGTTATCGTCGCAAAATTTTTCCCGTCTTCCCTTCCTTGCGAAAGAGAGAGGGAAATGCTTTCGCGATGTCAAACTTGATCGGATTTTGGAAATTGTTTTGAAATACTCGCATCCGTTTTGAAAATTGCGGGAAAATCTATGGGATGGGGCTCGACCTGTCGGTACGAGGTTCGACCGTTCCTGCCGCCTTTAACAGGGGTAATCAAACCAAGGACCAAAATTATGCTTGACTTAGTGAAATTACCGAAAGTGTGTTCTATCCTAAATGCATAGAGAATTCAGGCATGTGCTATGAGATTTGGTAAAATATAAGTTGGAAAACTATGATGTATGCTTAGAAAATATTTGGAGTTTGAAAAGCATTTCTCAGGAAAAGATGGAAATCAATCTCTCAGAAAAACTTAGACGAAGAAGGTTTGAAATCTCGAGAAAGTTTATAAAGAGTTAGAAAATCTTGAAGAAGTGAGAATCTCGAGAAAATCTTGAGAAAGTTTATAAGGACTTGGAAAATCATGAAGAAGAGAGAATCTCGAAAACATCTTGAGAAATTTTATAAAGATCTGGAAAATCATGAAGAAATGAGAATCTCAGGAAAATCGTGAGAAAGCTTAGAAAGACTTGAAAAATCATGAGGAAATAAGAATCTCAGGAAAACTGTAAGAATTCTTGAGAATATATGAACATTTGAAAAAAAGGAAGTACTTGTTGGGAAAACTCAGACTTTGAGAATTTTCTTAAGAAAAGGATAGAAAATTTATAGGAAAGATTCATTGGAGAAGGAAATTCAAAACTTAGGAAATTGAAATCCTGAGAATCTGGTTTTTTAAAATATCTGAAAATCAACTTGGATTCTTGAGAAAATGAGAAATTCCTTTGAAAAGAATCTTAAGGAAATAACTTTTTAAGGAAAATCACAGGAAAACATTTGATTTGGGAAATCCAACTCCAAATATCATCATAGTTTCTTGAGAAAATCGATTCCATGAAGTGAAAATCTTTTGAGAAAATCATGAGAAAAACAAATGATGCAAATGATGTGAATGAATGAATGCACTTTTGAAAAGATTTCTGAAAATTTTATTGGAAAAATGTGGATTAAGCCAAAGTAAATCCTTCATATATTCTGACTGTGGCCATGAATATATTCAGGGTTTATTTGAGTTAATTCACAATATTTTGAAAACATTGGAAATATGAGGTGCATTTTCAAGATAGCCTAAGAGTGTGGGCTCAATGTGACTGGTAGAGAGATGATGGATCTGGGTCTCGTCCATATTCCGATTAGGGCCGTAAATATGGACTCCACCGAGTTCATCAACTCTCTAAGAGTTGGTGCACGTGCCAATCGTGTTCATCCACGGTGAATTTGGAAAATTGAGATATATGCATCATATAATCAGGATATTACTGAAATCAAACTATATGAGATGCGGCCTAATCTAAGCAGTAAAAGTAAATCTTATTCCAAGGTTTACATTGGATTATTACATTGCATAACATAAAAAAAAATGAAATGGATCCAAGGAATCAGCATCTTCTAGATTTTCCTGCAAAAAGAGAGTTAGTACCAGATAACCGAGTACAACAAAAATATACAAGTAAATATAGAAATACTTGAATTTATGATGAATGATATATGATAATGAAGATATCTTTACAAAAGTAAGAGAAAAGAGAAATATATGTAATAACAAATACACATTAAGGGATATATATATCTATAAGTATATATACATGTATACATATATATAGACATATATATACATATATATGCATCCATATAGATAGATATACATATACATAGATATATATATATACATATAATGAGAAAATATACATGTTTAATGGAAATTCCATATAATGGGTAAAACCAGAAAATATAGGTATATACAGTTTCTGTAGGGGATTTTACACAGTCATATTTCCCAAATTACAAAATAATTTTCAATGAAAATGGGAATGAAGCTTCCCTATATATCCATAATGAAGCACGCCAAAGATGGTTGGGATATCACGATTGGATATGGAGATATCTGTTCATGAATATGGCCAAATATCAAGACTGCACACTTGCAGCAGAAAATGAATATGTGCAGGAAATGGATTGTGGAAGTATCATGGGCTATTTCAAGGATATCATGAAAAGGATATGAAAAGCTTGGTGAAAAGGTGAGAATGTCGTGGAAAATGATGAAACAATATGTATAATTGGTGCTGCAAATGGGGTGATATTATAACAATATAGCAAACAAGAATTTAGCACTAAGCTAAGCAAAATCTCATAAAACCAAGGGTGATATTCCAGCCATAGCTTCATAAAACAGGGATTTTAACAGCAAGCTAGACAAAATCTCATAAACCGAATGATGGTGTTCCAACATAACTTCATAAAATAGGAATTTGCATATCAAGCTCATAAATCAAATGATGAAGTTCCAGTCATAACTTCATAAAACAGAATTTTGAACATTAAATCAAATGATGATATTCCAGCCCATAGCTTCATAAAACAAGAATTTGAACATCAAGCTCATAAATCAAATGATGATATTCCAGCCCATAGCTTCATAAAACAAGAATTTGAACATCAAGCTCATAAATCAAATGATGATATATTTACAAGAGTAAGAGAAAAGAGAAATATATGCAATAATAAATACACCTTAAGGGATATATATATATAAGTATATATAACAAAGAGATGTATATCAGAATTTGCTAAAATTGATGTTAAATGATATGTAACAATGGAGGTGTATTTATATGAGAAAATATATACATGAATGGTCATATATGGAAATAAGGATACATGGAGGGATATATATATATATATATATATATATATAAAAGTATATATCTATGTATATATATATATACATATATATATATACATATATACGTATACATATAGGTAGATATACCTAGATATACATATATATATAGAAATAAAATGAGAAAATATATGCATTAATGGAAATTCTACAAAATGGGTAAAATCAGAAAATATGGATATACACAGTTTCTGTAGGTGATTTCACACAGCCATATTTCTCAAATTACAAGATAATTTTCAATAAGAATGGGTATGGAGCTTCCCTATATATCAATGACGAAGCATACAAAAGATGACGTAGGGATCATGAACGGATATGGATATATCCGTTCATGAAGATGGCTGTTTATCATGACTGCACACCTACAACAGAAAATGGAATAGTTGCTGAAGAGATAAAATGTTGTGTTACATGGAATCACAATGCACTTAGAGACAGCCAAAAGCAGGCATACACCGGAAATTAACATACCATTAGGTGCATAGGCACGACATTGTTGCAAATATGCAAAGGGAGGAACACCATTAGGAGTAGAAAGTTCTGATGTATCTTCAGCATTGCCAAGACAACCCAAAACGTCTCCATATTGAAGACAAATCTCAGAAGCACCAAGAAACAGATTTTTTTTTTTTATTGATAAGGTCAGGCAGTGATGGCTGTGCCAGTGGATGTGCTGCAGGTGAAATAGATACGTGCACAGTGTGGTGGAAGTGTTATGGGGATGAATATAATTGAAGTGGTAGTGTATATACAGGTGGTGAGTCTACCTAAACATTACAAGGAGGGAGAGCAATACCATGAATGATAACATAGAATGCCATGCTATATATTGTATACAAGGAATAAACAAGAGAATGTCCTGGAGGCATATTAATGCAGCTTTTGAAGATAATGACTCAAATACTCAAGGAGCTTGCCTAGTATGAATGTTGTGGTTCTGTAAGAGATGGTGAATTAGGACATCTAAAATTACCACAATTTTGACTTTTTGATTTTCTTTTACACTAGTGGCAATTTCACTGCCAAAATATAAATTTGGTTATGACTGCAGGATTACAAAAGGAGCAGATATAAAATGCAGTCTCCATCTTGCTGTAACCTTCTTTTATTTTCAATTGGGGTGCCACATGTGTGTGGGCCCACTAAATAAATAAATAAATAAATAAGAATTTTAAAAAGAAAATTTTGCAAATTGGTATGAACTCCGGGTGGGTCCCACTTGAGAATAAGATACTTACCTGAGAGTCTGAGTATGATGCTAGTTCAAAGGCGGGTCCCGCTCCATTTATTTGAAAATACGAGATAAAACATTATTTGTTTTTCAAGAATTTGGAAAAATTGGGTTTTCAGGGCAAAAATATGGATAAATGTAAAAACAAAATTTGTAAAGAGATTTAAAATCTTTTGCAAAAAGTTTTGAGATAAAATCTTTAAAATCAATATCCAAATATCCAGATTGTTTTTCTTAAGAAAAATTTTTGTAATTCAAAGTCCTGGGGGTAAAATGAGAAAATTTGGTAATTTTGAATACCCAGGGTTTTAAAAATCAATTTGAAAAAGTTTAAAAATCAAATCTGGATGGACAATTTTGAAACTCAGGAGTTCTGGATCTCAAAATGACATGTTGTGCAGTGAAATGATGCAATGCTATGCAAAAACATGTTCTATGAAATGCCACTCTGAGCTCGGACTTGGAAATTTTAGCTTTTTGTCTAGAAAGAGGATTTTGAAATTTTGTAATTTGAAGATGTCTTTGAACCTAAATATAGAAATTTTGAGGCTTAAGAATGAAATTTAGGACTTTCTGCAAGGTTTAAACTCAGAAAATGACTATTTTGCCCTTTATTGCTTTCGAAGAACTGAAATGTGCCGATTGAGGGCGATGTCAAGAATTGAGTGAAAATTTGGGGTGTTTACAACCACCAACTCGACAGCCTGTTACATAGACTTTATAGTGAGCCTAATAGATGTTGACATTGCACATGACAGAAAAGCAAATTATACGTAAACTATAAAAATAAAATGTCTAGTGACTTGAGCAATTAAGTCTGAAGGATACTCTGTATCTAGTTCCCTAAGGTCGTCTATCCTGGGAGTCACTGACCTAAAGCTCATTACACGAGTCACGAAAACTGGATGTTCGATATAGTGCTCAATAAAAGAAAGAGAAAAAATATAAAAAATTTAAAAATCTAGAAAAAGAAAAAGAAAAAAGCATAAAAGAAAAAGTTCACTGCTTAGAAGCAAATACTGAGAAAACCTGTGCAGAAAACATATGAGTGAGGATTAGTAAATAATGACATGTATATATTTGATTTTCTGAAAACAAAGCATAAATGATTATGATATTTAGAAAAGTAGAAGAAGATGTTTATTCTGTGGTGGCCTATAAAAGACTCTAATCATGTTTTGATAATGTAATGGCATGAAATATTTGTGAAAATAAAATCCTTAGTTGCCTAATACTTGTTAAAATTGAATTTTTATGCATACATGACAGAGATGTTTGTGGGTAACATCACTGTAAACCCACACGAGACCTTACTCGTTCACTGGGGTAACCCAGGGGTTTAAAGGGCTTGTTGCATACACTAAATGCAACATACGAGAGTGAGTTAGGCTTTTGTTTTGATTAGTTTAGTATTTTTGCTTTTTGCTTCAGTTTGCTTGAGGACTAGCAAACGATAAGCATAAGGGAATTTGATTATGCATATATTTTTCATTTTATTCATTTTATTTTATGTATGATCTAGTGAAAAATCGCTTTAAAAAACTATTTTTATCATTGCTTTCGAGAAACCGCATTAAAATAAAAATTATAAAAAAATCATATATTTCAAAGCTTTCCCTGTGTTTTTACTAGTTTAGAGTTTTCTCAATTATAGTTTAGTTAGATTAGGTTGTAATTAGCTAATGTTAATTAGTTTAGGAAGTTTTGATTTTCAGAGAAACATGTTTTTCTAAGCAGAGCCCTCTTTGAGAATGATTGAAAATTCGTTGGACCTGTTTTAAAATTTTTGTTTTAACCTAATTAGATTAGTATAAATATCATGTTTTTATTATGGAAAAATGTTTTTCAGCATGTAGCATGTGCCCCCCTCTCTCTCTCTCCTCTCTCTCTCCCTTTCCTCCTCTTTTTCGGTCGACTAGTTGCCTAACTCGTTCTTCTAGCTTCTTATGTTTTTCAATCTTTCTTCTAATCTCCATCATCGTCGGTTCTTTGCATCCTCTTTGTCGGAGAGAGAGAGAGGAGTTTGTCTGATTGCAGCAGAAAAGCCATCTTCTCTTCTTATCCAATCCATCGGAAGCGGATCGTCTGATTTGTTTCTTTCTCTCCCGTTTCATGTAGTTTTAGGTTTTGTATCACATAAAGCATAGCATCACATGTAGTATTGTTAGATTTTCACATCTTCTTCATATTAATGTAGTTACTTTAGTTTTCTTGCATCTGAAAAAATAAAAAGGCAAAAATATATTTCATTTTGATATAGCATAGTCCTTCCTTGATTTATGAATAGAAAAATCTTGATTTAGGTAGATCATTAGTTTTAATATAGGATTTATATTTTGTTTTCTTGATTCTTGATTCATCTTGATTAGTTTAAGTTAGATCCAGTTTAGAATAGTTGCTTCATGTCTTCTTTATTCGGTGTTTTTTAGATTAATCAAAGAAAGTTTTTTTTGTAGTCGATGTGCCTTTCTTGATTCCATTATCATTTTTTTTCTTTAGAACAACCTAGATTAAGTTCTGTTTAGTTTCTTTTATCTGTCAAGTAGTTAGTCTTTTAATTCCATAAGTTTTTCATTCATTAGATTAAACATTAGTTGTGTTATTTCCAGAATTTTCATTTTTGTTTAGCTGATTTTGGTTATTTTCATCAATAGCATTTTACAAAATAGCTAGTTGACATTTATTTATTTATTTATTTGCAGCTTGAATTCACTTCAGATTTTATAGTTGGACAGTTAATCAAATTAGTTAGATTAGTTTAATTGAAGTTAATTAATTAGATTAGTTTGTTAAAGTTACTTTAGCCTATTTCCCTTATTTCTACAACTCTTGGTTTTTGCTTAATATTTAATATTGCTTTTATTTTTATGCATTGCATGTAGTTGTAGCTTAGAATAGTTCATACTCCCTTTAGTAGTTAAATCATATTGAATTCATGATTAGTTGACTTTAGAGTTAGTATTTTTTATTTATCATGCATGTTTAGTTAAATTAGGATAATCGGTTTTTACTTTTGTGTGTCATTTGATTTTTAACATAGCTTAGGTTAATTGTATATTTCGGCTTCATTTATGAGTTCTGAAAAACCGTACAAATTTAGTTCATTTTAACTTAGTTTAATTGGTTATTAGTTAGTTTCTTGAATTAGTTGGTTAGAAATTAGTTTTTGTTTAGTTAGGTTGTTTTGCTATCTTGTTTTTTAGTGTTAGGTTATTATTAGTTTATTCATAGTTAGTTACTTATTTTTAGTTTGTTTTTAGTTAGTTGAATCTTGTTTTTGCTGAATTTTTTTAGTCATTACCTATTAATTTATTGTTTAGTTTTCTTCGTACTGTTGTGTTTTGTGTTTATGATTTTTGCAGGGAAGCATTTGGACGTGCGGTAAATCCCTTTTTGTACCCACAAAGTACCTTCTGAGGTCCCTTCAGGCCCTCAGAAATACCCTTCAAGCCCCTCAGGGCAGCACTCTCGCTCTAATTTATCAAACCATGCAAAAGTGTATAAAGAGGGAAGGATAAAGAGAAGCAAATAAACTCTCAAGACTACAAAAGCCTCAAGCACTGAAGACTTTTTCTCTTATTTTTAGATTAGGATTTTATTTCATTTAATTGGGTCTGTAATAAATTCATTTAATTATTTGTTTAAGCCCTCTACAGAGGGATGCACTCTCTCTCCTTATTTACTCAATTAATTGATTTTTGTTTTTGGCAATAAAGCATAGTTTAGTTGTGTGATTGAATACAAAGTATTTCCCGTTCCCTGAGATCGACCCGGACTCCACCAGTCGTGTGAGCCAGTTTTTATTATTTGGTGTCTGGCTTTCACACTTGTTTTCCTTAAAAATATTGTTTTAAAAATCGTTTTCCTAAAACACACACCATCATGCAGGAACCTAAGTAAATACACCATAGCACCTTTCATCCATATGGCCAAACGTTAAATTAACATTATTCTTCTCTTGCACTGCCAATCCGCTCTCCCTCTATCCAAATAAAATGGATTATGTGTGTGCATAGTTTTGCATGCTTGCATGTGTAAACATAAACTAGTTATTTCTAATTCTGGTTTTGGATGAGGTTGATAGGTTGTTAAATATGGAGTTTGAGAAGGAAATTGATGGAATCCTAAATAATATCCTAAGGGTAGAAAAACATACTTATATTAAGCTATAATGACAAAAAAGGTTTCTATGCCCATCATCTACAACTTTTTTTCATTTCTAAGTATTAGTCTACTTTAACGATTCTTAGTTTTTCTCTTTGCGGACAATTAATATGTCGACATATAGTTTTTGCCTTGACCAACATCACGACATAAACGCGTCTACTACTATATTTTCCTTACTGCCTCAAATTCAGATCACGCTGCATGAAAATATACTTGAGGCTCTTGTGATCAGAAAGGATCTCAAACTGTTCTCCATACAGATTGTGATGCCATATCTTCAACGCGAAGACAACCATTGCTAACTTCAAGTCATGCATGGGGTAGTTCTTCTCGTGCACCTTCAGTTGCAGAGAAGCATACACGATGACCTTCATGTGTTGCATCAATACATAACCCAGTCCTTTCCCTTAAGCGTCGTTGTATACTATGAACCCGCCCATCCCAGAAGGCAAAGACAACACTGGGGCTGATGTCAACCTCTTTTTCAGCTCTTGGAAACTTTCCTTGCATCGAGGTGACCAAATAAACTTCACCCCCTTCTGTAGAAGCTGAGTCATTAGAGGAGCTATACGTGATAAGTTCTGTATGAATCAACAATAGTAGCTCACCAATCCTAAGAAACTCCTTTTCTCTATAATTGTCTTTGGCTGCTTCCATGACACCATTGCCTCCACCTTAGATGGATCAACCTCCACGCCCTCTTCTGAGAACATGATGCTAAGAAACATCACTCTGTCAAGCCAAAACTCACACTTCGAGAACTTAGTATACATCTTATATTCTCTTTGTATCTGCAACATAATCCACAGATGATATTGGTGCTCCTCCATGCTCTCAGAATAAATCTGAATGTCATCGATAAATACAATAACAAATTAATCAAGTCACAAACTGAAGACCCAATTCATCAGATCTATAAATATTGCAGGGGCATTGGTGAGTCCAAAAGATATAACCAAGAACTCATAGTGCCCATATCTGGACGTGAACGAAATCTTCAGAATATCCTCTACCCTTATTTGTGACTGATAGTAACCGGAATGAAGATCTATCTTAGAGAACACATTTGCCTTCCTCAACTGGTCAAAGAAGTCATCAATTCTAGGCAAAAGGTACTTGTTTTTTATTATCACCTGGTTCAACATGCGTTAGTCTATGCCCAGTCATATGGACCCATCCTTCTTCTTGACAAAGAGTACAAGTGCACCCCAAGAGAACACACTCGACTTGATGAATCCCTTGTCAAGAAGTTTCTACAACTGCTTCTTCAGCTCAACCAGCTCTGCAGGTGCCATGCAATATGGCACTCACAGAACTGGTGTCGTGCCAAGCACTAGCTCGATTGGGAACTCGATCTCCCTGTGAGGTGGCAAACCGACAAGTTCTTAGGAAAGACATCTGAAAACTCACGAACCATGTCCAACTTCTCCAAATGTGTCATCTGACTATCCGTCGTGGACAAGCTGGCCAAGAACACCATACAACTCTGTTTGTGGTACTTGGAGATCTTCAATTGCGAGATGATCTTCACCTCACTCACTGGCCTAGTCGCTTGGAACACCAGTGCAGACAAGTCGGGCATTCTAACAAAACCTTCTTCCCCTGACACTGAAGGGTAGCATTGTATCTGGACAACCAGTCCATACGAGAATGACGTCATAAAAGGTCATGTCTAGTATGATCAAGTCGGCAGACAACTCATTGTTATCATGCAAAATTTTACTTTCGCAAGTCAACTGACCTTTTTGAAAAAGATTTTAAATACTCACCTTCATTTTGAAAATATGAGAAAATTTGAGAAAAAGAACTCGCCTGTCGGTACGAGGTTCAATCGTTCCTGGCGCCTTAACCATGGGTAATCGAACCAAGGATTGAACAATATGCCTTGTTTTGTTTAAATGTCTAAAAAATTATTCTAAGTCCTAGAATGCAGAATGAATCAAACACACATATGACATTATTTGGAAAAAGAAGTTTATTGAAAACATGATGCATACCTGGAATTGTTAAAAAATCACTTTTTGAAGAAATATCTTGAAATCAATTTTTTGAAATTGAATTTCTAAAATGCTCGGATGATTGGGCGTGTAGCCTTGTGAGCTCGTGCCTGACACAACCTAAGTCTAAATGATGCATGGATGTAATTTCTGAAAATTCCTTTTGAAAGACTTTGAGAAAAATCATTGATGAATCCCCTTGTTTTGGAAAATTCTTTTGATAGAAAAGGGGTTTTTGTACCTTATAGAATTCAGATAAAATAAATTTGCCATATATCCATGACTATGGCCATAAATATATTTTGAATATCCTTAATTTTATTGCTAAAAGGAGGGTTTTAGAAAATACAACAACAACAACAACAACTACGCCTTCATCCCAAAACAATTGGGGTGGGCGATATAAACCAACAAAGAAAATCATTCTGGGTCTTCCACATGAATCCTTCTCCTCCAATCATTTCTATCCAATGCCATGTCCTCGGTGAGGTTCAAAGCATTCATATCCTTTCCCATCATCTCCATCCAAGTCTTCCTAGGCCTACCCCGACCTCTTTTAACTAATATATTTTTTCATTTCTCCATCCTTCTAACTGGAGCATCATTAGGCCTTCGTCGAATATGTCCAAACCACCGTAAATGATTCTCTTTCATTTTATTTTCAATGGGTGCAACGCCTACCTTCTTACGTATCTCCTCATTCTGAATTTTATCTTTTATTGTATTTCCACACATCCATCTAAGCATGCGCATCTCAGCTACACTCATTTTTTGAATATGATGTCTCTTGGCAGCCCAACATCCTATACCATATAGTAAAGCCGGCCTAATAGTCGTCCTATAAAACTTTCCCTTCAACCGCAATGGCATTCTACGATCGCACAACACTCCAGTTGCACTTTTTCATTTCATCCACCCAACCTTTATCCTATGATTTACATCTCCATCAATTTCTCCATACTTTTGAATGATAGATCCCAAATATTTGAAACAATCATCCACCGGTATTTCTTGCTCACCAAGCTTCACTACACTCCCATCACTACTTCGTTGCTTACTAAACCGACATTCCATATATTTTGTCTTACTCTTACTCAACTTAAAACCTCTTGCTTCCAATGTCTGTCTCCATATTTCTAACTTATCGTTAACCCCAGCTCTAGACTCATCAATCAAAACAATATCATCAACAAACAACATACACCACGGTATATTTTGTTGAATTGATCTTGTAAGCTCATCCATCACTATAGCAAATAGGAAAGGGCTTAAAGCAGATCCTTGATATAACCCAACCGTTATAGGAAAATTGGTTGTCACCCCTCCACAAGTGCGAACATTGGTTACTACTCCTTCATACATATCCTTAATTATACTAATGTACTTGAGAGAAACACCTTTCTTTATCATTGTCCACCAGAGAACGTCCCTAGGTACTCTATCGTATGCCTTCTCCAAATCAATAAAAACCATATGCAAATCTTTGTTCCTCTCTCTATTTCTCTCAATAAGTTATCTAAGAAGATGTATAGCTTCCATAGTTGATCTTCCAAGCATAAAACCAAATTGATTCTCTGATATCATGACAACCTTCCTAAACCTAGACTCAATCACTCTCTCCCAAAGTTTCATAGTATGACTCATGAGTTTTATACCACGATAGTTTGTGCAATCTTGTACATCACCCTTATTCTTATATACAGGCACCAAAGTACTCTTCCTCCACTCATTAGGCATCTTATTTGTCCGCCAAATCTTGTTAAAAAGATTTATCAACCATTCTAAACCTTTCTCTCCCAAGCATTTCCAAGCCTCGATAGGTATATGTAAACACCCCAAATTTTCACCCTCATCCAGTGTTTATATATTTCATGTGTCATTGTATATCATTGCATGCATTCAGCATACCATTTCATTGCATTGCATGGCATTGCATGGCATTGCATGTCATTACATCTCATTTTTGAGATCCAGCACTCCTGTTTTTAAAATATTTAATCCAGATTCGGGTTTTAAAACTTTTCTTTCAAAATCAATTTTAAAACCTTGGTTTTTAATCAACATTTTGTCATTTGCCAACCCCCAGAACCTTATATTTTAAAATGTTTTCTCAGAAAACAATCTGGATTCATTTTAAACTCAATTTTCAATGGATTTCAATTCTCATATGAGACCCATTTAGGTGGTGTTGCTTCTAGATTCCTTCATTTATCAAAAAATCTCAAAAATTTTAGAGTCCTAGTTGGATCAAGACGATGTATTTTCATCTGTTTGAATTTTTTGAACATTTTTAAAACATCATTCTGATTTTAAACCAGTTATGATCATGTCCCTTGTCTGTTTCCTCCATTTTGGCCAAAATCTTAGTCCTAGTTGGATCAAAACTCTTTTTCCAGAGTCCCAGTCGGATCAGAACTCTACTTTTTACTACCTTTTCTACCTGTTTTGGAGAAAACCTTTCAAAATCTTCCATTTTGGCCAAAATTTCAGAGTCCTAGTTGGATTAGGACTCTTCTTCAAGAATCCCAGTCGGACTAGGACTCTGTCTTTTGTCACTATTTTTACCTGTTTTTAACCAAATCTTTCAAAATGAGTCAAAAACTAAGAGTTTCAGTCAAAACAGGACTATGTTCAGAGAGTCTTAGTTGGATCAGGACTCTGATCCTGATTTCAATTTTGAGAGAATCTTTCAAAAAAAATCCATCTATCAAAACTATTACACTTTTATCAAAGAATTTCAAAATTCTGGGATTTTATCCTAGAGTCCTGATAGAATCAGGACTCTACCCCAGAGTCCTGATCGAATCAGGACTCTATCCAAAGTGTGTTTTCGCACTTCATTTTCACTGATTTTCAAAATTTCTGTTTAAATTTCATCATTTGATTATCAGAAAACCAAAAATTCTTAGAATTCTGATCGAATCAGGACTCTTTCTCAGAGTCCTAATCAGATCAGGTCTCTGAACCAAAACTTCAATTTTATCCTATTTTTCAAAATTCTCTCATTTATTTTCTCAGAAAATCCAAAAATCTGAGAGTCCTAGTTCAATCAGGACTCTGTCCCCAGAGTCTCAGTTGAATCAGAACTCTGTTTTATTTCAATATTCGTTATTGTTTTCACTGTTTTCACAAGTTCTTTCATCTGTTTTTCAGAAAGTACCAAAAAAATCTAGAGTTTCAGTCCAATTAGGACTCTATCCTAGAGTCCTAATCCAGTCAGGAGTCTGTTCTAGAGTCTGTGTTTACTTTCATTTTTATTCTTTTCATTTGTTTTCACAAATTAGGTCATTTTGCAGAGTCCAATTAATTCAGGACTCGATTTCAAAGTTTCGGTTGAGTTAGGACTCTGACTCTGACTGCGTTTTCTGACTTATTTTACCATTTTTGATGAAATCTTTCAAAAACTTCTTTATTTGACTTTTAAAATTTTAAAACCTCAGAGTCCTGAAAATTATGGACTCTAGCTTAGAGTTCCAATTCGCTTGGGACTCTATTTTCAAAAATTCTGATTTTCAATTATTGATTTTAACCCCTTTTCATAGTTATTTTCAGTATTTATTTCAAATTTTCAAAACTTTAGTGTGGGGCCCACTCAGTTGGTGCCATATCCAAAGGAGTTCTGACCTAGTTAGAACTCTGTGCCATTTCAAAACTTTTAATTCCAAGTTTACTTTTGAATATCTTTTGAAAATTCTCTCAATTTCAAGTTTTAAAATCATTTTTGAAAATTTAAGTGGGGCCCACTCGGGGTGGCACCGCATTTGAAGAAGTCAAGGTTAGACTAGGGTTAGTCAATGTCCTAGTTAGGTTAGGGGTTTAGAGGAGTCAACAGCAATTTTGAAAATCCATTTTATTTAAGTTTTAAACCATTGGATTTTAAAGGTTTTAAATTCAAGTTTTAAAAACCAAATGTGGGTCCATACTAGGTGGTGCCACATTTGGACTTTCTAGGGTTTAATTAGGTGTTAATTAGGGTTTAGTTAGAGTTCATTTAGGTTAGAATACTCTAGGAAAATCGGTGCCCTTAGTGGATTTATTAGAAAGAGTCCTGAAAAAAAGAAAAACCTCTTAATTAACCCTAATTAAGTGACTTTTTGAAAACCTATAAAAGGGGGACTTCAAGAGGTCAAAAAGAGGCTGTTTTTCTCTAAAATTTTTGTGGTCTCCCTCCTCTCTCTAACACCTCTTCTTCCTCCATTGAAGTTGCAACCCCAAGGTGAGTTTTTTTTTACATTATTTTATTATTTTTTATTAGTTTTTTATGATTTTATATTAGATTTTACCATTGGCATCTCCCCTTTCATGGATTAAACCATGGATTCAACCTCAAGAACCTCAAGTTCAATTCAAAAATATGATCTAACCCTATTCCATGCTATTTTCCATTATTCTAATCCATTAGAATCATTTATTGCATTGTTTTTTATATTCTTAACCAAGAAAACATGAGATTTATCCGATTAAATGGATTAAATCCATGGTTTCAAGGGTAAAAGCAATTCCAGCCATGGATTCCCTATTATTTATTTATTTTTTTAGCATATTAATGTTTATTACATGTGTTTCATCATCAAAATCAATTTTTTTTTGCTGTTTAGATAATTTTTATGGTTTTTCATGGTTAAATCATATTTTTTTTAGTGTTTCTTAGATTTCTGCATATTTTAATTTCAAATCAGTAGAAAGCATGTTAGTTCGTATTGAAATATTCATTAAAAGTTTCTATTTTTTTTTATATTTTATACGGATATGTCAGTGGACTACTGTAAAAAAATCAGACATTTTGGGATTTGGGAACCCTGTTAATAAAATACAAAGTCAAATCGGGATTTCTGTTGATTAAAATCGTTGTTTAATTTCAAGCATAACTTGCAGATGCGTTATTTATTTCATCCAATATCTGATTCAAGATCCGTAAAGTGAAGTGGCTTTGTGTTGATGTAGGCTATTTATTGTAAAATTTTCAGAATTTTTTGTTTCTGTTTGGTATTTTCCCTCTGTCAGAAAATCAGATTCAAAATTTAAAACTCGTTAGGGTTTACCAAAACCCTAATCTGACTTGTACTAATCATAGATCTCAAACCGTAGATCCGATTCATGATCTGTAAAAAGGGAAGTTCATTATTTTTCTGTCTAATGTTCACTTCTAAAATTTTAGAAATTTTTGATGAGTTCTGCTATTTATTTCTGTATTTATAATTGGAAGTACCTGTTTTAATTAATTTTATATTCATTATATTCAAGTCTAGATTGCCAGAAGGATATCTCCCTCATCAGAGATGATTTTGATTATCTGTAAACAGAAGATTCTCTATTTTTCTGTCTAGTTTACCTTTATAAAATTTTAAGAATTTCCATGGTGATGAATTGTCCCTAATTCGGGTCTAACACTGAAACTGGTATGTGAACATGGGTAAAAATAACATATTTTAGGGTTTTAATGGAATTTTTGAATTGTAATAATGTAAAAAATATATTTTTATGGTTCCAATATAATTTTAGGGTGATAACAAGTGCAGGTACCAATTTTTATCAATTTTGGAATCCATTTGATGCTTGAATGGATTAAATTGCAAAACAGGGTGCCCGTAGGATCCTGAAACACTGCCAAAATCATGATTTTTGTGATATTTTTGGATTTTCGTGTATAAGTTCATGTTTTTAGGGTTTAGTTATGTTTAAAATCATATTAGAAAGCTTCATGGTTGATTTTATATTTATTTGAATCTTTTTAAACCCTAAACCCAATGTTTTTACCAAAACATTTTTTGAAAAAACCCTATTTTTGAGGCCATAGTCTTGCTATCAGGAGCATTTTGGTCATTTGACCTCAATTTCGAAATTATAAACCCTAATTTTCATATTTTTAATCATACCATATCATCTTTGGTTCAATTTATCCTCATTTGAACTTCAAAAGTTATATTTTACAAAATATCTTTCTAAAAACCCTCATTTCAAGGCCATAGTCTTGCTATCAGAGATATTTTGGTCATTTTGAATTTTCAAATTCCATTTCTATTATTTATTCAATTTTTTTCATATTTCATTATGTTTATCTCGTAAAATCATGGAAAAAGGCTTATAACTAGCAAAATCCAGTAATTTTCAGATATTACTGGATAAATCTAGAAAAGCCAACATTTCTTCACTAACAAGTTTTCTAGTTTTGCAGGGAAATTGAAGACTTTAATTTTCTGTATTTAAATTCAATTAGTGATGTAAATTATAATTAAATTTGGAATAAGAATTTCAATTTATGCTTAGATTAGGATTTGCATTGCATATAGTTTCAACCTTGATATATAACTGCTATGTTTGTCATTCATGCACATATTTTCAATTCACCATGGTCTACACGAATGGCATGTGCACAAGCTCTTAGGAAGTTGACAAACTCGGTGGAATTCGTATTTATGGCCATAGTCAGAATACGAATGAGACCCAGATTTATGATCTTCGTATTAGCCACATTCAGCCTACACTCTTAGGCTAACTTCAAAATGCACTGCATTTCTCAAAAATACAAAAGGATTTTCTCAATTCCTCAAAATCATGACTTTCAAATCCATATTCATTCATTTCATTCAATTTATAAATCCCAATTCCAATTCAAAGAAATCGATTTTCTCAAAATTTTGTAAGTTTTATACAAAAATCGATTTTCTCAAAATTCTGAGTTTTCAAAGGATATTTCAAGTATTTTCTCAAGTTCAAACTCATGATTTTCCAAATCCTAACATCTTCAATTCCAAAATTCAAAATTCAAACCTTTCCCAAAGTTATTTCAAATTTCTCAGAATCGATTTTCATAAAACTTCAAGATTTCTTCATAAATCGACTTTTACTTTCTCGGAAACATTCTCTCAATCAGAATTCATGATTTTCAAAGGGCTTATTTTCCAAGAATTCTCCAATTATTCTCAATCTTTGAAGCAAACATCATGTTTTCAAACCTGCATTTTCAGACAATCATAGCACATGCCTGATTCTTTGTGCATTTAGGAAATAGAACACGATTTAGACAAGTTGAGCAAAGCTAAGCACACTTTTGATCCTTGGTTCAATTACCCCTGGTAAAGGCGCCAGGAACGGTTGAACCTCGTACCGACAGGTGAGTCCCATTCTTCGAAATTATCCCACATTTTAAAACGGAGGTGAGTTATTTTCAAAATCTTTTTCAAAGGTCAGTTTGACTTGCAAAAGTAAAAATTTTGCGATGATAACAGTATACAATCTAGGCCAACTGCTCTTCTTGATTTCATTTTCTTCAAAGCCTTTGTAATTTCTTTCTTTTGAATCTTGCGCATGAAGTCACGATTCATCTCATGAAAAGGAATGGACAAGTCTCCAAGATCCTGAGCACGACTTCCATTAAATAGCTTATCAAAATAATCTTTTCATCTCTCCTTAATCTCCTCATCTTTGACTAAAACCCTTTGTGTTTCATCTTTGATACATCTAACCATACCCAGATCCCTCAATTTTCTATCTCTCATCTTTGCAAGCCTATAAATATCCTTCTCACCCTCTTTGGTATCCAACTTGTCATAAACCTCCTTATATACCTTATCCCTCGCATTTTGAACTACTTTTTTAGCTTCCTTCTTTGCTATCATATACTTCTCCAAATTCTCATTATCACGACTCTTACTTTGATTTCTATAACACTCTCTTTTAACCTTAATAGCTAATTTGACATCCTCGTTCCACCATGATGTATCCTTACCTAACAGTGTACCGCCTTTAGACTCACCCAATACCTCCTTAGCCACATTTCTCATGCCACCCGCTATCTTATTCCACATTGATTCTGAATCCTCCTCGAGACACCAATCAGCTTCCTTAACTACATGCTCTATAAACATTATTTGTTTAGCTCCTTTCAGTGCCCACCACTTAATTCTAGAATCTATCCTATGTCTATCTCTTTTGTGGCATTGTCTAATTCTAAGATCTAAAATTAAGACTTTATGTTGTGTAGCTATACTTTCTCCTGGTATAACCTTACAATCGATGCAACAACCCCTATCTCTCTTTCTAAGTAGGAAAAAATCTATCTGACTTGTATTAACCCCACTTTTAAAATATTACTAGGCGAGACTCACTCTTCCTAAACTAAGTGTTTGCTAAGATCATATCATAGGACAAACCAAAATCTAAAATCCTTTCTCCACTTTCGTTTCTTTTTCCTATGCCGTAGCCTCCATGGATACTCTCAAATCCATCCCTACTGATGCCTACATGTCCATTAAGGTCACCGCCGATGAAAAGCTTTTCTCCATAAGATATCCTTTGTACTACTCCCTCTAAATCTTCTCAAAATTGACGCTTAAAGGAATCATCTAAACCTACTTGAGGTGCATAAACACTAATAATATTAATAATATCCGTACCTAATATTAATTTAATAAGTAAAAGCCTATCACCCTTCCTACGGACCTCAACTACATTATCTATAAACTCACGACTCATAACAATCCCTACTCCATTCCTATTTCTATTTATTCCTGTATACCAAATCTTATATCCCCAAGGTTCTATCACTTTTGCCTTCTCACCTACCCATTTGGTCTCTTATAGACATAAAATATCAATCTTTCTCCTACACATGACATCTACTAACTCTACCAACTTACCAGTTAAAGACCCTATGTTTCAAGTGGCTAACCTAATGATTTTGAAAAATCTTTGGAAATATGCAATGATTTTGGAAAATAGCCTAAGAGTGTAGGCTTTTTGTAACTTAAAAGAAATTAATAAATCTGAATTTCATTTGTATTCTCACTATGGCCACAAATATGAATTCCACTAAGTTTATTAACTTCTTAGAAGAAGGTGCATGTGTCATTCGTGTTTCACCATTGTGGAATTTGAAATATGCATATGCATGACAAACCATAGCAATTAATATTGAGAAAATAAACTATATACTTATGCAATCCTAAACTATTGCAAAAAAGTAAATTTTCACTATTTTTTATTTTTTATTATAATTTATATTAAATAATTGAATAATAAATAAATAAATAAAGGGGAAAATAAAGGAAAATAACATATTGAACTTTCCTGCAAAATCAGCAAACACGTCAGTAGAAATATGTAGGCTTTTTAAGATTTATTCAATAGTATCTGGAAATTGAGAGATTTTATCCTCAAATAAGCCTTTTCTTAAGCATTCATAAAATAAAAAATCTTAAATAAAATAAAGGATAATGCATGATTTAATAAAATATAAGATCAAACTAATTATAAAATTAGAAATTCAGAATTTAGGGTAAAAAGACCAAAATACCCCTAAAAATTGATATTAATTGAAAAAATAGTGTTAAAATTAGGGTTTTCAGAAAATAGTTTCGAAATATGCCTAATACGAAGACCAAACAAATTCAAAATGATGTTAAATCGGTGGAGAGCACCCTAACATGATTAAAAAAATAATCAGATCTTAAAAATATAAAACTTATTTATAAAAATATGAAATAAATGAGAAAAGATTGATTTTGCTCGTATTTCTGCAGAATAGGTCTCCTATGGGAACTGGTTCTTGGAAAACAAGATAACCTATCAAATGACCTTTAAAAATCATGAAAATTGATATGAATAATCCTAACAGCCCTAAAAGCAGTATACAATTAAAAATAATAATAATAAATACACTGGAAATAAATATTAAATTAAAAAGTGAAAATAGGTTGTTGAATAAGCTATTTTATACCTATCATGGTTTTAGATCAGAATAAAATAGCAAATAGAAATACAAATTTATGAAATTTGACAAGGATAAGCTAGACATAATAATGAATACATCTCTTTTTACGGATTGGAAAAACAATATCTGGTTAGGGAGATATGATTCCGACAAGATGCACTTGATTCTGACCAACGCTTGGCAATTCAAGAAAAGCAAATTGTGATTTCAGGTTAAAAAAATTAGTAAACGATTTGCAAAAAATCACCAAAATCACATGACAAAACTAGACATGCAGACAGATTGGTCATTTTTTATGGATTGGAGAGATCATCTCCGGTTAAGGAGATGTCACTCCGGCAAGATGATCCTGGATCTGAACCATGCCTGACGATTCAAGAAAATCAGGTTTTGATTTTGGGTAAAAATAAAATAGTAAACGACTGTCAAAAAATTATCAAAATCACACGACAAAAACTAGATATACAGACAAATAAGCCATTTTTTACGGATCTAAAAAATGATCTTCGGTTAGGGAGATATGACTCCGGCAAGAAGCACCTGATTCTGCACAGTGTTTTGACAGTGCAGAAAATAGGTTCCGGTTCTTGATTTAAAAAATGGGACATCAGATCCCCGAAAATCATGATTTTTTTTCATATTCATGAAAACACATGGATATAACCCTCATAAAAAATTTAGATTGAAACGACAAAAATAACCACATAAATTAACATTGTTAATGCGTGACCAGAATCAAGATTCTTGCAAAACTGTTAAAGAAGATGAAAGAGCTTGATCTAAGTATGCATAAAATGAAAAAGAAAGTGCAGATGCCATATTTTTTTATTTTATATGAATGAAATAATATAACTCTGAATCTAATATGTTCATAAAATAAAATCAAATACAAAAAACGAAAACTGCATGGGATTTGCTTTGATATAGCCAATTGAAAGAGGGATTTGATCAATGAAAGGTCGAATCTCCTTTTCATGGTGGTTGTGAAAGATAAAAATACAACAAGCAAATAATAAAAGTGGAAACAATGAAGTAAAAGAGATGAGAAAGTATACCTTCGATGTCCTTCGCTGCAGTCGGAAAGGAAAACAAAAAGGAAGAAAGGGGGGGGGGGGCAACTAGGGAAGGAAAAAGGTGGAAATAAAGAAAAGGGAAAGAGAAGGAAGGGAGAGAACTTGGGAGAGGAGAAGGTCTGGAATAGATGGGATGAGATGGAAACCTTGCTGGACGTCCCCCCTTTGTATGATATTTATAATAAAATTTTGAGAGGAGGATAGGGCTCTAGAGAGTCCCACTAATTAATTTAATTAGCACACAATGAGGGAAAGTTAGGGAGGGGTGATTTTCCTGGAGGTGTTCTAATTGAAACTTTGGTTTTGACATTTCTTAATTGACTCTAACCTGATTGAAATTCTAAACAAATAAACCCAAATATGGCGCCACCTAGGTGGGTCCCATATTTGGTTTTTAAAACAATTAAAATAAAGGTTTTGAAAAGGTTAAAAACAAAAAGATAAAAATCAAAATCCTAAATCAAGAAAGACAAATTGAAAAGAGGGATCCATGGTTGATGCCACCTATGGTGGGTCTTTTGTATTTGGATTGGATCTAAGATCCATTTTTGAAATTCCAGCTTGATAAAATCCAAATAAAAAATCTGATCTAGATTCAGATCTGACACATTAAAAGAGGTGTTTTCTGAAAAGGGCATTTCAAAACATCAAATGTAAAGCATTGTGTTTTAGGTTTAAAAGATCAGTTTTGAACCCAGGTTTGAAAAAAGTTTGAATTCAGATCTAGATCTAAAGTTTTAAAATGACAAATGGATCTGGATCTCAAACAATGAGTTTGGATCCATGTTTGAAATTGATGAAAGATCCTAGATCAAAGATAAAATACTTAAAATGGATTCTGGATGATGAAAAGAATAAGCTGAATCTTGGATCGAAGATAGAATTAGAAAGTGGATCCAGATCAAGATAATGTGATGAAAATGGATCTTGACTATGAAAATTGAAGAATGGATCCTGAATAACAAATGATTGAATCCTGGATATCTGATGAGATAATCCAGGTTCAGAAAATAAATTGGACTCTAGATATAGGTAATAGGATGAATTGACTAAAAAGATACAGGTTTGGAATAAAAAATGGATATTGGATATCAGATCTAATATTGGATCTAATGTTCAAATTGAAATATTGATTGGATCTCGGATATAGATATGATTTCAGGAAAGGAATTGATCCGAGTTTGGATTGGAAATTGATTGAATAACCGCTCTGAGTAGAAATGACCAAGATCAGGAATGATTTTGCCCTATAGGGCGAAAAGTGACACTTGGAAGACTGGTGTGAACAATGTTGAACTGAATTGAATTGGGTTCTAGGGTTTCTAAACTCAGATGAACTAAAAAGACATTGACTCAACTAGATTCTTAGACCGGATGATTGAGAATGAATACAATTATCAATGAAATATGAGGAATTCACTGTAGAGTGAAGTGGGTGACAAGAGTATACTAAATTCGAGCTGAAATGAAGATCACTTGAACTAAGATAAACTAAATCTGGAGCTAAAACACTAGCTAGGCTGACTGGGGTTAGCTTAATTTGGCTGAGATGAGCTGAAATAAGTTCCAAGAATGTGGGAAACAAAGTTGAACTAAAACTGGATCACTGGAACTCCTGATGAGCTCAAGTTAAACACCGAAGAATAGGGTCGACTGGAATTAACAGACTGTAGGACAATTGGCTGGAATTCGAGCTAGAAATGAGCTCATTTTATGTGAAATTAACCAAATTTAGCTAAAATGAAATGACACTACTCATCGTGAGTTTAGGGGAGCTAGAAATGACTGATATTCTAACTCTTTTGGACTTAAAATGAGCTTGGTTGGTTCTAACTGACAAGGGTCTAAGGTGACCTAGGGGTAAAATGGTAATTTTACTGACAAAAAAGGGGGTAAAATGACCTCTAAACTGGAATGGACCTAGGGGTGAAATGATAATTTTACTAAAAAAAGGGGGTAAAATGACCTCTAAACTGGAATGGACCTAGGGGTTAAACTCCTATATTGTGCTACAGAGGTTGGCATCTATGAAAGGGGAGTGTCCGGAATGGAACTGAAAAATTTGAGGTGTTTACACTCATGCCCCTCGATAACCACTCAAACGGTAGGAAGATACTTACCACAACAAGTGGACACACCCATCAAAGACATCACATCAAGAGTCGTCTCTATGCTAGACAAAACAAGGTCAAGCAAACTCATAAAATAAGATGAGATAACAGAATGGGTAGCACCCGAATTGAACATCACACGAGCATAGTGGTCAGCGACTACGAAAATACCTTCAATTAGGTCAGACTGAACGCCCTGCACGACAGCTATGGCAGTGTACATTCTCTCATTCGTCCTCCATTGTGCATGCTACTGAGGCCTCTGTTGCTGCTGTAACGCCCCAAAATTTCTAACTTGAAAACATAAAATTTTAACCTCATTTTTTTTAAATAGCACAACGAAAATAGTTTGGGTTTTGAAAGAGTTGGACAATTCTGGCGGGTTACAGAAATGAGAGATATGTTTGAAATAAAGTTTTTATCATAAACCATAAGGAATAAATATCATTCCATGTGTTATAAGGAAATCAGAGTTTATACAATCCCAAAGGTTTAATAAAATATCTCATTAAAATGAGACATTTGATAGTTGGTTCCAAGATCGAGAACATCATTAGGGAGGTTTGGACCAGGGCCCCGCCGCACATTGAGCTCTCTCACTGCATCATTCTTTGTTACCCATGCCTCATAACAACATGTTCAAATTCTTTCGAGCAGGTAAGCAAACTTAAACGTCATGCATTATGATAAGAAACCAACTATCTATCATATTCTCCGATATGCAATATCAATGTGACTAACATGCTAGAAATATGAAATGATATGTTCATAAACTTGATAACAACATTAATAACATGTGCAGAATATTGAAATAACAATAAGAATCATATGATCATAATCTCAATAATACTTTCATAGTCTCAGATAAATCATAACTAACTATGCCACTCGAGGTTATACCATCTCTTAGGTGAACCATTGTGTGAATGGGTGATATGGGTGGCCCCATCTCCATTATGGGTATGTTAGTAGTCATGCTCTCATGTCAGACGAGGTGTTAAGGCTTAACAACCCCATACTTCCCGCAGGGTAGTATGTCATGACAAGGTCTATGCCTAGCCTAAATCATGTACCACTTCGAAAAGCAACTTGCCAGTGACGACGTCAATACAAGATTCAATGTGTGAGAGTTAATATAAAAAGTGAGACTTCCTCTCACGATAGGGGGTCATAGCCACCCCACTCTCAACAGAGCACTCATGCATTCTTGCAGTTAATTCATTTCACACACATAAGAGATGATCAACATGTATCAATTCATAGCATAGCAGTTAAGATAAAACATGAACATCATAAGCACTAGCTCTTAAGTAACATATGCATGTATGCATTCTTTGCCTAGCCTTTTAGTTCAGAGGCATTATAGCTTCACAGTAGAAGGTGTTCATATATTTGGCACTCAACCTATGCATAGACATTCGCCTGATGGATAAGATCATAAATCCTTTATCAATGTGTTTTACCATATTTGTGAGCATATGTGTCACTTTCTTGAGTGTTTGAACAACATATCGTTGCTTTGCTTATGTCACAAGCTTTGTAGGGTTTAGCCACGTTTCATGGAGAGGGAATCTAAGTATAGACTCGTCTAGACTTTCTCTAAGGCAACAATATTATGAACTTCTAGGCACTTTGCTTTTGATTCATGCTAATGCTTTACTTGGCCTAGTTGAGTATTGGACGCGTACTCGTTTCTCTCATCATTCAAATACTTGAGTTAGGACTATACCCCTAGAAGACTCAAGTTCTTTGAAATGGATCTCTTTGGTAGAATATTTTTGACATTTCCTCAAGGTCCATTTGGGTGAATATGAATTTCTAAAATCCATTTAAGTAAATCCCAAATTATAAAACTCCATTGAATGAATCCAATTCCGTTTGGGTTGATCCAAATCTAAAATCCATTTGAGTAGATCCAAAACTAAAATCTATTTGAGAGGATCCAAAGCCATTTGGATAGATCCAAATTCAAAATCCATTTGAGTAAATCCAAATCCAAAATCCAATTGAGTAAATCCAAATCAAAAATCTAAAATCCATTTGAGTAAATCCAAATCCAACTTCAAAATCCATTTGAGATGATCCAAATCCATTTCGATAGATCCAAATTAAAAACTCCAATTGAGTAAATTCAAATCCAAAATCCATTTGGGTAAATCCAAATTCAAAATCCATTTGAGTAAATCCAAATCCAAAATCCATTTAGGTAAATCCAAATCCTAAATCTATTTGAGTAGATCCAAATCCAAAATTCATTTGGGTAAATCCAAATCTAAAATCCATTTGGGTAAATCCAAATTCAAAAATCCATTTGAATAAATCCAAATCTAAATCCAAAATCCATTTGAGTGAATCCAAATCCAAAATCCATTTAAGTAAATCCAAATCCAAATCCAAATCCAAATCCAAAATTCATTTGAGAGGATTCTGAATCCATTTGGGTAGACCTAAATCCAAAATTCAATTGAGTCAACCGAAATCCAAAAATTCAATTGAGTAAATCCAAATCCAAAATCCATTATGGCAAATCCAAATCCAAAATCTATTTGAGTAGATCCAAATCCAAAATGTATTTGGGTAAATCCAAATCCAAAATCTGTTTGACTAGATCCAAATCGAAAATCCATTTGGGTAAATCCAAATTCAAAATCCATTTGAGTGAATCCAAATCCAAAATCCATTTAAGTAAATCTAAATCCAAAATTCATTTTAGAGGATTCCAAATTGTATCCATGCAAAAAATTTCATATCTTTTTCATTTCAACATTTTTGTGTAAATTCCTTTTTAAAATGGTTTTTCTTTAAAAATAACTCGCCTCCATTTTTGAAAAAAATGCAAAAAAAATAAGGAGACGAGGCTCGCTCGTTGGTACGAGGTTCAACTGTTCTTGGCGCTTTTACCAAGGGTAATTGAACCAATGATCGAATTTATGCCTTTACTTTGCCTAAATTTGCCTAAGAAATTATTCTAAGTCCTAAATGCTCATAGAATCATGTTTGTGCTATGAACTTTGAAAAATGTTAGTTTTTAAAACATGATGTATGCTTTGAAAATCATTCTGTTTTGAAAATACTTAGAAAATATTTTAAAATTGCATTCCAAGTGAATTTCGAAATTGACTTAGAAAATATTTAGAAAAATCCTTGTGAAAATGCTTTGAAATTGACTTAGAAATTTTCAAAATTACTTTGAAAAATCACTTTCAAATGGATTCGAAAATCACTCTGATATTGCTTTGAGAATGTTTGGAAAATGAATTGAAAGTAACTTCAAAAAATGATTGAAAATAATTGAAAATGAATTTAAAAATTGTATGAAATAACTATTGAAAATATTTCAAAATTGAATTAGAATTAACTTTGAAAATAACTTAAAATTGCTTGGAAAACCTTTCAAAAATTATTTGGAAAATATCTTAAAATGATTTTCGAAAATGATTTAAAATTTTTGAAAATATTTTTAAAAGAATGCTTTTGAAATTGAATTTTGACAATGAAATACTTTGAAATTTGAAAACAATTTCAAAAATTAAATTTAAATTTGGAAATGATCTTCAAAAATATCTATGAATAATCTTTACAAAAAATAGCTTGAAAATAAATTGAAATCACATTAAAAATATTTCAAAAATAATCAGAATTAACTTTGAAAAGGTCTTGAAACTAGATTGAAATAACTTAAAAAATATTTTGAAAATGCTTTGAATTTGAAAATAATTTCGAGAACACTTTGAATTTGTAAGTGATTTTGAAAAATAACTTTGAAATTGAAATTGATTTTCAAAAATAACTTCAAGTTTACTTTGAAAATTAGTTTTGAAAATGAATTGAAATAGATTTCAAAAATCACTTGAAAAATACTTTGAAATTGATAATATTTTGAATAATTTCAAAAATGGAAAATAATAAAATGATGCAATTCTATCCTAAGTGATGAATGCATTATTTTATAAAAGGGTTTTAAAGAATTTTTATTAAAAATTCTTTTATTTAAAATTTTATTTTTAAAAGAGAATTTTTTGTGACTTTATAGAATTAAAACAAAGTTAATTTTTCATATATTCGTCACTATGGCCACAAATATATTTTAAATTAACTTTTATTTGAATTCTTAATAAAGGAAGAAAAAGAAATTGATTTTGAAAATTGATGATTTTTGTAAATGACCTAAGAGTGTAGGTCGAATTTTTTTTAATAAAGAATAATAATTCTAAGTATTATTCATATTCTGACTATGGCCATAAATATAAATTTTACTTAGTTTTATTATCCTCTATTAAAGTGGTGTATGTGTCATTCGTGTTTCACCATGGTATAATTGAAATAAAAATAAAAATGAAATAAATTAATCATGAAAAATCGAAATTAAACTATATGCTCATTTATTCCTAAACTAAGCATAAAGTAAAATTCTCATCAATTAATCAATTACAACCCTTTAAATTAATACAACAATTGATAAAATAACAAAATAACAATTTTTTTTACAAAATTAGAAAACTTGTCAGAAATAAATATAGACTTTTATGGATTTTCCTTCAATTATTGGAAAATTAAAGAAAATTAGCCAAAATTAGCCTTTTATGCTTCAAAATGAAGAAAAATTAAACAAAATAAATGCAAATGATGCATGACTTTATAAAAGTATTTGAAAATATATTTTGGTGTTTAATTTTTCAAAATTGAGACTTGAAGTATATAAATTCACTTTAAAATTTGAATTTAAAGTAAATTTAATTTTAAAATTAAAGATTTTATAAAAAAGACATTGAAAATCATTGAAATAAAAAGCAAATAAACTCCAAAACTTATTAAAATAAAGATAAGGCATTCTAAGTTGATAAAAACTATTTTAAAATTATAAAATGATATGAATTTACCTGAAATTTGAGTTTTAAAATGCTAAAATGCCTAATTTATCTTTATTTTAACAAAAATATATTTTTTATAAAATTGGTTTTAAAAAATGCAATGAATGAAAGGTCAAATGGCCATAGAAATTTATAAAAAATGATATGGAGACCCCTAACAAGCTTAGTAACACTCTAAAATTGAAAAATTCAAGAAAAGATTGGAGAAAAACCCAAGTTAGGGTTGTTTATCAAATTGAAACAGGAATTTGCAGAATCAAGATTTACAAAAACAACTATTGGGGTATTTTTGATGAATGAACGTTTAAAACAACTAAAATCAAGCTCAAAATGATTCTATAGATTCAGAACACATAAGCAAAACATCTTTTTTTTACAGAACTTTAAAATCATTTCTGAAGCTTGAGATATTAATGAAACATTAAAGAATTAATTTTAGAAGCAGAAGATTTAATTTTAACAGACAAGCTTTTGTAATTTGGGTGTTTCAGAGGATAAACTGACTCAATTTCTCCCAAATTTGTGGAAGAAATTGCTTAACACAATTAGAAAATTAATCCAATTTACAAAAATGAAAAGCCAATTCTAGTTTGGAAATGGTGACATCGAGAAGTCAATGTTCTATCTGTGAGAACGAACCTTTATAAAACATGAAGTTCTATAAGCAGTCCCGGTTTTTAATAAAATTGAAATAGCAAATGAGCATAAAAATTTATAAAACTTGATGTGGAGAAACTATACATATAAGGAAAGAAAACCCTTTTTACAGATCTTGAAAATGATCTCTCATTAGGGAGAACTAATCTAAACAAGATGAGATAAGATCTAAGCAATGCTTAATAATGCAAAGTAACAAGGTGATGATTTTTTATCAAACTCCAATATGAAATATTCATAGAAATTACTAAACATTTACAGAGCTAAACTAGACATGCAAATAAGAAAAACCCTTTTTACAGATCCGAAAATTGATCTCCCATTAGGGATCTCTAATTCATGCAAGATGGCTCAAAGTCTCAGCAAGACCTGATAATGCAAAATGATAGAGTTTTGATTTTTTATCAGAATGAAATATGAAATGATAATGAAAATTTATGAAAATTGGCATGCACAAATTAGAAGTTCTAAGAAATAAGTTACTTTTTACAGATCTGTAAAATGATCTCCCATTGGGGAGATATGACTGCAACAATTCAATCCTGGATTTGAGCAATGCTTGAGGCTGCAGACATACATGACTTTAGTTTTAAATACAAATGAAATATAAATCAACCATAAAAATTGCTTTAAATTGGCAGGGATAAACTAGACATGAAACTAAAAAAACCCATTTGACAAATCTAGAAAATGATCTCTCATTAGGGAGATATGACTCTGATAAAATAGACTAAAACCTGAGCAATAAAAATGACACAGAGCAATAGGGTTGTGGTTTCTGACCAAAATCAGATATGAAACAATCATAGAAATTGCTAAAAATTGGCATGAACAAACTAGATTTAATCCTAGAGACATAAATTTATACGGATAGGAGAGATCATCTTCGGTTAAAGAGAAATCGCTCCGACAAGTTGGTCCTGATTCTGCTAAAATCCTTATGGTGCAGAATGATAAGGTCTGAATCCTAATTTTTAAAGTGGGTCAAACGACCTCATAATGAAATGAATTTTGGTGGAGATTCCAAGGATACATGCCTGAAGTTGAAGTAAAATATTTAGATTAAAATGACATCAAATTCTAGGTGAATTAATGAATCTAAAATCAGACCAAAATTGAAAATGTAATCTAAACATGATTGAATGAAATAACATCTAATTATTGCATGTATCAAATGATCAAGAATGAAATCTACCATTGTAGATCATGGATGATGATAAAAATGATGAAAAATAAGAATTAAAACATCTAAAAAAAAAAATTTAAAGTGCTGGAGCATAAATTGAAATTGATTTAGCCAATTGAAAGTGAGACTTGATCTATAGAAGATCAAATCTCTGCAATCTAAATGGCAAGAATGAAAATGCATAGATCAATGATCAAAATGCATGGATCAAATGATCAAATTAGAAACTCAAATGTGTATGCTTCAGATCTATAATGTTATAAATCAAATTGCATTGAAATTAAAATGGAAATGTAAGAAAGAGACAGAGAGAGATCAAAAAAATCAAAATTTGCAAAAGGAAAAGAAATAAAAGAAGAAAAGAAAATTTTGAAATTAGGGAAGAGAGGAGGCTTACTTTGGCTGAAAAGGAGGAGGTGGAAGGCTTCTTCTTCTCCCAAAGATGGCGCCAATCCAAGAGCTTCAAGTGATGGAAATTTGCCCCCCCCCCTAGGGGGTCTATTTATAGCCCAAATGAAGGGTATTTTGGGCATGTCAAACTGGTGGGTTATTTAAGATAGGGCTGATATGGAGGGGCCTCTAGAACGCTCCTCCACATGTCACCTTTAGAGTTCACAAGGGGGGGTCAACCCCTCCATGTGAGTCATTTTTTGTTTTCTCAAAAGGGCAATGTTGGGTTTTTAAAAACATGGTGACACATGGCATCACTTTTCAAGTGATGCCCATGTGGGTTTTTAAAAACAAAGGGGTGAAATTAAAATGGGTTAAAAATTAAGGTTTTTTTGAAATAAGATGAATTTTAAAATTGTAAATGCCAAGTGGCGTCCCCTTCAGAATATATATATATATATATATATATATATATATATATATATATATATATATATATATATTGTTTTCTTTTTTTATTTTAAAACTAAAAATAAAAGTTTTGAAAATAAAAGAGAAATAAAATGGTGAAAATAAAGGGGAATTAAAAATAATGGATCTCAATTGGATCTAAGATGTAACGCCCCAAAATTTCGACTTGTGATTTCGAAAACCTTATCGAAAAACCTTTCAAAGATTTAAAGTTTTAACTTTTAAAAACGACAGCGGAAGACATTTAGAAAGGAACACAAGTCAACAATCCTGGGTACGTTAGCTGAAAAACCATCATTCACATGTACAACCACTTAAAGGAATTGAAGAAATAAGGCAATAGATTAAAAATCTGCAGTTTATTACAAAATGAGCATTTTGTTCCGAAGTTCAATAAATCTAAAGAAAACTCCAAAAAAGACCCAAAGCCAAGCCGCCATCAGAAAGAAGATAAATCTTGATCCATGTTGCACCATGCCATCGACCGACAATAAAGTCCTACTCCTCACCTGCCCATGAAATGTGTCAGTTTCATAACAAACCAGTAGGTGCACGAACAGATAAGTAGAATGAAAATAAAACAGGACATTCATGAGATAAACAGTTATGATATTGAAGCAATCAATAAAATTGTAATCTATTCTAACAAGTGTAATATGTGCAAAGAGTTGTTAGTTGAAGCATTTCAAGCAAGTGTAAGTTTCAATCATCTACAACTATTCATGAAGATATTCTTTAAGTTCTGATATTAATTGGCCTGTGGGTACGCACAGACGCGAAACGTAAAGACAGCCGAGACCGATCCGAGGGTTTATTATGTCAGGTGTTTTCATTAACCCGGATGGCTGACTGAGTCCGCTCCTAAGGGGACGGTCAGTGACCAAGAGAGTAAATCCCCAAAGGCATTCGTGGCTCATAGATGCATCCAACCTCTGCAGAAGTGCCTGTGAGTTACCACCTAGGATAATTTATGGTAATCACAATTCCCCTAAATCCGATGAGTGGGGAAGTCAAGTCTTTTGCCCGTGGGGTGGTTGTTAACAACCTGTCCATCAGAGTTTTTGTACCATCCATCCTCTCCCTTGATGAACCGTGAAGATCGAATGGGTACGACGGGGGTTTCTTAACCGCCGCCCCATACTACATGCTCTGGCCTATTAGACCCACTTGAGCATCTAGATTGTGAAGGCGAAATGTCACCATTTATGTGATCTCAGCATTGTGCAAATTACACGCATCGAGGTTGCTACAACCTCGTCCTCCAACCAACGTAACCCACATGGGACGTGCTTGTCCAAAAGTACGATTGTACCTCCCTAGAGGTACGACTATGATGAGAGGGCAACATATAAGGTTTTATGATTCTTTTGGTTCATACATGACATGTATTGATTTTCTGAGCAATTGGCCTGTGGAGGCCGATAATATCACATCAAAATCAATAAAGTGTTGATTCCCACTTCAGAATACTTCATGACCTCACATAAAATTCATACCGTACATGACTTAAGGTTCGGTTACAATAGCAATTGCAGTGGTTTTCTCTCCAGAATTGAGTCTATTCACAAAGTCTACCTTAAGTATGCAGTTTCAAAAGAATAAGCATGCAGAACAGACAATCACGAGTTAAGTAATCCTACACGTAAACATGTATGCCAATTAACCTACTTGATTCTTTCTAGAATGAGTCTAACCACAGAATTTACATTAAGCATGAAATTTTAAAAGAACCAAAATGAGTAAAACTCTGACCAGCCAATACTTCTTCAGATAAGCAGGTATGTAAAATAACTATTCTATCTCAGAAGTCTTATTTTATTTTGTTCATACAAACTTTGTGTGCGACTTTTCCCTACCTCGGGATGTCGTGCAGCTGCGTGCGTCTACGCGTGTAGATGATACGAGGCTCAGGCCGCGGAGCCAGAGCGGGGTTCGATGCAAAGTCTACAAAAGTGTGAGTATTCAATTATGATAATTTAATTAAATGGTGCGACGGGAGCAATGGTAGGATTAGGTGACCGGGGATATCGGCCCCTTCCAGACATAACAACAAAAGGCAGGGCCCTCGGCCCTTGCCTGACGAAAAAGTGAATGGCAGGGGCCTCAGCCCCTGCCTGACAAAATAGTGAATGGCAGAGGCCTCGGCCCCTGCCAGTCAATAATAGCGAATGGCAGGGGCCTCGGCCCCTGCTTGACAAAAAACGAAGGGTAGGGGCCCCTGCCCCTGCCAAACAGGTCACGCATGGCAGGGGTCTCGGCTCCTACTTGAAGAACAGGGAAAGGCAGGGCCTCGGCCCCTGCCTGGCACAAAAAGAATGGCAAGGGCCTTGGGCCTTGCCTGACGAAAATGAGGAAATGGCAGGGGCCCCAGCCCCTGCCTGTCGAAAATGAGGAATGGCAGGCGCCCCAGCCCCTGCCTGACGAATCAAGGGACGGCAGGGGCCTCGGCCCCTGCCAGAAAGACCTACAAATGGCAGGGGCCTCGACCCCTGCCTGGCAAAAATCATGGAGCTGCAGGGGGGGTTCGCCCCCCTGCGTGCCGAGGGTCAAGAGCGGCAGGGGGGATATTCCCTGCCCTCCCAGAAGTCAAGAGGCAGCAGAGGGGCGAGCCCCTGGCAGCCCAGCAAGACAAAAAAAAGGGTGACAGGGGCATTGCCCCTGCCAGCCGAGACAAGCAGGCGGCAGGAGCACCACCCCTGCGCGCCAAAACCCCAGAGGCAGCGAGCCGAGCCCCTGCTGCCGGGAAACATGCAGCGGCAGGGGCATTGCCCCTGCCTACCGGTTATCGAGAGATGGCAAGGGGGACCAACCCCTGCCAGAGAGAGAGAGGGCTCAGGACGGGGGTGACAAGGAGAGCAATCGACCCCCCCCCCCCGTCGGTTTCCCCATCACCCACAGGGATGAGGGGGGCTGTCGCAGGGGCCTTGGTCCCCTGCCGACACTCCGGCGAATCCCCAGAGGGAGAAAGGAACGATAGGGGCCGCGTAGGCCACCTGTCAGGGCCATGATGGCACAGGGAGGTGGTGGGAGGCCGCGGCGGGGGCTGTGAGCCGCCTGCCGACCTCCCGGCGAGATGACAGAGAGGAGGGTGAGGAAGAGAAGAGGGAGGAGAAGAGGGCGTACCTGAGAGACGGTGGCCGGCGTTGGCGACGGGGCGCAGCGAAGGAAGAGGTGGCACAGGGGGCGAAGGGTTGTGCCTCCCATTGCTCTCCTGCAGAGCTTTTAAAAGCTCCAGGAGGGCGATGAAAGGGGAAACCTCGATGGGTTTCCCCAATTCATCCGAAACGAAGGGGGAGAAAAGGGGGGGGGGGGGGGGTTGCGGTGCCCGAAAGCTTGGGTTACTTAAAACCCTAATAAAAAAAAGGGGCCCGTGTCGGGTCCGGACCAGACCCGGCCCAGGTCCAAACAATTTTTTTTTTTAAATGGGGTATTACATTCTACCCCTCTTAAAAGAATTTCGTCCGCGAAATATTTATTGCCTTGAATAATCAAAATACAGGTCAGGATAATTTTCCCTGATATCATTCTCAGGTTCCCAAGTACATTCGTCAATTCCATGATGTTGCCACCGAACCTTTACAAAGGAAATGGTCTTTGATCTTAGCACTTGGTCGCAACGGTCGACTATCTCCACTGGTCTTTCTTCGAATGTCAAGTCCCCTCTAATGTCCACATCATCATAATGAATGATGTGTGATGGATCGTGAACATACTTCCTCAGCATGGATACATGAAAAACATTATGGATCTGGGCGTACTGAGGAGGTAACACCACGCGATAAGCTACTTCTCCAATCCGCTTCAGGATTTCGAACGGTCCGACGTATCTAGGACTTAGCTTTCCCTTCTTCCCGAATCGAAATACGGTCTTTGTCGGAGATACTTTAACAAAAACCATCTCGCCAATATCAAAGGTAAGCTCTCGTCGGCGTCTATCTACATAGTTTTTCTGCCGACTCTGAGCGGTACGGAGTCGTTCTCGAATCATCTGCACTTGTTGAGTATAGTGTTGCAAGACTATAGGTGTCTCCAATCTTCGTTCGCCAACCTCGTCCCAGTAAACAGGTGATCGACATGGTCTCCCATACAAAGCTTCGTATGGGGCCATCCCGATGCTCGCATGATAGTTGTTGTTATACGCAAATTCCGCCAAACTGATATGGGAATCCCACTCTCCCTTCCAGTCCATCATACAGGCTCGAAGCATGTCTTCCAAGGTCTGAATCGTACGTTCCGACTGCTCGTCAGTCTGAGGGTGAAATGCAGTACTGAACTTCAACTTTGTGCCCAACGCCAACTGAAGTTGTCCCCAAAACCTTGAAGTGAATCTAGGATCACGATCGGAGATAATCGAGACTGGAACACCGTGCAATCTCACAATCTCTCTAACATAGAGATCAGCGAGACTATCCAACGATTGGTTGAGACGTTTAGGTAGAAAGTGAGCCGACTTGGTGAGTCTATCGACGATCACCCAAATCGTGTCATGCTTCCTCTGCGTCCTCGGAAGACCGACTATGAAGTCCATGGTAACATCTTCCCACTTCCATAGTGGGATCTCTATCTGCTGCATGACCCCACCGGGTCTCTAGTGCTCGATATTGATTTGTTGACACGTTAAACACTTCGAGACATACTCAACCACGTCTCGCTTCATATTGTTCCACCAATAACTGCATTGTAGGTCCTTGAACATCTTCGTGCTACCAGGGTGAATGGTGTACCTAGACTTGTGGGCTTCCGCCAAAATTTCATTTCGAAGGACCGAGTCGTCAGGAACCCAAAGGCGCTCCTTCAACCATATACTTACATCCTCCTTCAGACGAAAGGGTGTATCTGCCAGGATCGCTTGAGCCTTCAACTTCTCGTAGCGTGCATCAGTTTTCTGCCCATTGATGATCCTCACTAGTAGCTCAGGTTGAGCAACAAGGTGAGATAAGCCGATTGAACCTTGAGTGATCGCGAAAGGTTCCCATGAGGCTAGGTCTTCGACCAACCTCCATCCAGCAAATAAAGCATTAATCGAAATTTTCGGTGCTTTGCGGCTGAGAGCGTCAGCCACGACGTTCGCCTTTTCTGGGTGGTAGGAGAGGGTGAAGTCGTAATCCTTGAGGAATTCAAGCCAACGCCGTTGTCTCATGTTCAATTCTTTCTGCGAAAATAGATACTTAAGGCTCTTATGATCGGTGAATGCCTCAAATTTCTCCCCATACAAATAATGTCGCCAAATCTTTAGTGCGAACACCACCGCAGCTAACTCTAAATCGTGAGTTGGGTAGTTCTTCTCGTGAATTTTAAGTTGTCGAGAAGCGTAAACGATCACTTTCCCATTCTGCATCAGCACAGCCCGTAGGCCTGACCCAGAGGCATCAATATAAATCACGAATCCACCTTTACCAGAAGGTAAGGTCAAAATAGGAGCACTGGTAAGTCGCTCATTCAATAACTGAAAACTCACCTCGCACTTCTCGTCCCATAAGAATTTAGCCTCTTTCTTCAGCAACTTCGTCAGGGGTAACGCAATTTTAGAAAAGTCCTGAATGAATCTTCTGTAGTAACCCGCTAGTCCAAGAAAACTTCTGATATCACGTGCGTTCTTTGGTTGCTGCCAACTAAGTACAGCCTCAACCTTTGCAGGGTCCACGAACACTCCTTCCTTAGAAATAACGTGTCCCAGAAACATGACTTCCTCGAGCCAGAATTCACATTTAGAGAACTTGGCATACAAGTGTTCCTTTCGCAAGGTCTCCAACACAATTGTTAGGTGCTCTCGATGTTGCTCTCGACTTTCTGAGTACACCAAGATGTCGTCGATGAACACGATCACGAAGGTGTCCAAAAATGGCTTGAACACCCTATTCATTAAGTCCATGAAAGCTGCTGGAGCATTGGTCAGTCCGAACGGCATGACTGTGAACTCGTAATGACCGTATCTCATCCGAAAAGTCGTCTTAGGAATATCATCATTCCTAATTCTGAGCTGATGGTATCCAGACCTAAGATCGATTTTCGAGAAAACCTTAGCCTTCTGCAACTGATCGAACAAGTCTTCGATACGCGGCAATGGGTATTTGTTTTTTATCGTGGCCTGGTTGAGCATTCGATAGTCGATGCACAACCGCAAGGTCCCGTCCTTCTTCTTCACGAAGAGCACAGAAGCTCCCCAAGGAGAAACGCTGGGGCGAATGAATCCCTGATCTAACAACTCCTGCAACTGCTTCTTCAGCTCCTCAAGCTCAGCTGGCGCCATTCTATAGGGTGCTTTGGAGATTGGCGTCGTACCTGGTAGCAATTCAATATTGAATTCTACCTCACGAGACGGGAGAAGTCCCGACAGCTCTTTAGGAAAAACATCGGGTTAATCGCGAACAACATCCAGCTCACTGATGGGAATAGGCATTGAATTCGATTGGATAACACTAACCAAAAAGGCAGTGCATCCCTTCCGCAAGAAGTTTTGTGCCTTAAGCGCCAAGATCATCTGGCTTGCTCGAACCGGTCTGGAAATTCTGAATTCTACTCTCGAAGAGCCTGGAGGTGATAAAACGATCTTGCCATCACGGCAAAAGATCCTGGCATGATACTTGTGCAACCAATCCATGCCTAGAATGACGTCAAATTCTGTCATCTCAAGCAGAATAGCACAAGCAGGCAAGTGCCTCTCTGCCACAACTACGTCCAATTCAGGTATATAAGTGGTGCAAACTGTGTTCTTTCCAACGGGGTTATACACGTCTAAAGTGTTATCAAGAGGTTTTACAGTTATATGCAACTGTTCTATGAATTTTACTGAAACAAACGAGTGTGTGGCACCACAATCAAAGAGTGCAAAAGCTGCTTGACCAACAACAAGAATGGTACCTTGAACGAGATCCCCTTTCGTCAATTGATCGACTGTGGCTGCATAAACTCGACCCGGCTCCCTGCCACTGCTTTGTTGTGCTCGTTGTTGCTGTTGATGAGGTGGTCGAGGAGGCTGAGATACGTTGCCGGTTCGCTTGAGGTCATCTGCTGCTTTCTTCCGGCAGTCGCGTATGAAATGGCCCATCTTGCCACAGTACAGGCATCTGCCAGTGTCCCGCGGACAAGATTGTCCCACGTGAGGCCTCTTGCACCTGGGGCAGTTATCTCCCGAAGACTGTCTGGGCGGTGGATGGCCCTGTTGTTGTTGGCGCTTTGCTGGAGGAAACTGCTTCTTCCCTCCCTCAGTCTTCACTGGAAATGGTGGTTGTTGCCCTGGGCCGCCGGGATAGGTCTTCTTCTGATCACCACCTGTCTGGGGTGACTTTTTGGCTTGCACACTTTTTGAACGCTCCCAATCCTCGTTCAGTAAGGTGGTTGCTGCTACCGCCGCAGAAAAAGTCGCGGGCATGCTGGTGAGAACCCTATGCCTGAGTCCTTCCTTCAATCCGCGAATGAACTTCCCAGCCCGCTCATGATCATCCTCGAATAGGTGAGGACAATAGCGCTCCAACCATTGAAATTTGGCGATATATTCGTTCAAACTTAAGTTGCTTTGGCACAGCTCCAGAAATTTCACCTTCTTCTTTTCCCTCGCATGAGGAGGGAAATAGTTTCCGAGAAAAGTCCTTCGGAAGGCCTCCCACGGAATAACCTCAGCACTTGGAAACTGCACCTCCCGGGTCGTGTCCCACCATTCGCGAGCATCGTTTTTCAATCGAAAGGACCCAAACATCATCGTCTTATCGTCCGGGACAGACAACACTTGGAACACCCGTTCCACCTCTTTGACCCAACTCTCCGCTAAGTCAGGGTCATCCTTGCCAGAGAAGGTAGGAGGGTCCAGCTTCAAAAAAATTTCATACGTGGCGGTTGGTGTATTCCCCACAAGAGAACCTGGATCCTGCGATGGGCGACCCTGGCTACGAATCGCCTCAGCTAAGGAGTTGAGGGTATCCATCATGAATCCCCTCTGCTCACGCAACTCATCGGCCATGCTGTGGCTTGAGTTTCCCGCCATCCTTAAAAAACAACCAATATTAAGGTAAAAAATACTCAAGACGTACAAGTAGGCATAAGTATAGGAACAAAGGCAAAACCATAGATCTTTATTACGAAAGTCAAATATTTAGAATCCAGCTGTGCTGGTATATAAGCCAAGAGTTCTATTCTCGTAATTATAAATGAGTTCACAGACTCCAACAAAACTGGGTAAGTGCTACATCCCCTTAGGGACGGCTAGAGTACTTCATAAGATATTCCCTTCTATTGCTTGTGCGCCTGAATCTGCGCTTAGGGGTGAAGGGAAGTGGCTCCTCGTAGAAGGTCTTCTGCCCGTAAAGGGGTGTCGTCGGAGTATATTCTGGTGAGCCAAGACTATAATCTGAAGAATCCGTCGCAGGTGTGTATGTGGGTGATACACCGCCCACTGGGTCTGCCGGAGGTGGCGGTTGCTCGCCTGCAGTCGAAATTGTGATCTTGTCGTCATGTTCGGCCTTGTGGAGGCAAGCATCCACGGTGTGCCCTGTTCCTCCGCAGAAACCGCACTCCTCTGCTAACTCAGGGGGAACAAAATCTCTCGACGACTACTGTGTTGTCTGATGGTGCACCCGAACGTGTGAAGGCGCGAAACCACCTTCTCGAGCATGCACCTCAGCCCACGTTGCTGCCAAGGGTATCTGGTAGGCGATCGATAGTGGGCAGCCTTGCTCATCCGTAAAAACGGGTAGAGGAGGGCGGTTAGCCCAGTAACCAGCCCCGAACATCTCATGTCTGCCCCTCTCCCTTACGGAACGGCCACGTACTCTACGCGTGCCCCTACCACTAGAACCAGTAAACGGATCCATCTATCTGACGTTACTACGAATAAAACAGGGATATAATTTAGTCTAAACTTGTTATAAAATATCAAAGACTTACTTACAGCGCGATGGGATGCTCAATAGTCAAGATTCACCTCTTTCTGATCTGGCTCTGATACCAAGTTGTAACGCCCCAAAATTTCGACTTGTGATTTCGAAAACCTTATCGAAAAACCTTTCAAAGATTTAAAGTTTTAACTTTTAAAAACGACAGCGGAAGACATTTAGAAAGGAACACAAGTCAACAATCCTGGGTACATTAGCTGAAAAACCATCATTCACATGTACAACCACTTAAAGAAATTGAAGAAATAAGGCAATAGATTAAAAATCTGCAGTTTATTACAAAATGAGCATTTTGTTCCGAAGTTCAATAAATCTAAAGAAAACTTCAAAAAAGACCCAGAGCCAAGCC
Source organism: Nuphar pumila (assembly GCF_984573655.1). Classification (NCBI taxonomy): domain Eukaryota; kingdom Viridiplantae; phylum Streptophyta; class Magnoliopsida; order Nymphaeales; family Nymphaeaceae; genus Nuphar; species Nuphar pumila. Next base: position 95,283,715 of record NC_143253.1, read on the forward strand.
GCCATCAGAAAGAAGATAAATCTTGATCCATGTTGCACCACGCCATCGGCCGCCAATGAAGTCCTACTCCTCACCTGCCCATGAAATGGGTCAGTTTCATAACAAACCAGTAGGTCCACGAACAGATAAGTAGAATGAAAATAAAATAGGACATTTATGAGATAAGCAGTTATGATATTGAAGCAATCAATAAAATTGTAATCTATTCTAACAAGTGTAATATGTGCAAAGAGTTGTTAGTTGAAGTATTTTTTAAAATTGTAATAAAATTGTAATCTATTCTACAACTATCTATGAAGATATTCTTTAAGTTCTGATATTAACTGGCCTGTGGGTACGCACAAACGCGAAACGTAGAGACAGCCGAGACCGATCCGGGGGTTTATTATGTCAGGTGTTTTCATTAACACGGATGGCTGACTGAGTCCGCTCCTAAGGCGACGGTCAGTGACCAAGAGAGTAAATCCCCAAAGGCATTCGTGGCCCATGGATGCATTCCAACTTCTGCAGAAGTGCCTGGGAGTTACCACCTAGGATAATTTAAGGTAATCTCAATTCCCCTAACTCCGATGACTGGGGAAGTCGAGTCTTTTGCCTGTGGGGTGGTTGTTAGCAACATGTCCATCGGAGTTTTTGTACCATCCATCATCTCCCTTGATGAACCGTGAAGATCGAATGGGTACGACGGGGGTTTCTTAACCGCCGCCCCATACTACATGCTCTGGCCTATTAGACCCACTTGAGCATCTTGCCTGTGAAGGCGAAATGTCATCATTTATGTGATCTCAGCATTGTCCAAATTACACGCATCGAGGTTGCTACAACCTCGTCCTCCAACCATCGTAAACCACATGGGACGTGCTTGTCCAAAAGTACAGTTGTACCTCCCTAGAGGTACGACTACGATGAGAGGGAAACATATAAGGTTTTATGATTCTTTTGGTTCATACATGACATGTATTGCTTTTCTGAGCAATTGGCCTGTGGAGGCCGATAATATCACATCAAAATCAATAAAGTGTTGATTCCCACTTCAGGATACTTCATGACCTCACATAAAATTCATATCGTACATGACTTAAGGTTCGGTTACAATAGCAATTGCAGTGGTTTTCTCTCCAAAATTGAGTCTATTCACAAAGTCTACCTTAAGTATGCAGTTTCAAAAGAATAAGCATGCAGAACAGATAATCACGAGTTAAGTAATCCTACACGTAAACAGGTATGCCAATTAACCTACTTGATTCTTTCTAGAATGAGTCTAACCACAGAATTTACATTAAGCATGCAATTTTAAAAGAACCAAAATGAGTAAAACTCTGACCAACCAATACTTCTTCAGATAAGCAGGTATGTAAAATAATTATTCTATCTCAGAAGTCTTATTTTATTTTGTTCATACAAACTTTTCGTGCGACTTTCCCTTACCTCGGGATGTCGTGCAGCTGTGTGCGTCTACGCGTGTAGATGATACGAGGCTCAGGCCGCGGAGACAGAGCGGGGTTCGATGTGAAGTTTGCAAACGTGTGAGTATTCAATTATGATAATTTAATTAAATGGTGTGACGGGAGCAATGGTAGGATTAGGTGACCGGAGATATCGGCCCCTTCCCGACATAACAACAAAAGGCAGGGCCCTCGGCCCTTGCCTGACGAAAAAGTGAATGGCAGGGGCCTCGGCCCCTGCCTGACAAAATAGTGAATGGCAGAGGCCTCGGCCCCTGCCAGTCAATAATAGCGAATGGCAGGGGCCTCGGCCCCTGCCTGACAAAAAACGAAGGGCAGGGGCCTCTGCCCCTGCCAAACAGGTCACGCATGGCAGGGGTCTCGGCTCCTACCTGAAGAACAGAGAAAGGCAGGGTCTTGGCCCCTGCCTGGCACAAAAAGAATGGCAAGGGCCTTGGCCCTTGCCTGACGAAAATGAGGAAATGGCAGGGGCCCCATCCCCTGCCTGACGAAAATGAGGAATGGCAGGGGGCCCAGCCCCTGCCTGACGAATCAAGGGACGGTAGAGGCCTCGACTCTTGCCATAAACACCCACAAAGGGTAGGGGCCTCGACCCCTGCCTGGCAAAAATCATGGAGCCGCAGGGGGGTTGGGCCCCCTGCGTGCCGAGGGTCAAGAGCGGCAAGGGGGATATTCCCTGCCCTCCCAGAAGTCAAGAGGCAGCAGGGGGGCGAGCCCCTGCCAGCCCAGCAAGACAAAAAAAAGGGTGACAGGGGCATTGCCCCTGCCAGCCGAGACAGGCAGGCAGCAGGAGCACCACCCCTACGCGCCAAAACCCCAAAGGCAGCGGGGCGAGCCTCCGCTGCCGGGAAACATGTAGTGGCAGGGGCATTGCCCTTGCCTACCGGTTATCGAGAGATGGCAAGGGGGACCAACCCCTGCCAGAGAGAGAGAGGGCTCGGGACGGGGGTGACAAGGAGAGCAACCGACCCCCTCCGTCGGTTTCCCCATCACCCACAGGGATGAGGGGGGGTGTCGCAGGGGCCTCGGTCCCCTGCCGACACTCCGGCGAATCCCCAGAGGGAGAAAGGAACGACAAGGGCCGCGTAGGCCACCTGTCAAGGCCCCGATGGCACAGGGAGGTGGTGGGAGGCCGCGGCGGGGGCTGTGAGCCGCCTGCCGACCTCCCGGCGAGGTGACAGAGAAGGGGGTGAGGAAGAGAAGAGGGTGTACTGATCATGCATATATTTTAGGGATATTTCATATAAAAATATGCATGATTTCATGAGAAAATGATTTAAAAACCCAATTTTATGTTAGTTTCGAGTAAATGTGCTAAAATGATTTAAAAATAGAAAATGCATGAAAAATAATTTTATTTTACATTTTAATGCCTATTTTAGTTTTTGACATATATGTAGTAGTTTAGTTTTTGAAAATCATAAAAAAAAATAGAGTTAAAATAGACTTAGTTTTGCATTTTTTAAAACATAGTCATTTTGAGTTGTTTTGTAAATAACTTTTTGAAGAGAAGTTTTTGAAATGCAATTTTACAAAGAAGAGGGACTTATGGAGAAAAGTTCAAAATTATAAATACCATACATAGGGGGAAGAGAGGCTTGTCTTCTCTCTTTTGCCCAAGCCCTCTCTTCTTCCCCTTCCTCTCCACGTCTTCTTCTCCTTCTCCCTATTTCCCCCTCTTTTTCTCATCTTCTTTCCGGTGGAGAATTCCAACAAAGGCTGAAGCAAGAGAGAGGATTCCACCTCTCTTCTAACCCTTCCAGGTTACGTATTAAATTCTTCTTCTTCTTCTTCTTCTTCTTCTTCTTCTTTTGCTGTTTGATTAGTCTGAATTCTTGTAACAGTAGATATAATGTTTGTTTTCAATTCTATCATACATTTTAAATTCAGCATACCTAGTATTAGCCTCTGAATTTTATGCATTGTGCTTTATTAGATTTCTTTTGTGTATTAATTCTATTTTGTTCTTGTTTTTTTTCTCTGTTTGTTGTTTTTTTGTTGTTTTTGTGAAATAAAAAATCAGTTCACTTTGATCTTCAATCTGATATGCTTTTGCTTCTATCAGTATGATTTCGTTAACTAAGCCAAAGTAATTAAGCATAATTCATCAGATCTGTATGCATCCGATTGGATTTCAATTGTTTTTTTTAGAAATTTGATCTGAAATCCATTATTCTTTGATTTTAAAATCTGTCGCTTGATTCTAAAACATTTCTATAAACATTTGATCGATCATCTGGATCGAGATTTCTTTCTTAAGAGACAGATTTGTGCTTTGTTACTTTGATCTGAATGTTTAAATGGATCATCCGATCTGAATGTCATTTTAAACTGATTTGAGGTTGCCGATACTCTGATTTGAAATTTCGGTTCACCGTGACCTGAATCTGTCACCGAATTTAATACTTTTTAGCAAGTTCTGGTGTATCCAGATCATCTTGATCTGGATCGATTTTTTTTGTCATATTTTTGGTTCATCTGAATTGGATCATCTGGATCATCTGCAAGACACAGTAAATTACAACGATAGAAGTAATGTTCACCGGAATGACAAATCCAGATCATCTTGAACTTTGATCTGCCGTAATGTCTGTCCGACAGAGTCATTCCGGTGGATTTCAAGTTGATACTCTGAGAAATTCACATTCTGGTAATATAATGATGTTGTGTTCCTTCCTGGTGGATGCATTTTTCTTCCGGTGCATCCAGATTATCTTGATATGGATCGATTCTGTTGAGTGGAATTCCATTGAATCAATGGTGTTGATATTTCCCATTCACGATTAGAATCGTGAATAGTTTCATTCTTCCGGTGATTACTGTTTGTTACATATTCCGGTGAACATTATTTCTGTTGGAAATAACTGTGAATGTTTTTTTTAAAATTTGATCGGATGTTTGAATCTCACATGAAGGGGGAAAATACAGATTTTTGAATCTGACTACTATTTTCCAAAGCTGATTGAATTTGATTTCTGATTTTATCAAATAGTTGAACTTTGAATCAAATTTAGTATATCAAAATTATCTCTTTGTTATCTGTTATTCCTGCAAGAGTGATGTGGTATTGGACCAGTTAATTGGAGATTCGGATCCGGTTTGAGATATCGAATTATCGGATGATAATACTTTGTTGATATTTTTTAGATAGATACTACTTAGTACTTAGATTACTTAGTGTATTGATATTAGATTTCTTAGTTAATTGATTAAATCATTGTTAGATTACATAGTTGCTAATCATTTTTCTATTAATAGTTTAGTTAAGAAAGATAATTAGCATTATCAATTACTTTGCAATTAGTTAGTTAGACTTAATAAAAATAAAAAAAATATATCATTTGCATTTAAAATTGTCATTTAGATTTCTTTAATGATTTCTTTCGTATTCTTAGCATTTAGTTAGTATATTTTGTTTAGTACATTCTATTTCTTCTTTCTTTGGTACTGCTTGTGTTCATTTTATTTGTGCAGGATAGCACAGGACTGTAGCGGAAGCGATTACATGACACAAAGTACGAAGAATAAAGTCTTTTTACTTTTTAGTTTAGAATTAGGAATTTAATTGGGTTTGTAAATATTGCACTTTACGCCCTCTGCGAAGGGTATTCATTTGTTGTAATAGTTAGTTGTTTTTACCTTTTCTGAACATTTTACATTTCAATAATTTGGCAATAAAGAATAGTTTAGATTTGTGTACTTGAATACAAAATATTCCCGTTCCCTGAGTTCGACCCGGTCTCATCCACTAGTGAGAACCGGTTTTTATTATTTGATGTCTGGTTTTCACATGTTTTTCATATAAAAATCTATTCAAAATTACAATTATTTAAAAGAAGACATCACGTACCTGAGAGGCGGTGGTCGGCGTCGGCGGCGGGGCGCAGCGAAGGAAGAGGCGGCACAGAGGGCGAAGGGTTGTGCCTCCCATTGCTCTCCTGCAGAGCTTTTAAAAGCTCCAGGAGGGCAATGAAAGGGGAAACCTCGGTGGGTTTCCCCAATTCACCCGAAACGAAGGGGGAGAAAAGGGGGGGGGTTGCGGCGCCCGAAAGCTCGAGTTACTTAAAACCCTAATAAAAAAAAGGGGCCCGGGTCGGGTCCGGACCAGACCCGGCCCAGGTCCAAACAATTTTTTTTTTAAATGGGGTATTACATAAGATCCATTTTGATTTTTTTTTAAATCCAAATTGAACTAAAACTGGATTAATTTTTAAAATATTTTGCAAAAACATTGAATTTGAATTTGAAATTCAAGGATTGACTTTCAAAATTGGGATAAAAAATTGGATTTGGATCTATTTTGATATTTGAAATCCAAATTAAGATTTTAAAGTGAATCTAGTTTTGAAATATCGATTTTTAAAATAAGGAGAATACTGGATTTGTTTTTGAAATAAGAGGATTAATTTTGGAATTGAATTTTGAAAAGGATCTGGATCTCAGGTTTTGAACAAAAATTGGATCTGGATCTTGATAAAAATTAAAGAAAATGAATCCAAATGATGATTAGATCCTGTACATAATCTGAAAATGGAAAATTTGGGTCTGAAATATAATTTGGATTTGGATCTTAGATCTGGATTCAGAATTGGATCGAGCTCGAAAAATGAAATTAGATGAAAATCTAAGCCCATGATAAAAATTGGATTTGAATCTTGGATTTGATACTCGATCGAGCCTAGAGATGGAATTGGATCTTGGATAAAAATCCGAGGAAATTGGGTCTCAGATATCAGACAATGAAATGAATCTGAGTTTGAGTTCAGAAATTGATCCAATTAACCTTCCAAATGGATTAAAAGGTACATTTAGGATCCAGTATCCAAATGAAATAAGAGGATTAATTTTGGAATTGAATTTTGAAAAGGATCTGGATCTCAAGTTTTGAACAAAAATTGGATCTAGATCTTGATAAAAAATGAAGAAAATGAATCCAAATGATGATTAGATCTTGGATATAATCTGAAAATGGAAAATTTGGGTCTGAAATATAATTTGGATTTGGATCTTAGATCTGGATTTAGAATTGGATCGAGCCCGAAAAATGAAATTGGATGAAACATCTAAGCCCATGATAGAAATTGGATTTGATACTAGATCGAGCCTAGAGATGAAATTGGATCTTGGATAAAAATTCGAGGAAATTGGGTCTCAGATATCAGACAATGAAATGAATTTGAGTTTGAGTTCAGAAATTGATCAAATTATCCTTTCAAATGGATTAGAAGGTACATTTAGGATCCGGTGGATCTAGATAGACATGGATCTAGAAATGATTGATTGGATCTTGGATATCCGATGAGACATTTTAGGTTCAGAAAGTAATTTGGACTTTGGGTATAGATAATAGAATGAATTTGATGAAAGATCCAGGTCCAGGGTTGAAAATGGACATCATATCTAACATTGGATCCAATATCTGAATTGAAATGTGGATCATATCTCATATATTGATAAAATATCATATAAAGAAATTGATCTGAGTCTGAATTGGGACTTGTCCCAGTTTAAAAAATTAATAGAAATGATGTTTTGAAGAAATTATTATTTTTTTGTTTTTGCCCTACAGGGGCAGCAAAACATGATACTGGACTGGTTTGAACTAATTTGAACTGGATAAAATTGAAATGAACTGAATTAAAAATTAGTTATACTAAGGTGAACTAAATTTGAAGCTAAAACTTTGGCTGGGTTGACTGAGGTTAGCTCAATTTTGACTGAAATGAGCTAAAAATAAGCTAAAATGAGTTTCGAGGAGGTGAAAAGTGACTTTGAGCTGGAACTGAATCATTCAAACTTCTGATGAGCTCAAATTAGACTCATGGAGATAGGATCTACTGGATTTGACTGACTTGGATACAATTTGGCTAAAATTTGAGCCAGAAATGAGCTCATTCCGCCTGAAATGAACCGAATTTAGCCTGAATGGATTAACACTGCTCATTGTGAGCTCATGGGAGCTAGAGATGACTGACATTTTAACTCTTCTGAACTTAAGATAAATTTGGCTAAGTCTGACTGACGAAGGGCTAAGGGTGACTTAAGGGTGAAATGATAATTTTATTGACAAAATGGTGGTAAACTGACCTTTAGATTGGGATAAACCTAGGGGTGAGACTCTAAATTGCCCTGCATGGGGTTGGCATCTATGAAAGAAGATGTCCATAATGGACCTGAAAAATTTGGGGTGTTTACACAAATCCATTTGGGTAAACCCAAATCCAAAATTTGATTGAGTAAACCCAAAACCAAAAATTCAATTTTCAACAACCTATCATTATTAAAAAACCACAATCCGATTTTTATTGAGAGAAATCTGAATTTCAAGAAATCTATTTTATTTTAGGTAGATGAACCACAACCATGTGAATTTCTTCAATTATATCTTTAATTCATTTAATTCACTTTGGTCATAACTCTAATGATCATGGTTGCATGACTTTTCAAAAGTTGATTTCAATCACATCTTGCAAACTTTGAGCATATACTTTCCCATACCCACATAAATAAGATTCAAGAATTCAAGTATAATCAAGACATATCATTTCACCTGAATTTTCAAAAGTAGAGTTCTAATTTGTCATTGTCACATTTATTTTTAAAATGTCTTTCAATTTGGAAGTAATATGATTCAAATAAATTCTAAAATGCATGAATGTATATATCTTAAAACAAACTTCTTAATACCAACTAAATTTTTCCATGGTAATGAACTATCATTAGAACATGAAAAATCAATTTTCTTCTCATATAAACATAGTAAAAAGAATTGTGTAACTTGAGAAAGAGTAGCAATATGCTCATTTCCTATATCTACATGTATTATGAAAGTACATGTTTATATAGTTGAGGCTAGAGATTAGGAAATAGAAGAGAAATTGAATATTATCAAGATGCATAAATATTAAATTTACTTACCTTGACTTGGGACTTAGGCTTGAACTTCTTCTTGCTTTGTTTCTTTCAAAGCACTAAGGGAGTAGAAAAGAGTTCCTAGAGATGCACCCTTCACTACTCTCAAGTGAAGAAAGAAGAAAAACCTCAAAAAACCAAAAAGGAGAGAAGAAACAAGAAAGATAAGAAAGCAAAGAGCTCTTGGATACTTGAAACTTTCAATTTGATGAGGGTATTTATAGGGGGAGGGTAATGATTACTTTCTAAATGGAGGGTTGAGATGAATTACAAATGAATAAAAGGTTGAGATTGAATCATCTCAATTCTCCAACACTTTTCTCCAAAACATAACCCTTGACCCTATTATGAAGATCTATTAAGCTAGATATTTTTAGATTTAGTAGATATTTTAGAGATTTTATTGGATTTAGAAAATCCAATCTCATCATTAGGAAAAATCACCCTCTTCTAGTGCACTTGTATTTGGTTTGATTGAAATTGGTAATTACCCCATTGTTGTACTTTCTAGTTGCTTTAAATTTTTATAATTTTATTTAGTTGAATTTCAACTATAATTATTATTTAGTTGTCTTTTCTATTTACTTTAAATAATTATTATTTTATAATTTGTTAGATATTCTATTTGACAACCTCAATTTATGCTAATTCTATATTGGATATTATTTTTTCAAAATTCCATATTAAGTCTTTAATTTTCAAAAATTTAATTTAAAGGTTATACTTTCAAAAATTCATTTACAAGGTTAGACTTTTCAAAATTCATATACAAGGCTATATTTTTTCAAAATTCATATACAAGGCTATTTTTTTTTAAATTCATTTACAAGGTTATATTTTTTCAAAATTCATTTATAAGGCTATATTTTTCTAAAATTCCTTTTCAAAGCTATATTTTTTCAAAATTCATTTACAAGGTTATATTTTCTTAAAATTTATATAAAAGGCTATATTTTTTCAAAATTCATATATAAGGCTATATTTTTCTAAAATTCATTTACAAGGCTATCTTTTTCAAAAATTCATTTCTGACCGGTTATTCTAAGTTCGAATGGTCCTATCAATTTATTCTAGATCTTGGAGATACGAACCATAAGTAAGATTGATATAAGAAAAATACCTGAAAATTCATGGGTCTTACAGATGTTGTTGTGACTGCTGTTGTTGTCCTCCCTGAGATGCCAACTTGTTTGGATGGTAAGAGGCTATGTGTTTGGGCTGCTAGTATATGTAGAAAATGCCCTTGAAGAGTTGACAAGTGCCCTGAGGGTGGCTCTTGTTGCACCTCTGACACACAAACTGAGCCTTCTTCTATTGCTACCTCTGATGAGGAGGAGTTGGTGCCTCTGCTGGGTTCTCTGCCTCTTCGCCTTGCCCCCCTGTGCCTTGCTGTCCATAGGTGGGTTCTTCCTTGCTCCACCATTGGTAATGATCCTATTGACGCCCCTCTTTTGTGATCCACTCTTGAACCGCTCCCATTCTTCGTTAAAGATGGATACAGACTCGATTGCATCACTGAACATCATAGTATTACTTATCATCAGATGAACTCAAAGACCGTCCTTTAATCCACATATATACTTTGTCGCCCTTGCCTTATTATCAGCAAAGAGGTTTGGGCAATAGTGCTCTAAGCTCTTGAATTTGGTGGTGTAGTCCACCAGACTCATGTTCTCCTAAACTAGCTTGAAGAATTGTTGTTGCATAAGTTCCTGGGCATAGGCTGAGAAGTATGCATCTAGGAACTCCTTCCTCAACGTCTTCTAGGGGATGTCCTTCACTCTAGCGTACTTCACTTGTCGTAGGGTGTCCCACCACTTCTTGGCATTGTCCTTCAGTCGGTACGTGCCAAAGTTAGTCTGCCTGTCATCAGACACAGGTAGAACATGGAACATTCTCTCGATCTCCTTGGCCTAGCTCTCAGCTGCCTCTGGATCGGCCTTCTCGAAGAATGTTGGTGAATCCAACCTCAAGAACTTATCGAATATAACTACGTTGGGGTTTAGAGTGACCTCGACATGATGAACACACGTTGTCTGTTGCACCGCCTGTGCCTGGACGTGTGTGGTCACCATCGTTGCCAAGGTGTTGAGGGGCTTTACAATAAAATCCCTCTACTCTTGCCAATTTGTAGCAGCACTAGAAGTCGAAGCTCGAGAACGGGTATACATCTAAAACATGAGAAATAAACAAAATTTTATACCCTAATCAAACCTACCCCTTTAGGCTTGATCCACACAAGAATCATAATCATGCAATCATATCAAATTCCTTTATTCTCACATAAGGACTTAAATTAAGCTATCCCTATGGTCAACAACATGGAAATTAAATAATTCCACAATAGTAAAGATAAAATATCAGGTAGCTCTTACCAGTGAAGGAGACTACTCTAGAGTACAAGTCATGACTTTGTGACATATTCTGACAGGGCTTAAATACCAAAAGACAAGGTTGGTATACAAAAATAGTTCAAACACAAGATTTTGTAGTTTGACTCTTGTACCAACTTTGTAACGACCCCAACTCATCTCCGTTGAAAAGTGGGATTTTTTTTAACAATTGTGAAAACCAAAACCCAAGTATTTGGGGCCTCACAGACTTAACAACTTTCAAACCACAAGTGATCTCTACATTGAACCATCCAATCAAAATAATTGACTTTATTATTCAAGGATAAAAGTCTGAGAACATAATTAAATTAAAGTGTAAAATCATAGAGTTGCATTATCCAAGAATAACAGAAGGAAGTCGCGTTGTCTCGTAGGCTCCTTATGGCAGTCGTTTTCATCACTAAACTCTTGATGCTGTAAAAAAAACATACGAAGTACTAGGTAAAAATTAAAGATTCTTTATACGAATTTCTCTAAAAATCTAAGTAGGAAAGAAAAAGCATAAATCAAATTCATGCAAGTTTTTAGAGGAACATAACTACAACAATCTCATAATTTAATTACCATTAAAGCATTTAAAAACAATTATCATGTAATAACAATATTTTACATAAAACAGAACAAGTAAGAATGCATGAACTAATATAGAACAGTAAATATGCATGAACAATTTATTAAGTTATTATTAAAATTCTCCTTTGCATGCATGTCCCTATTAAATACATACAATTTTAGTTTTACTTTTTATTAAAATCCGCAGATACTCAAAACAGGTATCACAAATTTTAAAAATCCAAGATAGGTCTTTAGTTGTAGATTAACACATAAGTTATATTTTATTACTAGGTTCCACACTTGTTCATCGACCAATATTAGGAATCAACACCATCTATCAAAATATTAGAAATCAACATCTAATGTCGAGATACTAGAGAAATCAATATCACTGATGCCACTTTCTTAGTATATCAATAACAATAATTGTGTCTACAACACTACCCTTAGGCAAAGTGATTGAAAACTCCTTAAAACCATGGTCGGGAGGCAAACCACCATATCGGGTTCAGGGGTACAAACACTTTTAGTATCCTCACGGTTTTTTCAAAACCACCATCTATGATTATCTTTGTTGGTTCATATCGCCGACCCTAATTGTTTTGGGATGAAGAAGTAGTTGTTGTTGTTGTTGTTTTTTGTTGTTTTTATCTTTTTTACAAAAGTTAAATTCTTTACATAAGAACCGTTTTACAAATCAACATGCAAAACCCAACACGGGACCTTGCCCGTTACAAATTTAATAGTGCAATTAAATTAGAAAGCCAATAATGAGTGAATTTTGAAATGCATAACTGCTGAAACATGTCCACAATGGACATTCAGTCACACGCAATCAAGAATGTATATATAAAATAAATTGCATATGCATATGAACAAATACTTGCAACATGCATTTTCTTTCACGATTCATCTCATACATAATATCCAAACATACACATGATCATGTTAATGCAATATTAAAATAACTTCAAAAATTTTGTGTTCATGGTATGCACATATGTGCCAACATAATATTCAATTTCATGAGTAGACATAACCAATAAACACTTTTGCCAATTTGAGCATGCTCAAAATACAACACATAACTATCGAGTCATATCTAGGCTGCCACGATGCCCGGGATATGAACCCCTCAACTTTGTTAAAGGCTTGCTAAACCAATGCTTTCTTGAACACCTATGGAAGTCCACAACTCCCAGAAGCCAGTTCTATTTTGGAATTGTGTGGCACTAAAAAAAAGTAACAAGGCAACACAAATAAGACTGAGGCCAGCATTTATAGCATCTCATTACATAACAGAAGTCATATTAATAAAAACATCCTTTATCATTTCATCCCCAAAAAAGGAGCATTCAGACCCCCATATGCCCTGTAAATCTCTCATTCTAACTGATGATACAACTATCTTAACATCAAGATCGTCTGTATCAACTTCTTAATAAAAAAATGCAATAAAAAAGTAAGAGTGCATTTCTGAACTAGAAAAAATTATCATCCATAGGAATAAAACCCCACACCCATAACAAACAAATGTCGCTTGAAGTTTAAACCCAATGTGGTCAGCAATGAAGAGAGCAAACTGCAATCATGTGGGACAAAAAAAATTAAGTTGATTTATGTGCGAGCAGTGAGGTTAGAATGTAAATAATCACTCATGTAAAAACCAGAACCCCTATAATTTGCATCAAAACAAATATGTCATGGATGTCAGCCTAAACAAAAATCCCAAGCTCAGCCCATTCTAATAAATACATGTACTTATACACATTAATCTATACTTATTTTATGATTGAAATGCAAAAGACTACATGTAAATTAGACCACAGTACTTCAGCTAATGCACAATCAACCTCTCTCTCTCTCTCTGTATGTCTATATATATATATATATATATATATATATATATATATATATATATATATATATATATATATATATATATATATATATATATATATATGCCCTGCGATAGGCCTGATTTGCTGGCATGCATACAAAAAAAATCAATAGATCTGGATCAGATCTGTGCACCTATGAAAATCTGCAGATCTGTCCATAGGAACAGTGGGACAAATTTGTCAAGATTTGTCCACATGCACAGTGTGACAGATCTGTCCATAAGGACAGTGGGACAGATCTGTCCACATGTACAGTGTGACAGATCTGCTCATATGGATAGTGGGACAGATTTGTCCATATGGACGGTGGAAAATCTGTCAAACCCACGTCAAATATATATATATATATCGGACCCGAGCCGGGTCGGGTCGGGACCCAAGCCGGGCCCGTTAAGGGTAGGGTTTTAAAACCCGACACAGAGGGAGGAGTTGTTTAAAAACAAATCCTCCCCTCTGTGCCGCAACCCCTCACCCGCATCGCTCCACTCCTCGGCAGGATAAAGAAACCCCTTAAGGGTTTCCCTGATTTTCTACCCTCTCCGGGCTATTTAAGAGCATCGTAGAAGGGGAGGATGGGCGCACCCTCCCTTCTCTCCTCCTCCCCTCCCTCTCGACCCTCTTTGTGCCCTGCGCACGACAACACCACTGACGCCTCCTCCACCCCTGCTGCCTCTCTCTTTTTCTAATTGGCAGGCTTGTTTTTCTACTTCTCCGCATGATAATTAACGTAGCACTGTTGCAGACCTCGCATCGGACCCCTGCTCTGGCTCCGCGGCCTGAGCCTTGTATCATCTACACGCGTAGACGCATGCAGCTGCACGACATCCCGAGGTAGGGGAAAGTCGCATGAAGAGTTTGTATGAACAAAATAAAATAAGACTTCTGAGATAGAATAATTATTTTACATACCTACTTATCTTAAGATCTGAAGAAGTATTGGCTGGTCAGAGTTTACTCATTTTGATTCTTTTGAAATTGCATGCTTAATGTAAATTCTTCGGGTAGACTCATTCTAGAAAGAATCAAGTAGTTTAAGTGGCATACCTGTTTACCTGTAGAATTACTTAACTCGTGCTTGTCTGTTCGGCATGCTTATTCTTTTGAAACTGCATACTTAAGGTAGACTTTGTGAATAGACTCGTTTTTGGAAAGAAAACCACTGCAATTACTATTATAACCAAACCTTAAGGCAGGTATGGTATAAATTTGTCGAGAGGTCATGGAGAACCTTGAATTAGGAAATCAACACTTTATATAGATGAGTTAATGTTGGCCTCCACAGGCCAAATTTTTCAAAAGAGCAATACATGTCATTTATGAACCAAAAGAATCATAAAACATTATATGTTGCCCTCTCATCGTAGTTGTACCTCTAGGGAGGTACAGTCGTACTTTTGGACAAGTACATCCCATGTGGGTTACGATGGATGGAGGATGAGGTTGTAGCAACCTCGATGAGTGCAATTAGCACAATGCTGAGATCACATAAATGGTGATCATTCGCCTTCACAGACAAGATGCTCGAGTGGGTCTAATGGACCAGAGCATGTAGGATGGGGCGGCGGTTAAGAAACCCCCGTCGTACCCATCCGATCTTCACGGTTCATCAAGGGAGAGGATGGATGGTACAAAGACTCCGATGGACAGGTTGTTAACAACCACCCCACGGGCAAAAGACTCGGTTTCCCCAGTCATCAGAGTTAGGGGAATTGGGATTATCATAAATTATCCTAGGTGGTAACTCCCAGGCACTTCTTCAGAAGTTGGATGCATCCATGGGCCACGAATGCCTTTGGGGATTTACTCTCCTGGTCACTAACCGTCCCCTTAGGAGCGGACTCAGTCAGCCATCCGGGTTAATGAAAACACCTGACATAATAAACCCCCGGATCGGTCTCGGCTGTTTCTACGTTCGCGTTTGTGCGTACCCACAGGCCAGTTAATATCAGAACTTAAAGAATATATTCATGAATAGTTGTAGATGATTGAGACTTGCACTGCTGAAAATGCTTCAACTAACAACTCTTTGCACATATTACACTTGTTAGAATAGATTATAATTGTATTGATTGCTTCAATATCATAACTGCTTATCTCATGAATGTCCTGTTTTATTTTCATTCTACTTATCTGTTCGTGCACCTACTGGTTTGTTATGAAACTGACCCATTTTATGGGCAGGTGATATGTAGGTGATACACTCTGCGATGGCACGATGGCGCGATGAGATCAAGATAGAGCTCTTTCCCTGACGTTTCGCTCCTGAGGACATGTTGGTAAATTTGGTATGAAGTGTATTTCAAAAAAAAACTCTTTTAATTAAACCTTGAGTTACTAAAACTGTTTTAATAAACCTCTTTTTGGTTTCAACAAATATAATGAGTTGTAAAATCCCATAAACAAATTCTCAATTATTGAAACTGCATTTTGAAACCATTTGATTTTAATAGTTGTGCGGAATTCGACAAAAGAAAGTTTACGCTGTAATGCGCTCAACGTCCATTGACTTGTAGTTTTAAAAATATCATTTTCCGCTGAAGTACTATTTAAATTCTAATAATTGTATGATTTTCAAAGCTTTTAAACTATTCTAAAAGTTACAAGTCCTGGATTTTTGGGGCGTTACAATTTGGTATCAGAGCGACAGGGAAAATAGTGATTCTTGACCATCCGACATCTGCATCGCACGGTAAGTACTATTGATTTTATTGTTTTATACTTAATTTGATTAAAATATTTTGCTTCGATTTAGATGTCGTATAATGAGATAAGCGAGGTAATAAATGTTTTGACTGGAGCCGTTATTCATCTCCAATCTATGGTCCAGAACTTGAGTCATGGTGTGGCTTGCGAGAACACCTTTCAGGGTCAGTGCGATAAACAAATGCATAACCATCAAGTTCCCCCGAATCTATTGTACCCTCAAAATTCTATTGTTTGCTCTTTCTGTGGTAAGGTGGACCATTCAGTGAAAGAATGCCGCCATAAGCAAAAGTACGATAAGTGGCAACTGGCCACACAAGGCTTGGAACAAGGAGAGCAAGTTAAAGATATTCAAAACAAAAAGTCAGGTGGTAGTAAGGAAGTTAGTAAATTCTGACTTGCCAATGATAGAATGCAGGGATCCCTATCTAAGAAACAAAAGCAAGGCAAAGGAATCAAGCTACATTGTTCGTCTAGTCGAAAATGCTTGAAGTGTAATTATGGTCATCCTGGACAACCGCGCCCTCGAGACACTGGAGGTTGTTTCTATTGCGGAAAGATGGGGCATTTCGCCAGAGTTTATCGCAAGAAGGAAGCAGATTTGAAGAAGCGAACCGCGAAGGAAAGTCAGCAACAACCCAAGCTGCCTCACTAGTAGCAATGAAAGTAGCGAACCGTGTTTATTTCCATCACGACGTGTTAGGTAGAGGATTAACAAATAGGCACTTTAATAAGTTTTGGGTTAAGACTTTTTATTTTCCAGTATGGGTCTTGTCAATAAAAAGTTTATTAATGAAATTACGTATGAATTTCGTCCAACCTAGACCCTTATGATTGTGATGCGTATGTTAGCGTATAGGTAAATGACATGTCACGCCTACAACTGATTAGTTGTCTTGTCACACCTACAAATGATTAACTTTTAGGTGGTTGACTTATACGCCTACAAATCATTAGTTTAGACCATTTAGAGGAATGACACCTCACGACTACAACGCCTAGTTTTCGATGATACATCCCGCCTACATAGCGGTGTTGCAGAGGTTTGCATTATGATTGTTTGTGAGAATATATCATACCTGTATAGCATGATTGGTGGATATCATATTGGACTAAAATGTCTTGTAGATCTGTGCGTGTGTTTCACACTGATATGGTCGAATGCGATGTGCTTTGAGGTAAATATGTATGTATATGACGGTACCATGATTTGAATGTCTTAGATGCATATATGATTTGAATCCTGTGTGCATAACTCAAACTGCGTAGAAGTTACGTATCTTGAGGTTTAGTGGATTCTTGATATATACATGATCACATTGTATAGAACTCATGCTTTGAGGTTAGATTTGGATAATGCAATACTCCTGGTGGTAATGATATAATGCATAGGATAATATGCTTTTGTATGATATGATTGAAATGCATGTGACCTCAAATTTTGAAAGTGTGCGATATATGTTTAAGTTCAATAGTGAACTATGATTTATGGAACCTTATTGATGAAATGGGTGATTTTATGAATTGAATACCATATGAAGTGATGTGATGCTCATTGATGATATATATATACTTTGGACCATTATTGGTGGCTATCGACCCTGTGAGTGGTCGTTTGTTTGATGCATGTATCATTGATTTTGGTACCTGTTGAGGACCTTGTCCGCAAAGGATTATATGTGAGGGCATATATGATCAAGATCAGGTAATCCGACTAGAGTGGTGAATCTCTGTGAGGAAGTACATTGTCCAAGATCGGGTAGCCGCAAAGACGGTGAATTCCTGTGAGGAAGTATATTGTTCAAGATCAGGTAAACCACCTAGGGCGGTAATTCCTTGTGAGGTCATACATTTCCCAGACCAGGTGATCCAGCATGGAACTTGTAGATTTTGATTTCGCAGAGAATTATGGTGTGTTTTGATTCTCTTCTCAGAGCATTTGATATAGCCAGTTATGAATCTTTAAATTTGGCTTTCTGTGTAGCATGATTATATATTGGTTTTAGATTAGAAAGTTGGATCCTTGCTGATTCTAGGTCTTGATACGAGGTTATGTTTTTTACTTCTATGAAAGTTAGGGTCATTCTACGAATGATAACTTAAGCGAAAATAAGACAACTGACCATGTAAGAGGCCTTGCGATATGGGGATTGGTTGAGACTATTCTGGATAAAGAGTCTGTTAGAAATAGTAAGGGTAACGAACGACAACTTGATTATGATAAAGTATAGAAACTCCTATTCAAGGAACGTAAATAAATTAGAGCAATGTCTCATTGTGTCTCTTCATTCGTATCGAATCTAGTAGAAGGTGACGAATAAACATTCTTAGAATCTTCTGCCAAACCCTTGATGTGGCTCCAAATAAACTCTTACGAAGACATAAATTTTTAACAAAATCACTCACATTTTGTTCAATCGAATTGTTAGCTTCGAATCTTTCTCAGGAATTTATTATGTGCTATCCCGACTACTTTAATAGCATACGTGTTTTAGACCTCTCACACATATAGTGCATCCTCATCAACAACGATTAACTAAGAACCAGATCGTTGCAGATAATCTTTTAATGATATTTCGTGGACGAAATTCTTTTAAGAGGGGTAGGATGTAAAACCCACGTCAAAAAAAATATATATCGGACCCGAGCCGGTTCGGGTCGGGACCCGAGCCGGGTGGGGTCGGGACCCGACCCGGGCCCGTTAACAGTAGGGTTTTAAAACCCGACACAGAGGGGGGAGTTGTTTAAAAACAAATCCTCCCCTGTGCGCCGCAACCCCTCACCCGCGCCGCTCCACTCCTCGGCATGATAAGGAAACACCTTGAGGGTTTCCCTGATTTTCTACCCTCCCCAAGCTCTTTAAGAGCATCGCAGGAGGGGAGGATGGGCGCACCCTCCCTTCTCTCCTCCTCCCCTCCCTCTCAACCCTCTTTGTGCCCTGCGCACGACAACACCACTGACGCCTCCTCCACCCCTGCTGCCTCTCTCTTTTTCTAATTGGCAGGCTTGTTTTTCTACTTCTCCGCATGATAATTAACGTAGCACTGTTGCAGACCTCGCATCGGACCCCCGCTCTAGCTCCGCGACCTGAGCCTCGTATCATCTACATGCGTAGACGCACGCAGTTGCACGACATCCCGAGGTAGGGGAAAGTCGCACGAAGAGTTTGTATGAATAAAATAAAATAAGACTTCTGAGATAGAATAATTATTTTACATACCTGCTTATCTTAAGATCTGAAGAAGTATTGGCTGGTCAGAGTTTACTCATTTTGATTCTTTTGAAATTGCATGCTTAATGTAAATTCTTCGGGTAGACTCATTCTAGAAAGAATCAAGTAGTTTAAGTGGCATACATGTTTACCTGTAGAATTACTTAACTCGTGCTTGTCTGTTCGGCATGCTTATTCTTTTGAAACTGCATACTTAAGGTAGACTTTGTGAATAAACTCATTTCTGGAAAGAAAACCACTGCAATTACTATTATAACCAAACCTTAAGGCAGGTATGGTATAAATTTGTCGAGAGGTCATGGAGAACCTTGAATTAGGAAATCAACACTTTATATAGATGAGTTAATGTTGGCCTCCACAGGCCAAATTTCTCAAAAGAGCAATACATGTCATTTATAAACCAAAAGAATCATAAAACATTATATGTTGCCCTCTCATCGTAGTTGTACCTCTAGGGAGGTACAATCGTACTTTTGGACAAGTACGTCCCATGTGGGTTACGATGGATGGAGGATGAGGTTGTAGCAACCTCGATGAGTGCAATTAGCACAATGCTGAGATCACATAAATGGTGACCATTCGCCTTCACAGACAAGATGCTCGAGTGGGTCTAATGGACCAGAGCATGTAGGATGGGGCGGCGGTTAAGAAACCCCCGTCGTACCCATCCGATCTTCACGGTTCATCAAGGGAGAGGATGGATGGTACAAAGACTCCGATGGACAGGTTGTCAACAACCACCCCACGGGCAAAAGACTCAGTTTCCCCAGTCATCGGAGTTAGGGGAATTGGGATTACCATAAATTATCCTAGGTGGTAACTCCCAGGCACTTCTGCAGAAGTTGGATGCATCCATGGGCCACGAATGCCTTTGGGGATTTACTCTCTTGGTCACTGACCGTCCCCTTAGGAGCGGACTCAGTCAGCCATCCGGGTTAATGAAAACACCTGACATAATAAACCCCCGGATCGGTCTCGGCTGTTTCTACGTTCGCGTCTGTGTGTACCCACAGGCCAGTTAATATCAGAACTTAAAGAATATATTCATGAATAGTTGTAGATGATTGAGACTTGCACTGCTGGAAATGCTTCAACTAACAACTCTTTGCACATATTACACTTGTTAGAATAGATTATAATTGTATTGATTGCTTCAATATCATAACTGCTTATCTCATGAATGTCCTGTTCTATTTTCATTCTACTTATCTGTTCGTGCACCTACTGGTTTGTTATGAAACTGACCCATTTTATGGGCAGATGATGTATAGGTGATACACTTTGCGATGGCACGATGGCGCGATGAGATCAAGATAGAGCTCTTTCCCTGACGTTTCGCTCCTGAGGACATGTTGGTAAATTTGGTATGAAGTGTATTTCAAAAAAAAACTCTTTTAATTAAACCTTGAGTTACTAAAACTGGTTTAATAAACCTCTTTTTGGTTTCAACAAATATAATGAGTTGTAAAATCCCATGAACAAATTCTCAATTATTGAAACTGCATTTCGAATCCATTTGATTTTAATAGTTGTGCGGAATTCGACAAAAGAAAGTTTACGTTGTAATGCGCTCAACGCCCATTGACTTGTAGTTTTAAAAATATCATTTTCCGCTGAAGTACTATTTAAATTCTGATAATCGTATGATTTTCAAAGCTTTTTAAACTATTCTAAAAGTTACAAGTCATGGATTTTTGGGGCGTTACAAAATCTAATTTCCTTTTTGAGTTCTTAAAATATGCAGAATTGAAAATATGCAAAAAATTTAACATGCGAGATAAATTCAGTTATAAGCATAAAATAAAAAAAAATGAGTACATGCAAAAAAGAAAATAAATGGTTATTTTAATATCATATATATATTTGTATTCTAAATTAGATTTTATTTGTATTCTAAATCAGATTTTTCCTTTTTTCCACTAAAATCTCACATAAATTGGATTTAGACCGTTTCCCCATGTTCGAATCAAGAGAGAAACCCATACCTTCTATCGAAGATGGAAAAAGATCAGAAAAGTATTCATAGGATGATTGGAAAGGAAAGGAATCCCCCTTTCTTTCTCCCTCTTCTTCTTCTTCTTTTCTTTCCATTTTCCTCTCTTCTTTTTTTTTCTTTCTTTCTTTTCTTTCTTTCCCCTTCTTCTTTCTCCCTCTCTCTCTCTCTAGAAAATGAAATCTAGAGAGAGGGGCGAGTTAGACCCTTTTATCGTTTTTTTTGTCTTCTAGAGATAGGGTGACGTCCCTTCTCAAGTTTCCCATTTGGCTATAAGATATAGTTCTTTTAATATAGAACTTTATCTCTAACCTCCTCTTTCCTTTTCAACTACCTTTTTTTATCCATTTGGTATTTTATTTTGTTTTACTATTTTACTTTAACCACATTTGGGCTCTTCTAGAATCCTTAAATAATAGGTAGAGTTCCACAAATGTGGAACTTTGTCATATCCAAAAAAAAATTGAAATTAATTATTTATTAAATAAAAAAATTCCAAAGGGTGTCTCACCCCTCTGGGAGTCTTTTGAACTTCAAATTTTATTCAATTTAACTTATATATTGAAATTAAAATTTTAAATTAGTTGGGTTTGGATTTTGGATCTAGATCTAGATCCAAATTCATATTCAATATCCATATGGATCTCAGACTGGACCAGATCCTGATTAATATGGGTTTTGTACTGGGTCCAGATCCATATCAACTTGGATCATATGGATCATATTCAATCTGATCCAATCCAGAACCAGTCACATAGAGGTGGTTCATTTTTTAAAAAATGTGATTTTCGAGTCAACCGTAGCCCGATTTCAAAAAAACAAAAATATTGATGTCTTCAAAATTTTGAGACGCATCTAATAATATATTACCTGAATTTTGCCTTCGAATTTCACTTAAATTTAACCTAAATTTTGCTCAATTTTAAAGGTAAAAAATAAAAAGTTTTACCAAATCTTAATTGGCTCATTTAGACTCAGCTGATGCCACCTAAAATCGAGGATTTTATCAACTTTACCAAAATGCTTAGTCAAATTTTTTGAAATCTCAGAATTCAACATAGTAGAAAAACACACGATATTGCAAGAAAGGTGGGTGGCGGCTTTAGCTGCACCACTGGGTCTGCACCAAAGTCCATAGGAGCAGCCAACGACCGATGTTGTCCTCTGAAAAAATAGAGGACGAAGGGGAAGAAGGGAACAAACGAGAGATCGAGAAAGAGTGGGACTTACCAGTGAGAGAAGCTCCTGCGATGTCCTAGTGTAAGGAGGTGTCGATCATGGTGATCCCAATAAGGGAAAGAGATGAGGGAGCCGGTGTCAGGGGAAGAGAGGGTGACAAAGGTGGGAAAGAGAGTCGACATGAGAGAGAGGGAGACAAGAGGGTCGGGGATCTTTGGTGTGCGAGAGAGAGACGAGAGGCTGGGGATCAGGGAATTTTAGCATGAGAGAGAGAAAGAGATGAGAGG
Organism: Nuphar pumila; assembly: GCF_984573655.1. Classification (NCBI taxonomy): domain Eukaryota; kingdom Viridiplantae; phylum Streptophyta; class Magnoliopsida; order Nymphaeales; family Nymphaeaceae; genus Nuphar; species Nuphar pumila. The sequence goes on from NC_143253.1 coordinate 95,306,336, forward strand.
GTCGGGTTTAAAAGGACCCCCCCCCCCCCTAGAGGGGTTTAAAAAGACCCCCGGAGGGAGGGGGGCTATGACCTAGATCCAACCTAGATCCATTTTTTTTTTTTGATAAAAAACTCGAGTCTTACACTTCTAACAAGGCACCGCACCCACACTCATGTGAGTGTGACACTTGGACATGACTTCCTTTGTGTTAGGTGAAGTCAACAACACTGAGGTCCATTTCTGTCTAAAAGTAGAATCAGTTAACCCTCATCGAGTTTTATCTATATTATATATATAAATCCAAAAATTCACACACATATATGTAGTGGTAACTTAAAATTGTTAACAGTTATATATAGAAACCCTCCTCGTACACTCGCACCCAAGTTTTTTTAAAGTGTCGCATCTGCACCCATATCTGCACCCGCATTCGCACCTGCACCTATGTGACAGGTGGAGACTTGAATATTCTTTATCTTATACATAAAGTATCTTCTTCTCTACCACTCTTTGTTAAGAATTCTTCTCCTCACTCCATTATTGATTCATGTCTTTTTATAAACCTGGTTTTGGGATTGGTTTTTGAACTTGCTAGAAATTTTTTGGCACTGTTTGATATGCAATTTTTTGGTTATTGGATAAATGCTTGATGCTTCCCTGTTTTTGGTTGGATTGCTATATTTCCTTATTTTTGGCTGAATAGAAGGAATCCTATCTGTCATATGAGCCCATCTGATATGTCAGATATAAAGCTTTATTAATCATTAAGATCTCATGATGCAATCTCCTGCTAGAATTGTTGAACATATGGTTCATATCAGAAATTTGATCTGTTCACTTGTTTGTATTGGCCAAAATCTTTAGGTTAAGACATGGAACACTTAAAATAAAATATTTCAAAATTCTATAATTTGAGTCAATAACAATTTAATATGTCATTGCATGCCAAAGAAATCATGTAAGTACTTCATTGGTTTCATTAATCAAAGTGGCAGAAAGCATGAGTCTAAAGAGTGAATAACAATTTCAATTTGAAGATATATGATGAAACTTGAAACCTTTCATTGATTATAACCATGTCACTAATGAGACTATTTTGTTATATCTTGTAGAAGCTACCTCCTCCTCCTCCTCCTCTACTTCCCTATACATTGGATTGATCTTAGATGGCATGCAGCAACCTGAGTAAATACACCATAGCACCTTTCATCCATATGGCCAAACATTAAATAAACATTATTCTTCTCATGTTCTGCCAATCCACTCTCCCTCTTTCCAAATAAAATGGATTGTGTGTGTGCGTAGTTTTGCATGCATGCATGTGTATAAACATAAACTAGTTATTTCTAGTACAGGTCTTCGACGAGGCTGATAAGTTGTTAAATATGAATTTTGAGAATAAAAATGATGAAATCCTGAATAATATCCCAAAGAAGAGAAAAACATACTTATATTCAATTACAATGACAAAAAAGTTTCTTTGCCTATCATCTACAACTTTTTCCGTTCCTAAGTATTAGTCTGTTTTGGAGATTCTTAGTTTTTCTCTTTGTGGACAATTAATAACATGTAGACATGTAGTTCTTGTCTTGACCAACATGACTTTTAAGCTTTGCTAGATACCTATGTAACATGGGCTCTTCTAACAGGGCACCACACCTATGTAACATAGACTCTCCTTTGTGTCAGGTAAAGTAAACCACACTGAGGTCCATTTTTGTCTAAAAGTAGATTTAGTTAACCCTTATCAAATCCAGTTTTATCTATATTATATATATACATAAATGCACACACATATACGTAGTGTTAACTTAAAACTGATCAAAATTATATATATACCCTCCCTGCACCCAAGTTTTTTTAAAGTGGCGCATCACTGCACCCGTATCCGCACCCGCACCCGCACCCGCACCTATGTGACATAGCTGGATACCTGAATATTCTTCATCTTATACAGAAAGTCTCCGCTTCTCTACCACTCTTTGTTGGAAATTCCTCTCCTCACTCCATTGTTGATTTTGGTCTTTCTTTAGACCCGGTTTTGGGATTGGTTTTTGAACTTGCTGGAAATTTTTTGTAACTCTTCGATATGCAATGTTTTTGTTATTGGATAAATGCTTGACGCTTCCCTGTTTTTTGTTGGATTGCTACATTTCCTTATTTTTGGCTGAATAGAGGGAATCCTATCCATCACATGACCCCATTAATACATAGCCCTTTCTTTTTTGTAGTATTTATCTCTTCAAATCACTGAAATATCTGGTATTAATTTATTCTCTTTTTTGTTAGGGAAGGACAAGCCATCAAAATGGGAAGGTTCTATGGTTGTGTTATTTAACATTTGTTAATTATAAATGAAAGGGTGGTTTTTAACTCCACTAAGTTTGGAGACCTCATTTTGAGTGACATACTTAGCTTTTTATCTTGTATATAAAGTATGGAAATTTGTCTGCCTTTTTTATTTTTTTATTTATTTTGCCTTCAACTGCAGATTGATCAATGCATATTGCACAACCTTTGTTGGTTTAGTTTTTAAACAAAAGTCCAAGATCTATATTCTTATTCTACATAGTCTTGACTTGATCTGCTGTTTTTAACTATAACTTTGACATCTTTGATTGGTCAACTAAAAGCCAGCACCAACTTGCTTTTGCAAGAAACACCTCGACATGATTTGCCTATCATTTCATGCTCCTAAATCTTAATCTTAACCTTGGTGTAGATTCAACAGAGATTCATGCTCGTAGTATTGGTGGGAATATTGCTTCCATGTTATCAGCATTAGACCCTCAAGTTTTCTTATACTTATTTATGAAACTTTCTGCAAAATCTGACATGATTGATGAAATTCATATTCTGAATTCCAAGAGAGGAATCCATCATTCAAGTGTGAAACCAAGTTGTAGCTATCTGATACTCTCATCCAGCTAAGAAATTACATTTTCATCTGCAAACCAAAAATTGATGCATTATGTCACATGGATATTGTACTTAATGTTTGTGATTAGTGACACATAGTGTGGAAACAGTATCTGGAGACACCACAACATTTTATGGTCATACCATGTCCGGGCCCCATTCTTTGTTTTAGTTTTTTTACAATCTTGGTTTTTTATTTTGGTACTCTATAGATTTGTCATGGCTATGTGCAATTCTTAACTTGAATTTATTATTGAATGCTTATTATCATTATGGAAGCTATACATCTTCTTAGACAAATTATTGAGAGATATAGAGTGAGGAACAAAGATTTGCATATGGTTTTTATTGATTTAGAGAAGGCATACAATAGAGTACCTAGGGATGTTCTCTGGTGGACAATGATGAAGAAAGGTGTTTCTCTCAAGTACATTAGTATAATTAAAGATATGTACGAAGGAGTGGTAACCAATGCCCGCACTTGTGGAGGGGTGACAAACAATTTTCCTATAAGAGTTGGGTTACATCAAGGATCTACATTAAGCCCTTTCCTATTTGCTATAGTGATGGATGAGCTTACGAAATCAATTCAAGAAAATGTGTAATGTTGTATGTTGTTTGCTGATGATATTGTTTTGATTGATGAGTCTAGATCTGAGGTTAATGCTAAGTTAGAATTATGGAGACAGACATTGGAATCAAGAGGTTTTACGTTGAGTAAGAGTAAGACAGAATATATGGAATGTCGGTTTAGTAAGCAACGCAGTAGTGATGAGAGTGTTGTGAAGCTTGGCGAACAAGAAATATCGGTGGATGACTATTTCAAATATTTGGGATCTATCATTCGAAATGATGGAGAAATTGATGGAGATGTAAACCATAGGATAAAGGTTGGGTGGATGAAATGGAAAAGTGCAACTGGAGTGTTGTGCGATTGTAGAATGTCATTGCGGTTGAAGGAAAAGTTTTATAAGACGACAATTAGGCTCGCTTTATTATATGGCACAGAATGCTGGGCTGCCAAGAGACATCATATTCAAAAAATGAGTGTAGCTGAGATGCATATGCTTCGATGGATGTGTGGAAATACAATAAAAGATAAGATTTGAAACAAGGAGATACGTAAGAAGGTAGGCATTGCATCCATTGAAAATAAGATGAGAGAAAATCGTTTACGGTGGTTTGGACATATTCGGCGAAGGCCTAATGATGCTCCAGTTAGAAGGATGGACAAATAAAAAAACATATTAGTCAAAAGAGGGCGAGGTAGGCCTAAGAAGACTTGGATGAAGATGATAGGAAAGGATATGAAGGCTTTGAACCTCACCGAGGACATGGCATTGGATAAAAATGATTGGAGGAGAAGGATTCATGTGGAGGACCCAGAATGATTTTCTTCTTTGGTTCATATCGCCAACCCCAATTGTTTTGGGATGGAGGCGTAGTAGTTCTTGTTGTTGTTATTATTATTATCATTATGGCTTAAAATTCAAGAATTTTCATTTTTAAGACGGCATTCAGCTTGGTGTATTAGATATACACAGCCAGTACCTGTAGTCTTTATAAAATTGTTTTTGGGTGCTCCTCCTTCCCTTTCTTATCCCCTTCTGACAGCTACTTGCTAAGAAGCCAACAAGCAAAATAATATGTAATTTCTTCTTGTAAAATATTAATTAGATGTAAAAAAGGAACATGCAGTTAAAAATTGATTTGGAAACCAAACTCTTTTTGGTGCTCTAATCTGACTTGTTGAATCTTAGACAATTCAGGGAGTTTTAGTAAGCCATAATATACATGTGTGCTGAATATGATTTTTCTATGATTAATTATGTCAAAACACATAATTGTCTAGATATTATGTGAAAAACAACAAAGTCATTTCCTTAATGGTACATTCTTCAAGTATACATGATTCTACTGTTAAAAATGGTGTTAATTATTCTAAAGTGGATATGAATTATAAATGTCAGTAATGCTGGTTAAAGGATAAAATAGAGCTTGAAATCCAGGAATCATGCCTTTTTTACCTAGTTTTCAGAAAGTACTTAAGGAAATGGAGTACTCAGAAGAATACTAACTTACTAAGCCTCTTTGGTATGTTGGCAAATCCAACATTGGTAAAAGGACAGGGAAATTTTCTAAAACACACCTAAACTTTTGGCGATAATAAAAAGAACACTTGAGTTTTTATTGTTGTTACAAATGCACCTAAACTTTTTCATGGTTAATTAGAAAAAGACAGGGTTTACTTCTATCAAAGTTCCCTTTCAATGTATGTTGTAATTACCAAAACTTAGGCATGTTTTATATTATCACCATAGTCACAGATATCGGCGATATTTTCAAAACATCACGATATTATCACTGTAAATTGAGCAAATGATAATATAGGTACAATATCACGATATTTTGAAAATTGATATTATCATAATATTATCAATAATTTTTACTGTTTTTATTTATTTTTTACATTTTAAATATGTTTTTCTTCTTTCTTTTAGATTTTTACTTATTTATTTTATTATCTATGTATTTTTTGTTTAAACATAACTCCGCCTGTGTATAACTGTTTAGTACATTGCCGGTCCCAAGCCCGGATAAAGGAGGAGGGTTGCTGTAGGCCTGTGACAGCCAGCATAAAAACTTTGTCATATCCTATGAAAATGAACCAATATGAGAATTTCGTTGGGGCGTTCCCTACTGAGCAACGCGTTGTACTCTCTAGGCTCGGAGGCAGTGATAAATGGGCAAGGGTTGCTAGGTCGTCGCCCAGAAGCGACGCGTCACACCGGCGCCTGGGTGTGGTGTCAAATAGGCAAGGGTTCCCTCACTTTGTTGGACAGGTGGGGGTAAAGAAGTTAGTCCAAGACCATAAAATTAGGTTAGCCACTTGGAACATAGGGTCTTTAACTGGTAAGTTGGTAGAGTTAGTAGATGTTATGTGTAGGAGAAAGATTGATATTTTATGTCTTCAAGAGACCAAATGGGTAGGTGAGAAAGCTAAAGTGATAGAACCTTGGGGATATAAGATTTGGTATACAGGAATAAATAGGAATAGGAATGGCGTAGGGATTGTTATGAGTCGTCAGTTTATAGATAATGTAGTTGAGGTCCGTAGGAAGGGTGATAGAATTTTACTTATTAAATTAGTATTAGGTACAGATATTATTAATATTATTAGTGTTTATGCACCTCAAGTAGGTTTAGATGATTCCATTAAGCATCAATTTTGGGAAAATTTAGATGGAGTAGTACAAGGGATATCTTATGGAGAAAAGCTTTTCATCGGTGGTGACCTTAATGGACATGTAGGCATTAGTAGGGATGGATTTGAGAGTATCCATGGAGGCTATGGTATAAGAGAAAGAAATGAAAGTGGAGAAAGGATTTTAGATTTTTGTTTGTCCTATGATATGATCTTAGCAAACACTTGGTTTAGCAAGAGGGAGTCTCACCTAGTAACATTTAAAAGTGGGGTTAATACGAGTCAGATAGATTTTTTTCCTACTTAGAAAGAGAGATAGGGGTTGTTGCATCGATTGTAAGGTTATACCGGGAGAAAGTGTAGCTACACAACATAGAGTCTTAATTTTAGATCTTAGAATTAGACAATGCCGCAAAAGGGATAGACATAGGATAGATCCTAGAATTAAGTGGTGGGCACTGAAAGGAGCTAAACAAGGAATGTTTGTAGAGCAGGTAGTTAAGGAAGTTGATTGGTGTCTCGAGGAGGATTCAGAATCAATGTGGAATAAGATAGCGGGTGGCATGAGAAAAGTGGCTAAGGAGGTATTGGGTGAGTCTACAGGCGGTGCACCACTAGGTAAGGATACATCATGGTGGAACAAGGATGTCAAATTAGCTATTAAGGTTAAAAGAGAGTGTTATAGAAATCTAAGTAAGAGTCGTGATAATGAGAATTTGGAGAAGTATATGATAGCAAAGAAGGAAGCTAAAAAAGTTGTTCGAAACGCAAGGGCTAAGGTATATAAGGAGGTTTATGACAAGTTGGATACCAAAGAAGGCGATAAGGATATTTATAGGCTTGCAAAGATGAGAGATAGGAAATCGAAGGATTTGGGTATGGTTCGATGTATCAAAGATGAAACGCAAAGGGTTTTAGTCAAAGATGAGGAGATTAAGGAGAGATGGAAAGATTATTTTGATAAGCTATTTAATGATAGTCATGCTCAAGATCTTGGAGACTTTTCCATTCCTTTTCATGAGATTAATCGTGACTTCATGCGCAAGATTCAAAAGAAAGAAATTGCAGAGGCTTTGAAGAAAATGAAATCAAGAAGGGAAGTTGGCCCAGATGGTATACCTATCGAGGCTTGGAAATGCTTGGGAGAGAAAGGTTTAGAATGGTTGACAAATCTTTTTAACTTGATTTGGCGAACAAATAAGATGCCTAATGAGTGGAGGAAGAGTACTTTGGTGCCTTTATATAAGAATAAGGGTGATATACAAGATTGCACAAACTATCGTGGTATAAAACTCATGAGTCATACTATGAAACTTTGGGAGAGGGTGATTGAGTCTAGGTTGAGGAAGGTTGTCATGATATCGGAGAATCAATTTGGTTTTATGCTTGGAAGATCAACTATGGAAGCTATACATCTTCTTAGACAACTTATTGAAAGATATAGAGAGAGAAACAAAGATTTGCATATGGTTTTTATTTATTTAGAGAAGGCATACGATAGAGTACCTAGGGACGTTCTCTGGTGGACAATGATGAAGAAAGGTGTTTCTCTCAAGTACATTAGTATAATTAAAGATATGTATAAAGGAGTAGTAACCAATGTCCGCACTTGTGGAGGGGTGACAACCAATTTTCCAATAACGGTTGGGTTACATCAAGGATTTGTTTTAAGCCCTTTCGTATTTGCGATAGTGATGGATGAGCTTACGAGATCAATTCAAGAAAATGTACCGTGGTGTATGTTGTTTGCTGATGATATTGTTTTGATTGATGAGTCTAGAGCTGGGGTTAATGCTAAGTTAGAATTATGGAGACATACATTGGAAGCTAGAGGTTTTAAGTTGAGTAAGAGTAAGACTGAATATATGGAATGTCGGTTTAGTAAGCAACGAAGTAGTGATGGGAGTGTAGTGAAGCTTGGTGAGCAAGAAATACCGGTGAATGATTATTTCAAATATTTGGGATCCATGATTCAAAAGTATGGAGAAATTGATGGAGATGTAAATCATAGGATAAAGGTTGGGTGGATGAAATGGAAAAGTGCAACTGGAGTGTTGTGCGATCGTAGAATGCCATTGCGGTTGAAGGGAAAGTTTTATAGGACGACTATTAGACCCGCTTTACTATATGGTACGGAATGTTGGGCTGCCAAGAGACATCATATTCAAAAAATGAGTGTAGCTGAGATGCGGATGCTTAGATGGATGTGTGGAAATACAATAAAAGATAAGATTCGGAACGAGGAGATACGTAAGAAGGTAGGTGTTGCACCCATTGAAAATAAGATGCGAGAGAATCGTTTACGGTGGTTTGGACATATTCGGCGAAGGCCTAATGATGCTCCTGTTAGAAGGTTGGAGAAATGGGAAAATATATTAGTTGAAAGAGGTCGGGGTAGGCCTAGGAAGACTTGGATGGAGATGATATGAAAGGATATGAATGCTTTGAACCTCACCGAGGACATGGCATTGGATAGAAATGATTGGAGGAAAAGTATTCATGTGGAAGACCCAAAATGAATTTCTTTTTTGGTTCATATCGCTGACCCCAATTGTTTTGGGATGAAGACGTAGTTGTTGTTGTTTTGTTGTTGTTTTTTTTTGTTTAAACATGATATTTTCCTACTTATTTTTGTTAATTTTTATATTTTAAATTCTCTAGAATTTCCTGAGATTTATCACCAACCAAAAATATCGCGATAAATAGCCTCGCCGAGGTATAGCTGATATCGATATTTGTGACTATGATCATCACCAAATTCGTAGGTTTGTTTTTAAAAAAAATCTAATTTTTTTTGTTGTTTTGAGGGCAAATCAGTAACTTTATCATATTAACTCAGCTTAGGTTAATGATAACCCAAGCCAAATTGATGTCAACGTGTTTGTAACTAACGGAGCATAAATTTAAATGTGTTTTTATCAATATCAAAATCTTAGGTGTGTTTTTTATTATTTCTAGAACATTAGGGGTGTTTTTGAAAATTTCTAAAGAGAAAAAGATAGAACAGGTGCTTCCAACAGATATATATTGAATCTTAACAATTTAGAAGGCTAGATTTATGGGCACCACTAGTGCGTAATGGATATCAAAAGAATTGATTTCTTTCTCATGTAAGGTTATGAAACAACATTTGCTCTTTTTGTTATTAAACTTGCTCCAACTTTGGAATTCTTTAAAACTGCTATTGGTCCAAATTTTCACGGATATTTGAAAATTGAAATGGACCATCTGGATCTTAAATGTGAAGTCTTCAACAGAGTTACCGGAAGCTTCTTAGGTAGGTGGTAAGCTCGCTTCCCGGAAACTCGCATTGGAAGCGCGCTTCGGAAGCAAGATACTCCTCGCTTCCGAAACTTCATGGGAAGCTCGATTCCCTCACGCTTCTTCTATGCTTCTTATACACATGGTCTATGCATACTATATACTTTTCTCACGTTTCTTTTCATCTTTTTCATGTATTTTCTCTCACGCTTTCACTCACTTTCCATGTACTTTCTTTAAATTGGTAATCTTCATTGTTACATTTTAACAAAAATTTAACTCTTTTACAGAAAAATCATGAAATATAAGAATGATCAATTTTGTTTTAGTTTTTATTTGTTTCTTGTTTGATTCCATAATGCTTCATTTTTTATTTATATTTCACTTTTAAATTGAAACTTCGCTTCCCGCTTCGTATAAATTTTAAAACGCCTCGCTTCTCGCTTCTCGCTTCCGCTTCCTAGTTTGGCAACCTTGGTCTTCAATGGCAATCTTCTAATACATATGTCTGTAGCTGCTTTTTCTGTTGTATGATATTCTGCACCTCCAGAAGTAGCAGTGCTTATTTTTTCCCTATGGCAACATGAGCTGTACTGCCGCCATAGAAGAGCTGTTACTGGTGTGGCTCTCCTACAGTCCAATTTGCCACTATGAAATAATAAAACTGTTATTTCAGTAGATTCATAAAGAAACCAACAAGACTTGAATCAGCTTGTACATCCTGATATTTGCTTCAGAGCGTTGTAGTCATTCTGTGCTGAGATCAGTCTAGTGGAACACATTCTTGAGGTATGTGCACAACATAGCATTTACAAGTGTTGTAGTCAATTTGCCGGAACCTTGTTTAAGTCTGGGCTCCTAAAGCCACGAGGAATTGGTTGCTCTAGGCACCACCACTTTAGTTTGGGAAAACCAGGCTGACAGTAGGTGCTAAATAGTGCCGATTCCCTAGTCACCTGTGTGATTGTCATGATTTATGGAACTTAGGACTTTGTCTTTTGTGAAAAAGTTTCTGGAAAGCAGGCTATCACCTATATGTGAAGTGCTGAGTAAGTACGCATTTGATGTGATTATCATCAGTTTTTGGCCTTTGAACCTGCTATACTTCCTAAAATATTGTTTCTCCGACATTGATGGGTTGACATATATAGTTACCTTTCAAAATCTTTTTAAATTGTTTTAAAATTTCCCCTTAGAGTTTTTTTTAAGATTTAATTTGTTCAATTGAAAACCAAGGGTTAAGCTTTTTCAGATTCCTAATAACATCTTTTCTCTTTTCTAAATTGTGTCCTATAATTTTCCAAATTATATTACGATAAGTTTTTATATGATTTAACCTTTATATATATATATAATTAATGCTGATCTCCTTAGATACTCACTGAATGAGATATTCTCAAGAACGTTTGGGACAGTCGGTGTGCCTTGAGAACTGAGCTTTCTTGGTGGGATCATTGGTCTATAGGTTATGTTTCTGGTGACAATCCGAAAGGGCGAATCCAGGAAGTATGGTTTCTAAAAAGTGATAAACTGCTAGAATTCTTTGATTAGTGTCCTGATAAGCATCTAGAAACTTTGCAAAAATCATGCCAATTGTCCTTTAAAGTTCTTGAACCAAATCTACATGCATTTACCTTGTCTTTGTTTTTTTAGTAAACTTTCCTCTCATGATCAAGAAGCATACGTTTTTGATATTCCTTGATGCTCTGAAATGTCATCTAAGCACTGACAATAAGGTTGGATACTTCCAGCAGCATTTGTTTCATTTAGGAAACGTTGTGAGCAAAGAAGTGGTTTCATGAGAAGGTCCAGTTTAGTTGTAACCTTGATATATTAGTATGCTTAGATAGCCGCAGGTTTGTCCTTTTTGAAAATTTCCACTTGATTGCAAACATGGCAGTTATGCCAGATATTACTTTAGCAAAAGTTTTTTAGATTTTGTGCACATGTACACAAGCTTGCACATAGCATCTGTGTGGGTGGCATGTGTGTGTGTGCATCTGGCAGTGTGCATGTTTACATGTGTGCATAGTTTTGCATGCATGCATGTGTGTAAACATAAACTGGCTATTTCTAGTACACGTCATGGGACGAGGCTGATAGGTTGTTAAATATGGATTTTGGGAAGGAAATTGACGAAATCCTGAATAATATTCCCAAGGAGATAAAAACATATTCAGCTACAATGACAAAAAAGTTTTCTACGCCCATCATCTACAATTTTTTTCGTTCCCAAGTATTAGTCTGTTTTGGAGATTCTTAGTTTTTCTCTTTGTGGACAATTAATAACATGTCAGACATGGAGCTTCGGTGTTGACCAACATGACTTTTAGGCTTTGTTGAATACCTATATGTAACACTGACTCTTCTAGCAGAGCACCACCGATACTTAAACACGCCTTCCTTTGTATCAGGTGAAGTCACCCACACAGAGGTCCATTTCTGTCTAAAAGTAGATTCAGTTAACCTTAATCAAGTCAAGTTTTCTCTCTCTCTCTCTCTCTCTCTCTCTCTCTCTCTCTCTCTCTCTCTCTCTCTCTCTCTATATATATATATATATATATATATATATATATATATATATATATATATATATATATATGCACACACATATACATAATGTTAACTTAAAACTGTTATATATATATATATACCCTTCCCGCACCTTCGTACCCAAGTTTTTTTAAAGTGCTGCATCGTCGCATCCGCACCCGCACCTATGTGACATAGCTGGATACTTAAATATTCTTCATCTTATACAGAAAGTCTTTTCTTCTCTACCACTCTTTGTTGAAAATTTTTCTCCTCGCCCTATTATTGATTTTGGTCTTTCTGTAGACCTGGTTTTTGAACTTGCTGAAAATTTTCTGTTTGATATGCAATTTTTTAGTTATTAGATAAATGCTTGATGCTTTCTTGTTTTTGGTTGGATTGCTACATTTCCTTACTTTTGGTTGAATAGAGGGAATTCTATTTGTCATATGAGCCCATCTAATATCTTAGATCTAAAGCTTTATTAATCATTAAGATCTCATGAACGTATGGTTCATATCAGAAATTTAATCTTCACTTGTTTGTATTGGCCAAAATCTTTAGGTTCAGTATTGGAACACTTAAAATAAAATATTTCAAAATTCTGTAATTTGAGTTAATAACTTTTAATATGGCATTAAAGAAGTCACGTAAGTACTTCATTGGTTTCATTAATCGAAGTCACAGGAAGCATGTGTCTAAAGAGTGAAAAACAATTTCAATTTGAAGATATATGATTACTTGAAACCTTTCATTGACTATAACCATGTTAATGTTATTAATGAGTCGATTTTGCTATATCATGTAGAAGTCACCTTCTTATCCTCCTCCTCCACTTATCCCTATACAATGGATTGGTCTTAGATGGCATGCAACAACCTGAGTAAATACACCATAGCACATTTCATTCATATGGCCAAAACGTTAAGTAAACATTATTCTCCTCTTTGTTCTGCCAATCCACTCTCTACAACAACAACAACAACAACAACAACAACAACAACAACAACAACGCCTTCATCCCAAACAATTGGGGTCGGCGATATGAACCAAAAAGAAAATCATTTTGGGTCCTCCACATGAATCCTTCTCCTCCACTCATTTCTATCCAATGTCATGTCCTCGGTGAGGTTCAAAGCATTCATATCCTTTCTTATCATCTCCATCCAAGTCTTCTTAGGCCTACCCCAACCTCTTTTAGCTAATATATTTTCCCTTTTCTCCATCCTTCTAATCGGAGCATCATTAGGCCTTCGTCGAATATGCCCGAACCATCGTAAACGATTCTCACTCATCTTATTTTCAATGGATGCAACACCTACCTTCGTACATATTTTCTCGTTCCGAAACTTATCTTTTAGTGTCTTGCCACACATCCATCGAAGCATACGCATCTAAGTTACACTCATTTTTTGAAAATGATGTCTCTTGGCAGCCCAACATTCCATACCATATAGTAAAGCAGGTTTAATTGTCATCCTATAAAACTTTCCCTTCAACCGCAATGGCATTCTACAATCGCACAACACTCCAGTTGCACTTTTCCATTTCATCCACCCAACCTTAATCCTATGATTTACGTCTCCATCAATTTCTCCATTCTTTTGAATGATAGATCCCAAATATTTGAAACAGTCATCCACCGCTATTTCTTGCTCACCAAGCTTCACTACACTCTCATCACTACTTTGTTTTTTACTAAACTGACATTTCATATATTATGTCTTACTCTTACTCAACATAAAACCTCTTGCTTCCAAAGTCTGTCTCCATAATTCTAAGTTAGCATTAACCCCAGCTCTAGACTCATCAATCAAAATAATATCATCAGCAAACAACATACACCACGGCACATTTTCTTGAATTGATCTCGTAAGCTCATCCATCACTATAGCAAAAAGGAAAGGGCTTATTGCAGATCCTTGATGTAACCCAACCGTTATAGGAAAATTATTTGTCACCCCTCCACAAGTGCAGGCATTGGTTACTACTCCTTCGTACATATCTTTAATTATACTAATGTACTTGAGAGAGATACCTTTCTTCATCATTGTCCACCAAAGAACATCCCTAGGTACTCTATCGTATGCCTTCTCTAAATCAATAAAAACCATATGCAAATCTTTGTTTCCCTCTCTATATCTCTCAATAAGTTGTCTAAGAAGATGTATAGCTTCTATAGTTGATCTTCCAGGCATAAAACCAAATTGATTCTCCGATATCATGGCAACCTTCCTCAACCTATACTCAATCACCCTCTCCCAAAGTTTCATAGTACGACTCATGAGTTTTATACCACGATAATTTATGCAATCTTGTATATCACCCTTATTCTTATAGAGAGGCACCAAAGTACTCTTTCTCCACTCATTAGGCATCTTATTTGTCCGCCAAATCTTGTTAAAAAGATTTGCCAACCATAATAAACCTTTCTCACACAAGCATTTCCAAGCCTCGATAGGTATACCATCCGGGCCAACTGCCTTTCTGGATTGCATTTTCTTCAAAGCCTCTGCAATTTTTTTCTTTTGAATCCGCTCTCTCTCTATCCAAATTAAAAGTAATTTAAAACATGCAATTTTGACTCATTCGCTATTACTTACTACATAGCTCTTTCTTTACTGTAGTATTTCTCTCTTCAAATCAGGTATAAATACACCACTATCAGAGAAGGTAGGATGGTAGTTGGTCAAATCTAGTATGGATTGTACATGGACGATACTGGAAATTGGCAGCTTTCTCATCTCATTACTCCCTAGTGTTTTAGTTAATACTTCAATATATCTCTCAAAGAATTTGAACTAAAAGAAAAGAGAAAGAGGGAAAAAAAGAGAATCACAGAGCTTCTAAAAGAGCCGCCCCACAATATATGGATGGGACATGCTTTAGCTATTGATGATTTATGATAATATTAAGGTTGGGTAAACTACCCTTTTTTCCTTTATAGTTACTATTAAGGGCCAATACCGTTGTAGATGGTTACAAGAAACAGACTAAGCAATACCAGGCACCTAAGGGATACAAAGCAAGAACATGCAAAATTGACTAAACTACCCCTAGAAGTATAATGAAGAAAATAACTTTACACGCTCACACCCCTTTGTCAAACCAAGCATGGTTTATGACCATGAAGAACTTGTGATTGACCGTACAGTGGAGAGGCCTGTAATCATTGATCGATTATCATGTTCCAATACTTGATATGTCCATAGTTCTTTGCTTCCTACCAAAATACAAGATGTAGATTTAAATCCACATAGTAGCCCAATACTGACCTAGTTTTGGAGTCTCATATTCAATCTTGTAGGTGAAGGTTTGGGCTATAATTGCCTATAGATGAGAGCTTTTGTGGATGTCTTAGTATATGCCTCAAGATCCTATTAACGACATCAAAACAAACAAAGCCAGATGAATGTGTGAACTAAGATATTAGATTAACTTCACAAACTTATCTACCCTAGTGAAGTGGTACTTCTATCCTCTGATCCTAACCTTGACATGTCTTCTTCATCATAGCATAAAAGACAGAGCCACACAATTTCTCATAGGTTTGCAATTGAACACACTTGTATTTCCTCAAATACATGGCATACTGCTAGGACATTGTTAAGGAATGTTTTTTCCAATCAACTTCAATGACAATTAATTCCAAGGAAATAACAAAAGTTATTATGTAATATTCAATTACACAAGAAAATATGTAATGCATCACGGCTTTACTCCATATACAATCATATATAGATGTACCATAGCAATTCAATGTTTCTTCGGAGATAAAAAGTGAATAATCAAAATTCCAAACCATGCTCTTGCACTAGAGGAAAAATGCATATTAGTGACGGACGTTATCCGTCGCTAACATGTTTAGTGATAGATAACATCTATTGCATAACCCCAGTCGCTAAACTGCGGTAGAATTTATCTGTCGCCAATCCGTCGCTACTTAGTGACGGATTAGCGTCGGATCATGTTTGTCGCTCATCCATCGCTAAATACAGTCTGATTTGGTTATGCGACTGAATTTAATCTGTTGCTACTCTGTAACGATAAATATGTATCTGTCGCTAATGTTCGTCGCCAAATTGGCGATGAACATTAGCGACGACTTAAATTCCATCGCAAACCAACGACTGATTTAAATTGGCGACGAAGTAGCGATGGATAATATCCGTCGCTAGTTTAAAAAAAATTGAAATATTCTAAAACTCGAAAAAAAATTCTCGTTATACAATTCATATAACCTGCTTATAAAAAATAAAGTACACCTAAAAAATACATATGCAGGTGAAACAAATTTAACACAGGTTCTAAGTTAAACAACTTTAACAACCAAATACATGCCAAGTTATAATTAGTTACAAGTATGTCGAACAAACTAAACACATGAATCTAATCCTCGCGAAGATTCTGGGCATCATCTTCTTCATTTTCTCGATCTGCTCCTCCCTCCATGCCTCCATCAACTCCTCTACGCTGATCATCTCCAGCATCCTACAAGAGAACCAAAATGTTAGTATTTATAAACAAAATATAATGAAATAAATTATATGCAATGCACCTAATCTAATGCAACAAAGTAAATGGCAGAATGACACGTAGACTAGCAATAAACTGGAGGACATTAACATAATTCAGATGTGTTTTAAGACTAGAAATTTTTTTATAGTAATTCAATCATGCAGATATGTGTTCTAAGGTTGTCAAAGAATGTCACAGTAATTCACGCAAGCATATATGGTTTATAAGACTGTCAAATAAATGTGTTATGTATCACAATCATGCATATATGTGTTACAAGGCAGTCAAAAAACTTCCGTAGTGATGAAATCATGCTTATATGTGTTCTAATATTGTCAAAAACTTTTATAGTGATTCAATCATGCTCATATGTGTTCTAAGTCAGTCAAACAACTTTCATATTAATTCAATCATGCATATATGTGTTCTAAGGAAAATTTTATAGTAATTCAATCATGCATATGTGTGTTCTAAGGCAGTAAAACAATTTTATAGTGATGAAAGCATGATTGTATGTGTTCTAAGGTTGTCAAAAAACTTTCATAGTGATTCAATCATGCATATATGTGTTCTAAGGTTGTCAAAAAACTTTCATATTGATTCAATCATGTATATATGTGTTATAAGACAGTCAAAAAACTTTCATATATGCTAATATCATGCTCATATGTGTTATAAGGCAGTCAAAAAACTTTCATGTTGATTCAATCATGCTCATATGTGTTCTAAAGCAGTCAAAAAACTTTATATGTGATTCAATCTTGTGTATCATGTTCTAAGGCAGTCAAAATTTTTTATAGTGATTCAATCATGCATATATGTGTTATAAGGCATTAAAAAACTTTCATATATGCTAATATCAAGCTCATATGTGTTCTAAGGTTGTCATAGTAATGAAAGCATGCTTGTATGTGTTCTAAGGTTGTCAAAAAACTTTCATAGTGATTCAATCGTGCATATATGTGTTATAAGGCACTAAAAAAATTTTATAGTGATGAAATCATGCATATATGTGTTATAAGGCACTAAAAAAAATTTATAGTGATGAAATCATGCATATATGTGTTGTAAGGTTGTAAAAAACTTTCATAGTGATTCAATCATGCATATATGTGTTATAAAGGTGTCATAAAAATTATATAGTGAATCAATCATGCATATATGTGTTCTAAAGGTGTCAAAAAAATTTATAGTGAGACAAGCATGCATATATGTATTCAATCATGCGTATACTAGCTTGAAATCTAACGACATGAATCTTTATACCTGACGGGCACCGGAGCTCATGTTGAATGCAGACGAAGTTCTCCTGTCCCGAAAAAAGTTGCACAACTCATTATGGATAATGTTGGGAATGACTTCATTTAAAAAGTACTGCATTTTGTCCTCAATACGCTAACAGACACCATATCAAGACATTACAGGGTCAATCGGACGTTGGGAGTTGATGCTGGCGGGAGAACTCCGAGAACCATGGCTGCAAGAAGCAACGACTGTTGTGGTGTTCATGTTACTCCCAAACTTGAACACACGACCCTTTTTGGGTTCACCGGTTGCAGTCACCCATGCTGCAGGATCAAAAGGCGGATGCTGAGTGGAGTCATCGCCATATCGTTGTACCATTTGTTGTTCGTATGAATTCTATAAAGTAATGATCAGAATATGAATTAATAATTAAGAATTATAATGTTTATGATGACGTAATTCATAGTAACTTGTATATTACAATATTTATTAATCCAATAAATACATACCAATGTCGCTCTCGCCTTCTCTGATACAAAATCTCTCATGCTCTTACGTTTATGTGTTTCAACAAACACATCCTTGTAAGGCTCAATGTCTCTTTTTTCTGCTTCCTGCAATGTTAAATGATAAAAAATTTTAATTAATAAGTATGCAGAAATACTTACAAATTTGACAATATATATATATATATGTATGTATATTGATGAGTTACCATTTTCTTCTGGTGGCTCCCAAAAGTCCTAGATTCACTCGTGTATAGATGGGCACCGGGCATCTTTGCTCAGTTTTGTGCAATCTTTGCTGAGTGGTTTTGAAATTCATTGCTCGTCCACTGGTCGCACATGCCCTCCCAATAATCTCTCCTGATAGTAGAAGGCTCATGACCCTTCTACTGCAATGGACATCTATCCCACCAGCTGCTTTTTTTGCTGCAGTCTTCATATTGTGCAGCATGTGGGAAAATCGATTGGCAACCACCTTCTACCACACTATCCTTGTGTCTTTCTCCTCGTTCGCAGTCGCGAAGCAATGGAAAGCCTACAAATACTTTCAGAAAGTTAGCACACATGAGTATAACAAAAAATTAAATATGAAACACATTAGTTATGATAAACGATTACATACCATGAATGAGAACATTAATTTGTCCAACACCTCCGTCGGGTATTTTTTCCAATGCCCAATCGGTCCTGGAAGATGCTGCAGCAGTGACTTCCTAATTTCTCATATTACTTTTTGCTGCTCGAACCTTGCACTGCACATGAATTGATACACATTAATAATGGACTGTCGATATACACTATTTATAAGATAAATATTGGACAAGTGACAATGAAATACTTACGGTCGACTATCGATATACACTATTTGAATGAGTCATCATGTGTCACACTGAGAAGACCCTGCATCTGACGTTGTCTCGTGAGGTGTATGAGTAGCTGGTGTAGGTGGGTCATGTGTAGGTGAAACATCACCTACAGAATAATGAGTTAGAAATTCACACAATGCATATTTAAATTAATCAAGTATATAATTATTTAAATGATATACGTATCGAAGCATTGTGTGAAGACGAAGGCTGAGTCTGCCTATCACTGAGCTGGGATCCTATAAAGACGATTAACAAGTAACAATGTTTATATCAACATATAAGCAAAAACATAATGAATGCCTATATTTAAATATAACATAAAGACATTTACCTAATGATGTCCCACGGCCTCCACTTGGTCCTCGACCACTATGACCTCCACGAACCATATTCTAACAAATAAAAATGTTATTTAGATCAGTTACATGATATGTAATTTCATGGATACATATTCAAATCAAAAATAACTTCATACAGCATGGATACAGTTACATCAAACATGGCAGTACATTTAAATCATTCATAGCGTATTAATGTCCAATATGTACAACAAACACACTCTAATATTCTGCTGCTAAATTTTCAAAAAACAAACAATTTTTCCAGTCGACTGATAAAACCTTCGATCGACTAATTTGACAAAAATGAAATTTTGTTTAGAAAATTTGGCGTGAAAGGATTAGTCGACTGGTGAGTCTATTGGTCGACTAATAAACACGAAAAATTAAATAAAGAGTTTTCTAAAAAGATTTTCATGAAGGGTTCTTTTAGAAAAGTTTTTCAAAAGATTTTTTAGGTGAAATGCAACCGAAATATGCACTCTAAGTAAGGCTCTTACAAGAATCTAAGACTTTTAATGAATTTTACATTTGCACACTAGTCTTCAAAGATTCTTCATGGAATTCTTCAATGTTTGACATATTTCTTCATTGCCTTAGCTGAAATGCAGTTGATTCACTTGTTCATCCTCAAAATCTTGTACTTGAAGTATCATGTATGGCTTCATTGTCGTAACATCATCATCCTTACCAACTCTTTCAATCATGTCACAAACTTATTTTCACGTTCTTTCTTTACTTCTACATCAGTGAGATGTGGACGTTTTCTTCGCAACTCTAGATCAAATCGTCTGCACTTAACAAATACTTATATTACTGAACCATGTACGCACGTATAGAACTTAGTGTTACATATTAAGTATACTTACTCGATATATGGGTTGATTGCTAAGCAATTAAAAAGGATATAGATTTGTGTTGCATCTTGCTCTCGATCTTCCAAGAGTCTTGATCGACAACTGCCAAATGCATGCCCAAGTGGTTAAAATATCGACAATTTGTCAGTTACAATAAATTATTCTCCATCATCATTACAAGGTGGGCATGTATAATGTGTTGGAATGTGAGGTTCAAAGTACATAGATGGGAAATTTAAAATCTCTTGTAAAGTGTACGCCTCATAAATAGAGTCTTCTACTCTTGCTTTATTCTGAACATTTTTTTTGAGGTCAAACATACATCTATCAACAATATACATCTTGGATTACAATAAATTTCTCAATAGCATTGAAGAGAAAAATATAAAAAAACATATACCTTTCAAATTGGTACATCCATCGATATTGCACAGGACCACCAACCCTTAGTTCATATGGCAAATGTATGAACACATGTTCCATAACATCGAAAAATACTGGCTGAAATATCTTCTCTAGCTGACAAATAGTAGTGATGACAGAATCCTCGAGATTCTTTACCTCAGATACTACGACTTCTGATGCGCACAATGTTCTAAAAAATCTACTCAACTCGGACAATACCCCCCATATAGGTTTGTCTAACATATCATGGAATGCTAAGAGTATCAATTGTTGCATAATGACATGACAATCATGGCTCTTCAACCCATATAACTGTCCCTCGTCTATCTTCACAGCCCGAACAATGTTAGAGACGTATCCATCTGGAAATCTCAACTATCTCAACCATTAACATACCTGCTTTACTTGATCCGGTGTGAACACCCCAAATTTTCCAAAATATATAATAAAAAAATTCCCTTTTTGCCCTTGGCCCGTTCTCTGAATAAACTGGGTCAATTTCTAATCAAATTTCCATTCATTTTTCGGATTCACTGGAATCCAGACTCAATTTTCATATCTAACGCAATACGAGACCCAAATCGGATATCCAGATACAATTCTGATCTTGAATCTTCTATTCTTCAAAAAATAAAAAATTTAATTCTTTGTATTTTCTCAGAGGTTTTATCTGGATCCAATTTCAAATTCAAGATCCAATCACAATTCGAGATCCAAATTCTAAAGTTTTACCAAAAATCTCAGACCCAGAGCCATTTTGAAATCCTAGTTCTGAAATTAACCCAATGTTTTTCTCAAAAAAAAACTCATTTTGGAAAAGTCTTAAAGCTTTAAAACAAAATTTTCAAAAATACTTCAAAAACCCCGCTTGGACCTCATTTCCTAAAAATCCCACGTATTTTTAGAGTTTTTCTTAGAAACATGGAAAAGATTTCGGAAAGAAATAACCTTTGCATTCTTTTGAAAAGCTTTAAAACATAGAGTCCTCTTTTTTAAAATTTCAAAAAATGGAAGACCTCCGTTGAAAATAATCCTAACGGCTTTCTCTTATTTAACCAACCATCGAGGGTTCTCTATTTTCATCGCCTCTTCACCCCTCCCCCTTCTGCATAAGATCGCTTCTTTACCTCAGCATTTCCCCTTTTCCTTCACGATCGTCTTCACCCCTCCATATGCTCTTCTCGAACTTTCTTCCTCTTCCTCTTCTTGATCGCCTTTCTCCTTCTCTCCCTGGTGTCTCCCCCTTTGAGGAACAAAAATCAGCTATCTTTCAGCAGGATTACAGGTAAGTAACCATCTTCTTCCCTTTTTTTCTATTTTCTGTAAGCATCTCTTTCCTTTTATTTTCAGCATTTCTCCGTTTAGATTTTTTTTTTATTCTTCTTCATTTCTTTTCTTTCATTTGCATTATAAGGCACAAATGGTGGGAATCGACCTGCATATAGCAGGATCGACCCACCTGTTGCTACAGCAATGAAATCTTTGATTCCAACACTTGTTTTGATTCCTTTAAAATTTCCTTCGTTCAAGCAATTTGAATGTTAATTGATTTGGCATGTCCCTATATTCAGATCCCATTCCCCTTTCTCATTTCAATTTTGATTTCTCGCTTTATTTCTTTTCTTATTTTTCCTGTTTACTCTAATGGCTTATTTATACTTAATTTCTTGTTTTGATAACGTTCATCCTCTTTATTTTGCTATAGATTTGTCGTTGTGTTTTCATTATTTGCAATCGTTGTTATTATTTCGGATTAATATATGGTCAAAATTTTCTCTGATTCATCATCGTTTCTCACATTTGTTTCGTGATATTTTTTTTCCGTTCCTTTTCAACACTTGATATTGTTGATTTCAATCCGACATAATATGATATTTTCGTTTGGATTTGAATCCAAATAGTTGAGCATCAGCATTTTTACAAAACTCAGCAGTTGCCATAAAATGCCCTGTTCAGCCGATCAAAAACTTTATTCATCTTCGATTTATTATAAGGATGAGCAATCTGTTGGTTCATTTTCTTTCCAAGCCATGCTTCAGCACCATCCGTTGGTCAATCACATCTGTGTTTGTTGAGTGTTAATCATTAAACATTTTTGGTAATTTGTTTCTCATCCATCTGTTCGATCGTTCTGGTATTGGATAACATATACAATTTTGTTGCTTACAATGTCTTCGTTGTAACAATGTCATCGTGAATCAATTCTAATTCACAGTGGGATCTATTGTGGACTTGGCTGCAATCTTCACTATGAACCGGATGTAGCTTCTCCAGAAATCCTTATGTTAATCTATTAAGAATCGAATCAGTCCAGTGGAAATTTTGTGCAAATCGCCAGATTCAGTTATGAAGGTAGGGCATATCTGTTGTATTCGCTCCAATTTGCCTACACTTTAGTCATAACTCATCTCTGTACCTGATTCTTTGGTGATTCACTGATTCATTTATATGAAGCTGCATTTCCGATCCCTGCCTTTTGCTTTCATGTTCGGATATTTTCACATTATGATGTTGTGGTTTTTCGTGTTGGTATGTTGTTTTACCTCTACGCTTTTGCATTTTTGATTCATGATCACACTTCAAAACTCCTTTCTGTTTATATTCTTCATGCTTGTGGAACGGGTTATGTATATCTCTTATGTGACATTCTATTAATTTGCTTTCCTAGCTAAAGGCATATGATACGATGTAAGGCATGGGACTTGTCTTCCACTTTTTCATTATGTTCTATTTTCATAATACTTAGTTTGAATTTCTTCTCTTTGGCTTATGAGTTTGATATATTTCCTAAGTGTTTGCAGATCTGTCCTGTTAACAGTTTAACATCTCATGATCTTTTCAATTTAATTATGTGCTCTATATAGACTTGGTATATTAACTACGGGTATGTGCCTCTGTTGAAATTTCAGTGAGAATTCTTGAGAAATGTTAGAATTAAAGACTTTTGGGTTTCCTTGGACTCTGTTGTTAGGAAATGACCATGGGTGAAGCATAAGATGTGGAATCCATGATACAGTTGAGGTGTAGAAGAGCTTGACCAAAGTGGTGGTCCCAATCGCAAATTTTCTTACCTGAATTAATAAAATAGTCATTGATGTAAATCTGTGTTTTGTATGCTTGCTTGATTGATAGTGGTTGTTTTGTTTTTCTGTTTTGAAGTAACATAGAATGAGTGACCACAGGTTTTTTTATAGAATTAGAATCATTCAGGATTAAATTGATGCCATCCAGCTTATGTAATAAAGTTGCATTGAGTCCTTGTCTCTTTTACACAATTCAGGAAAAGATTCTTTTAAAATAATAATAATAATAATAAAGTCCCCTTTGTATTTCCAGCTCCCTTTTACAACATTTCTCCTCTATGAACCACTGCAGCATCACTTCACCTCCAGCATCCTCTTCCTTTGCACTACCATATACTTCCAGCACACCTATGCTGTTATCAACTCCAGCTGCCAACAATACCTTCTCCATACCTTCTTGCTACATTTTCCATCACATGTTTATCACTCAAACACTGCTGCAAAACACACTATTCATTTCATTATCACCTGCACTCCACACCCTGTTACTTCACCTTCATTTGCACAACCCTTCACAGTGGCACCCACTGCTACTCTATTGTGGCTATCTCCACAGCGCATGTCCACAACCTCTGCCACTCTATGTTTCCAGCTTACAAGCCACATCCACCATTTACCTATTGCAGTTACAACATCATCTTTTGTATACTTTACAATATCTTCATCTGTTGTGATGTCCACTTCAACCCTCATTACCTCTCACTCTATTGATACACTGGCATAGCACCCCAGCACCCATACCTACCTGCTAATTGCACCTATTACAGGCTCCAGCTACTTGCACTCACATAGCTGGTCACCTCTCCACAACTTTTCACAGCAACATCTATCCAGCCCAACCCGAGCAATGGAGGCTCAGCCAACTGCTGCATCTCCAGCTTCAGCTCAGGGCATATCACATGCTGCTTCTAGCATCTTTCACTACCTACCATCCATACTCACTTCATTACTAACCTGAATAGTGACACCCCCTTATACCTCACACTGTGTTCAGCTGCTACAAACACCACCACCTTCATTGTGCCCATCACCCACTTACTGTCATCACATCCTACATTATACTCTCAACACTTGTTGTCCAAACATAGGGATACTATACAGTCAGGGATGGTGAAGTTAGATCCCAGGCGTTCATTATCATGCATTGTATTGCATTGTAGTTAGGACCCGTGCATTCATTATCATGCATTACACTGCGTAGCAGCAAGGCAACATGCATTTAGGAATAAAGTAGGTAGGTGTTATTCATTGGTGAATTCATTTACATGGATTTATTGTAAAAAATGGTTCCATCACATGGATTTCTCATTAGGCATAGATCTCTTCCATTACCTCTTTACAACAACATTTTCACTGCATACCTATCTCTCATTAGCTCATAAATATCATTCCAATATACATTTTTTGTCGTTTATATTATATTTTCATGGGTATGCATGAGTACTTCATCAATTGCATCTCTAAAATCAAAGTGATGTTTGTAATTCTCTTCCATTTTGTACTAAGTGTTTTGCAGGAAATACATGTAAATGTTCATTTTCTTTCCTAGAATTAGAAACTCTTATAATTTTAAATTAAATTCAATTTTGTAATAGCTAAATATAATGAGAATTTACATTTCTTGCACTAGATTAGAATGTATGAGCATGTATATCTTCTAGAATTGCTTGTTTCATGTCATTTTCCTCTTTTATTTAAAAAATTCACGAACACTCTTACTAGACATCTTGGGGTTCGCTGGTATATCAAACTCAGACTTTATGCCTCGGGGTGACGGAGTGTGAAGAGACCTTCTTATAAAGACGATCCCTCATCCTTGTCAGAATCAGATTCTAGCAAGAATACCCTGTTTGATCCAAAAGGTAAGATCACCTCATATAATTTTCAAATTGATGATGCCATTCCCATTAAGATTTTCTTTTTATTAAGAAGTGTTTTGTCGCATTTACTTGTTGTATGATACATTGATCATTTGATTCACTAAGGTTTCAAACCAGATCTCGGGTTTCGCTGGAAACACATTCAAGTGTTAGCTTCAAACTAGGTTTTAACGTATCATCAGCCATGTTTGTTGATTAAAGTTTTGGGTTTGTCACATACTGTATTTTCCATGTACTCATTGTATAAAATGTATTAGTCCCCAACCCAATAGATAGTTTCCAGCATCCTGTACCTACATGCCCATTGGTTGTAGCACCTACCATTTACTTGTTCACCACCATTACACAATATATTTCTTTTTTTTTCCCATATGCTATATACAATATTCACCATCAACTTCATCACCTTGTGTTCTTTCGTAGCACCCACTGCCATTCACACTCACTTCCAGCTTCACAGGCCCATCTAGTTTTGTGATAGGAACCCCTGAAAGCATATCTTGTTTTGTCAGTTGTAATTCATATCCCTTCATTCATACCACTTAGCATACCACCTGTCATCACCATTGTTGTAATGACAACAGCACAATCCTTGCTGCATTTCTTTTTCTTTTTTCTTTTTTACACTTCCAACAATGCTCTCATAGCCTAAGCTACCATTCACACTTCCTCTGTGCTTGCACATACAACAGCATACACACAATCCCACATCACCACCTCCATTACACTCTTTTTAACATTTTCGCATTATTGCATCCATTTTTTTCTTTCCATTTCCATTATTTGCCATGGCATATACCTCATATGCCTACACAGCTTGTGCAATAGTTGCCTACATCCTCAACCATCACCTATAACCCCTTAGCTCATCTCCCCTTTCATGACATATATGTCTATATCTATATATATATATATATATATATATATATATATATATATATATATATATATATATATATATATATATACCCATATATATGATATATGCATGTGTATATATATGTATAATCATATGTATACCATATTTTCTATCTTTCTATCATTTACATCTTATGTATATGAACATTTTTTTAAGATATCCATGTGATATATGTCATTTCCTTTCCATTTTCATATTAATCAAGCATTTTGCAGGGAATATGAGGAGAGCATCGTCACTTGAGATTTGTATGTAAACCTTGTAATAAATTAGATCTTAATGAGAATTTACATTTCCTGTCTTAAATAGAATGAATGAGCATTGTAAACATCATGAATTGCTTGTTTTCATGCATTTTTGCCTTTATTTCTCAAATTCTCACAATGGTAAAACACGAATGGCATGTGCACCATTTCATAAGAGGTAATTAATTCTAAGTTAATGATTTACATCAACGGCCATAGTCGGGATGTAAACAAAACTTAGTATTTTTACCTTTTATAAAATAACATTGGATCCACACTGGATCCTTTTCAAAAATCATGTTTTCGGTAAATATTCTCCTTTTTTATCAGAATTTAATCTAAAATTAACTCAATATATATACCAATGGTCATAGTCAGGGTATATTGAGAGTTAATTTCATTTTTAATTATATAAAAGCACCAAAATGTATTTTATTCTTCACTTGAATTTAAATGTAGTTATTACATAATATATTCAACGACCATAGTCAGGGATGTATTATGTCTTCAACCTCATTTTTAATTCATTTCAAGAATGGAATAGCTTTTCAAAATTCCAAATTCAAATTTTTTAAATTCATTTCATCATTTAGGATAGAATTGCATAATATTTTCAAAAATTCCTTTTAAAATCCAAGTGATTGTGAATATCTCTTCTTCAAATTCCTATTTCAATTCTATCTCATTTTCAAAACTTTGAAATCAAATTCAAAGTTTAAAATTCAACTTGATTCATTTTATAAATTCAAAATTAAAATTCAAAGTCCAATTTAACTTTGAAATTCATTCTCAAAATCAATTTTGAAATTTCAAAAATCCAAAGTTAGATCCTAGTCTCAACTTAGATCCAGATTTTCAAGTATCAATCTCCACCTTGGATCTCAAACTTCAGATCCACAATCCATTTAGGATCCAGAATTCAACTTCTACTTTAGATCTTAAATTACAGATCCAAAATCCATTTTAGGATTCAGAACCCCGTTCTACATTGGATCTCAGATTACAGATCCAAATTCCACTTAGGATTCAGAATCTAATTCTACATTGGATCTCAGACTTCAGATCCAAAATCTATCTTAGGGTCCAGAATCCAACTCTACATCGGATCTCAGACTTCAGATCCAAATCCATTCTAGGATCCAGAAATTCAATCTCATCTCGGATCTCAAAATCTCAGATCCAATTCCCATTTAGGATTCTAAACCCATAATTCTCTAACTCTATTTAGAATCCAGACTTTGGATTCAAATTCCAACTTGAATTCCAGATTTCAAATCAACTTCTATTCTCAATCTTTTAAAACAATCCCATTTTATTCCAAATCTCAAATCCAATTCCAATTTTCGGATTCTAAATCCAGAATTCCATTCTTTTTTAAAATCCAGGCTTAAGATTCGAATTTCGTCTTGAATTCCAACTTTCAAATCAATTCTATTTCTCAATTCCTTTTAGATTTCCCACATTTCATTTCTGATTTCAAAAGCTTCAAAGCTAGAATTCAATTCCATTTTCAAACATTCATCCAGATTCAAAATTCTAAATTCAAAGTCCATTTATGACTTTGAAATTTTCTTTCTTTTTTTATCTCAAACTTCAAAATCATCTCTTTCCAATTCCAGATTTATTTTCCCAAACTCTTGATTATTCCAAAAAACTTAGAACTTCAAATCTTAAGTTCTAAGTTAGAAACCATTTTCTTCACTCTATCATCAGATTCATCTCAGAAACACTTGGAATATTTCAAAAACATTTTCAAAAGGAGCATACATCTTTGCATTCGCACAAGCATGATTCTTTGTGCATTTAGACTTAGAATAAATCCTTAGATAATTTCTTAGCAAAGCAAAAGGCATGAATTCGACTCTTGGTTCGATTACCCCTGGTAAAGGCGCCAGGAACGGTCGAACCTCGTACCGACGAGCGGATCCCGTCTCTCAGTTTTCTCGCAAATATTTCAAAAACGGAGGCGAGTTATTTTCTTGAAAATTTTCAAAATTAAGGTCAAGTGAGACCCCGCAAAAGAGTTCATCTTCTCTTCTTCTCTCTATTCTTTTCTCTTCTCTCTTCTTTTCTCGTCTTTTATTTTCTCCCTTCAAAAAGGAGGAAATAGAGGTTGGAAAGGAAAAGAGAGAAAATTACGAGAGGAAAATTTTTGCGATGACCACAGATTTGGCGACCGTGATGGGACTTGTCTTCGTCCGATCGAATTTAATGCCTTTTTCTTTTGCTTTAATATTATCTAAGTCTTTATTCTATAAATGTCAGCTTTATTTCCATGCAAACCTTAGGAGCCTAGACTCTGTCCTAAGCTGACATCATTTTCAAATAGGATTTAAGTATGGTTTGGTAGGACCATATTGAGGAGATTATTCCATGTTCACATTAGACTTAGGTCTGAAATACAACTCTCCTCGATTCTAGGGATTGAATGCAAAACAATATATGCAAGTGTATGCTTCTCTTCATTTCAATCTATCTCTTTAGGACTTGCATTAGAGCCATCTGATTTTTTCGCATGTTGAGCATACTTTGAAGACCTCCTTACCTATATTGTCATGGTCTTCACGTTGCTAGGCTATCTCACTGAACTATAGTTTGGGAGAGAGCCTCACAACTGGACCACTTATTTGGGTTCGCGCCCCCCTACCACGTACCTAAGGGCCATAGTCCAAGGTATATCGGTAGGTGCTCAAGGATGTTGGGAAGCCATTACTTTAGAACCGGAGGAATATTTCTATGCCACGTACTTCGAGCTTCGGCTTGAGTATATTGGCATATCTTGATTAGAATCAGATGATTTTGAACCCTAGAGTTAGGATTAAGGTTCTACAAAGCCATTTCAAAATATTGTATTTAGGGTCAGCCTCTAGGGATTATTGTTTGTGCATCCTTGTTTGTATATCTATGATTGTATGATATTTTATATTCCCTATATTTTCCAAAACCCTGGGTTTATATTATTCAAAATTTCCTCCTTGTTTTAAAACCCAGGTGTATTTTCCTTTTTCTTCTCTTAATTTCTTCTAATTCTTTTTTATCCTACCTGCAATTCTTCAAAAAAAAAATCTATATTCTATCCCTTACCCTCATTTACAATAAAACATCTTTTGTCAGGATATGTCCTTTTCAAAATTTATTTTTATTTACATTTTACTTGTCTATCCGTTTTCAGAAAAACAGTGCGGTTGTTGCAAATTTTGGTGACAACCCGATCCCTCGTAATGGGATGTTTTCATTTTCAGATTATGATTTTCTCCTTTATTAAAATTTCTTCCTAGATCTTTTCTAAAAGACCCATTTATACTCTACAGAGAGCATCGACGCTATCAGTTGAGTTAGGCAAAGCTCAGAGATTACACTGCTCTAACATCCCAGTTACAAGCAGAGAGAGTAAGAAATGGATTCTCAAAAATTTGTCAAAAAGGAAGTTCAGGACAACAAAAGTGAGATCGATCCCGCGATATACCAATTATTCAAAAGGATAATGGTTGAAATATTGTCTGAACAAGCTGAAGCCAATTGCAAAAAAGCTCTCACAGAAGGAAAGGCACCTGTCACTTTCCCCATGAATGAACACGACAATATTGGTATAGGAAATTCCAAAGCCAGCAGGAGCAGCAATCAAGGCAACCAGAGCAGCAACTTGAGAGAGTATAAAAGCCGGATTGGGAAATATTGTGAAAACTGTGATAGACCTCTTCAATACAGTCCTCAACAAAGAGGCAAGAAGCAAGAAGAACCAAAGCGTAAGGATTGGAGCAAGGATCGAGATTTCACTCCTTTAGATGAACCGCTCGACAAAATACTCGAATATATAATGTCTAGCGGATTACTCAGGCTGCCAAAAGCCGCCAACCCTTCCACAACCATGGGAAAATATATAGACCAGTTCTGCAGGTACCATCAAGTAACAGGGCATGACACTGAGCATTGCTTCATCTTCAAGAATATCGTTCAAGATTGCCTTGATAAGAATCTCTTCGGCAAAAACAAAGAAGAAAGGCATCCAGATCTCCTAAACATGCAAGCTCAGTTCAGCTACCAGGCAGGAGTCAGCACTCGGCAGAAGTCAAGCAAGCCGAAGAAAGCAAAGCATGAAGGTTGGGGTTATGATCGTCAGCTTACCCCTCTAGGTCAGTCGATCGAAGAAGTTCTCCAATACCTGCTCGAGAAAGAAATGATCAAGCTCCCAAAGCAGGATGATCCCTCTGTCACCAAAGGGAAATGGAAGAATCGCTTTTGCAAGTTCCATCGAGCGAGGGGGCATGACACGGAGCGCTGCTTCATCCTCAAAAACATTGTGCAGGACTACATTGATAAAGAGCTTCTGGTACCAGATGAAGGAGAAGAGCAGACTGCAGATTCAACCAAACCTTTTCCAGACCAATCAGAGAATTGAGAATGCCAAGAGTTTTTCGCTTTCATCCCTTTCTGTCAGTCGCTTTGTAGGGGCAAGTCAGCCCAGTCTTTGTGACTTCTTTTAGTTAAAATACTTCTAAATATTCAATTTTGTTATCAACTTTTGCTCATCAATGAAATGTCGATTTTTTTTATATCTTTTGATATTCAATACTTTCTTCTTTTTTGCTATATTGGGGCATTAAATTTCTTCTTTTTTTTAAATGCGGGACAATCCTGACATCATTCATGAGAGAAATGATATTACCTATGAGGGTCTTTCAAAAATTATGAAAATTTTAGTTCAAATATTTTATTACAACCTTTTTCAAAGATCAACCCTTGTGTTGATCATATTTTTCTAACAAATTGATTTCAAATCATTGCATTTCAAAGATCAACCCTTGTGTTGATCATATCTTTTGAAAATTGATTTCGAATTATTACATTCAAAGATCAACCCTTGTGTTGATCATATTTTCCAAAAATTGACTTCGAATCATTACATTCAAAGATCAACCCTTGTGTTGATCATATTTTCTAAAAATTGACTTCGAATCATCGCATTCAAAGATCAACCCTTGTGTTGATCATATTTTCTAAAAAGTGGGTTTCAAATCATTACATTCAAAGATCAACCCTTGTGTTGATCATATTTTCTAAAAAGTTGATTTCGAATCATTACATTCAAAGATCAACCCTTGTGTTGATCATATTTTCTAAAAAGTTGATTTCGAATAAATGCATTCAAAGATCAACTCTTGTGTTGATCATATTTTCTAAAAATTGGTTTCGAATCATTACATTCCAAGATCAACCTGCGTGTTGATCATATTTTCTAAAAAATTGATTTCGAACAATGGCATTCAAAGATCAACCCTTGTGTTGATCATATTTTCTAAAAATTGATTTTAAATCATTACATTCAAATATCAACCTTCGTGTTGATCATATTTTCTAAAAATTTGGTTTTCAAACCATTTCATTTCAAAGATCAACCCTTGCGTTGGTCATATTTTCTAAAGATTTGGTTTTCAAAACATTGCATTTCAAAGATCAACCCTTGTGTTGGTCATATTTTCTAAAGATTTGGTTTTCGAACCATTGCATTTCAAAGATCAACCCTTGTGTTGATCATATTTTCTAAAGATTTGGTTTTCGAACCATTGCATTTCAAAGATCAACCCTTGTGTTGATCATATTTTATAAAAATTTAGTTTTCAAACCATTGCACTTCAAAGATCAACCCTTGTGTTGATCATATTTTCTAAAAATTGGTTTCGAATCATTACATTCCAAGATCAACTTGCGTGTTGATCATATTTTCTAAAAAATTGATTTCGAACAATGGCAATCAAAGATCAACCCTTGTGTTGATCATATTTTCTAAAAAATTGATTTCAAATCATTACATTCAAATGTCAACCCTCGTGTTGATCATATTTTCTAAAAACTGGTTTTCAAATCACTGCTTTTAAAAAAAAATTAACCCTCATGATGATCTCTCATGAATGATCCCCTTTCAAAGATTAACTCTCGCGGTTAATCTCTCTTTCCAAAAATGGTTTTCTCATCTTCTTCTCTCATTTTAAAGATCTCACATGCAGGCAGGATCAAACTCTTTTCAAAAAAAATTCAAATCTTCTTTCAATCTTTATCAGTTTTATCTATCTTTATCAAATTTTATTTGAACTTTATTCATCCATTTTTATTAATTCTTCTTGTCAATTCTTATTTCAAAAAAAAAATTCCCTTTCAGGTTAAGGGACAAACCTGATGCCTCTTTCCCATGAGGTATTTCTTTTTTCTTCTTTTTCTTTCTTTTTCCCCCCTTCAGGTTAAGGGATAAACCTGAAACCTCATCCTACGAGGTCCTTCTTTCTTCAGGATAAGGGATAGTCCTGAATGTCTTTCTCTTTTAAAAGCTTCATTAATCTCTGCTAAATCTTTTTCTTTATCCAATTTTATCAATTTTATTTTCTTAATTAAATTTTAATTCTTTCAATTCTTTATCAAAGCTTTTTCATCAACTTTTGCCTAAATTTTATTCCTTTCCCATTCAGGATAAGGGATAATCCTGAAACCCCTTATAGGAGCAACAATGCTACATGTGAGAATTCTTTTACAAAAATAAAATTCCATAAAATTTCCTTGATTCTTCTCTTTTGTCAAAATTTCTATCAATTTCTATCTCTTCTCATCAGTTCTTTCTCAGATTTTATTTCCTCCCCAGTCAAGATAAGGGGGGAATTAGATCGCATGCAAATAAATTCAGTCCTCTAAATGGTCATTCTCAATCCTAGGTGTGGTCCTCGCACTGGCAAATTTTAAAAACTTAATCTTTTGATTAAAAACTTTCTGTCAAAAACCCGAGTTCTCACTTGGGCTTCTCCCTTTATTCTTTCGATCGAAGTTCTGAGTTTCGACCAAGACTTCCTTTTGAATCCAATCCTCGCATTGAAAATCAATCATTTCTTTAGAAATCCGAGTTCCAGCTCGGGTTTTTCCTCTATTATTTGTCGTTCGAAGTTCTGAGTTCCGACCAGGACTTCCTTTTGGTTCCAATCTTCGCATTGGAAATCAATCATTTATTTCGAAATTCGAGTTCCAGCTCGGGTTTTTCCTCTATTATTTGTCGTTCGAAGTTCTGAGTTCCGACCAGGACTTCCTTTTGAATCCAATTCTCGCATTGGAAATCAATCATTTCTTTAGAAATCCAAGTTCCAGCTCGGGTTTTTCCTCTATTATTTGTCGTTCAAAGTTCTGAGTTCCGACCAGGACTTCCTTTTGAATTCAATCCTCGCATTAGAAATCAATCATTTCTTTAGAAATTCGAGTTCCAGCTCGGGTTTTTCCTCTATTATTTGTCGTTCGAAGTTTTGAGTTCCGACCAGGACTTCCTTTTGAATTCAATCCTCGCATTGGAAATCAATCATTTCTTTAGAAATCCGAGTTCCAGCTCGGGTTTTTTCTCTATTATTTGTCGTTCGAAGTTCTGAGTTCCGACCAGGACTTCCTTTTGAATCCAATCCTCGCATTGGAAATCAATAATTTCTTTAGAAATCCGAGTTTCAGCTCGAGTTTTTCCTCTATTATTTGTCGTTCAAAGTTCTGAGTTCCGACCAGGACTTCCTTTTGAATCCAATCCTTGCATTGGAAATCAATCATTTCTTTAGAAATCCGAGTTCCAACTCAGGTTTTTCCTCTATTATTTTTCATTCGAAGTTCTGAGTTCCGACTAAGACTTCCTTTTTAATCCAATTCTTGCATTGGAAATCAATCATTTCTTTAGAAATCCGAGTTCCAGCTCAGGTTTTTCCTCTATTATTTTTCGTTCGCAGTTCTGAGTTCCGACCAGGACTTTCTTTTGAATCCAATCCTCGCATTGAAAATCTATCATTTCTTTAGAAATCCGAGTTCCAGCTCAGATTTTTCTTTTATTATTTGTCGTTCGAAGTTCTAAGTTCCGACCAGGACTTCCTTTTGAATCCAATCCTCGCATTGGAAATCAATCATTTCTTTAGAAATCTGAGTTCCAACTCAGGTTTTTCCTCTATTATTTGTCGTTCGAAGTTCTGAGTTCCGACCAGAACTTCCTTTTGGTTCCAATCTTCGCATTGGAAATCAATCATTTATTTAGAAATCTGAGTTCCAGCTCGGGTTTTTCCTCTATTATTTGTCGTTCGAAGTTCTGAGTTCCGACCAGGACTTCCTTTTGAATCCAATCCTTGCATTGGAAATCAATCATTTCTTTAGAAATCCAAGTTCCAGCTCGGGTTTTTCCTCTATTATTTGTCGTTCAAAGTTCTGAGTTCCGACCAGGACTTCATTTTGAATTCAATCCTCGCATTGGAAATCAATCATTGTTTTAGAAATCTGAGTTCCAACTCGGATTTTTTCTCTATTATTTGTTGTTCGAAGTTCTGAGTTCCGACCAGAACTTTCTTTTGAATCCAATCCTCGCATTGGAAATCAATTATTTTTTTAGAAATCTGATTTCCAGCTTGGGTTTTTCCTCTATTATTTTTCGTTCGAAGTTCTGAGTTCCGACCAGGACTTCCTTTTGAATCCAATTCTCGTATTGGAAATCAATCATTTCTTTAGAAATCCGAGTTTCAGCTCGGGTTTTTCCTCTATTATTTTTTGTTCGAAGTTCTGAGTTCCGACCAGGACATCCTTTTGAATCCAATCCTCGCATTGAAAATCAATCATTTCTTTAGAAATCCGAGTTCCAGCTCAAGTTTTTCCTCTATTATTTTTCGTTCGAAGTTCTGAGTTTCGACCAGGACTTCCTTTTGAATCCAACTCTCGCATTGGAAATCAATCAGGTCTTTGGAAATTCGAGTTTTTCAAAACTTGGGTTTCTCTTTATCTTTTATCCGAGTCTCAGCTCTGGTTTTTCCCCTGCCCCCTTCAGGTTAAGGGATAAACCTGATGCCTCATGCTAACGAGGTATTTCTTTTCTTCCTAGTTCAGGATAAGGGGATAAATCTTGAAAACAGACTACATGCAGTTAGGATGTGATGGTCCATTGAATTCAGAATCTCTCATCAAATTTTACTTTCCTAGCTTATCTTATTTTTCAAAATTCTCAATCATATGTTAAGCTCATCTGGAAAATCCAGTTCTCGCACCGGTAACCTTCTAAATTCAGTGTTCTAATCAAATTCTTTCCTTTTACAAAATTCAAGATCTGACTTAAATCTGATGTATTTTCAAAAGATCCAACACTCGTTGGTCATGTATTTTCAAACGTTTCAGCATTTTTTCTGGTCAAGTACTTCAAACGTTCCAGCTCTTGCTGGTCAGGTATTCCAAACGTTCCAGCTTTCGTTGGTCAGGTATTTCCAAAACATCCAACACTCGTTGGTCATGTATTTCAAATGTTCCAGTTTTGTTGGTCAGGTATTTCAAACGTTCCAGCTTTCGTTGGTCAGGTATTTCCAAAAGATCAACGCTCGTTGGTCATGC
Source organism: Nuphar pumila (assembly GCF_984573655.1). Classification (NCBI taxonomy): domain Eukaryota; kingdom Viridiplantae; phylum Streptophyta; class Magnoliopsida; order Nymphaeales; family Nymphaeaceae; genus Nuphar; species Nuphar pumila. The sequence continues at coordinate 95,342,469 of NC_143253.1, forward strand.
ATTTCAAATGTTCCAGCTTTTGCTGGTCATGTATTTCAAACGTTCCAGCTTCTGCTGGTCATGTATTTCAAAGGTTCCAGCTTTTTGTTGGTCATGTATTTTCAAAATCAAAGATTGCAACTCAAGGTCTCATCAAAATCTATATTGAGTAATTATTTCACAAAGAATTCATGAAAACTTTGCCAATTTGCTAAAAGCGTTTGCTGATTCTAAAAATCTGATTACACAAAAGAATTTGCTCAGATTATCTCTAGTATTATTTCCAAAAAGGTGAAACTTTTGCGAAAGAGAGGTAAAATTCAAATCTTTTCATGTTGATCAACCAAAAGGATGTAAGAAATATCCTCGATATGATCAAATGAAAGAAATCTTCAATGATGTTGAAAGGCCAGAAGTGATTTGATATTGATCATGACTATAATGCATGTATTAAAAAGACTTTTTGTCAATCAGGCAGTGAAAATATCTCGAGCTATAGAAAGAATTCACTCAACCCATATCTTCTCATTCGTTTAAAGTTGCAATCAAATATCCGCAAAAGGGATCTCTCAACTGTCGTCAAGATGAAGATGAATATTCGAGCTAGACCCCCGGGACCAAAGAAGATTTGAATCATCTCCGAGATGAAGGAGTTTGTGAAGGATCCTTCTAGTGAAAGTTCAGATCACCGTCGAGATGAAGGCGAGTGCGATGAACCTACCGACAAACCTGAAAAGATATTTGATTTCTGCTTTCATCTAAAGACCTTTTGATCCAATGTCATTAATAGAATCTCTGAGATAAAAGAAGGATCAGAACATCTCCAAGATGAAGGAGTTTGTGACGTACCCTTCCCTGAAAAAGAGAGAAAAGTCAGGACATCTCCAAAATGAAGGATGATGTAAAAACCCGAGAAAGCCCAATGACTCAAAAAGAGTGCAAAAAAAGATCATCGTGGGAAAACACCCAGATATCAAACTGCCAAAGTTGCCAGAAGTCATCTTTTCTCATGCAAAATTCTTTTATCAATATCCCTTCATTACTTGCTTTTATGAAATTAAGAATATTTCTTCTTTTCTCATATCGAGGAAATGGATAGCTTCCTTGAAGAAAATCATTAGCGCTAAAAATTTGAATCTGACTTTTAGAACTGAGGAGTTAACCTCATTTTGGGGAAATACTCTAGGTAAAAGAGGGAATATCTTTTGTACATACATGCACATTTCCAAGCATTTGAATCAGCTATAATTTTATTTTGTTGGCAAAATTTTCTAGCTATTCCAAGAATGAAATAAACATTCAATATCCATTTTGATGCAACCTAGCATTGTTTATATTTCCCAAAAAGAGTTGCCTCTGAAGGAAGTATCTCTTCCTGTCCCATCACAGTTTTCTCATTAAAGAATTCTGTATGGACGACCCACTCTGGATAAGGGTCAAAAACCTGAAACTTCTTGCGAAAGATCATTTGATTTCAAAAGCTATTTCAGTCTCAGCAATGAGACGACCAATTTCTTCCCATTTTCAAAGCTTTAGGGAACCCTATATTTCTCCTTTCGCAAAAACCCCTTTCAGATTTGTTTGTCCAAATTCCGAAGGTCCCATCGTGTTTTCTTCATTTTGAGAAATCCGTATGGTAGATTTCCCCCACTCATAATAAGGGTCAAACCTAAACCATCTGCGAAAGATCATTTGATTTCGAAAGCTATTTCAGTCTCAGCAATGAGACGCCCAATTTCTTCTCATTTTCAAAGCTTTAGGGAACCCTATATTTTCTCTTTTCGCAAAAACCCCTTTCGGATTTGTTCGTCAAAATTCCGAAGGTCCCATTATGGTTTCTCCATTCGAGAAATCTGTATGGTAGATTTCCCCCACTCAGGATAAGGGTCAAACCTGAACCATCTGCAAAAGATCATTTGATTTCAAAAGTCATTTCAGTCTCAGCAATGAGACGCCCAATTTCTTCCCCTTTTCAAAGCTTTAGGGAACTCTATATTTTCTCCTTTCGCAAAAACCCCTTTCGGATTTGTTCGTCTAAATTCCGAAGGTCCCATTATGGTTTCTCCATTCGAGAAATCCGTATGGTAGATTTTCCCCACTCAGGATAAGGGCCAAACCTGAACCCTCTGCGAGAGGTCATAGATTTCAAAAGTTATTTCAGTCTCAACAATAAGACGCCCAATTTCTTCCCATTTTCAAAGCTTTAGGGAACCCTATATTTTCCTCCTCTCGTAAAACCCCTTTCGGATTTGTTCGTCCAAGTTCCAAAGGTCCCATTATGGTTTCTCCATTTGAGAAATCCGTATGGTAGATTTCCTATTCAGACTAAGAGTTGACCCGGAACCTCGCTTCGTGAGATATCCTCCATGCAGGTTTGGGTTAAACATGAGCCTCGTTTCAACGAGATTCCTCGTTATGACGAGATGTTTCCTTTCAGTCCCATCATGGTTATTCCCATCAAGAAACCCATGGTTTGTATATCCATCCAAGAAAGAATCATATTTGAGCTTCATTTCACGAGCCATTTTCCAAAAATGTCCCATCAAGGTCCTCATGTATTTCTTTCCTCATTTCAAATTCATCTTAATATGTTTTCGTCTCATCCAGGTTAAGGGTTAAACCTGAATCATTCCAAAAAGAGTATCTCGTCTCATCCATGAGACCTGATCAAAATTCTGATTTTCCACCATTTCGGGATTTTCGTCCAAAGTCCCATCACGATTTTCTCATCCTCTATTATTCAATCATATCATTTTCGAGGATTTCGTCTCCTCAAAATCATTCAGGATAAGGTTTTTAGCCTGAGAAGCCATCTTTCAAATAAATTCTTCCACACCCAGTTCAGATCTGCTGACTGGGGCATTTTCAAAATTTGGAGTGTTGTCTTTGCCACTAAGCTCGGCGTTCAACCGACTTAGTAGAAAAGAGGGGCATCTGTGAACACCCTAAATTTTTAAAAGGTTTACAAAATGACCCTTTTTGCCCCTAACCCCGTTTTCTGAGAAAATCAAAACTAATTTTCAGTTGTTCTTCGAATTTTCTGGATCAAATTTCATTCAAAATTGATTTCGGAGCCGAACCTAGTGCTTTAAATCCATATTTCCTCAAAATCCGGATCCAAACCCATTTCTGAAGAAATTTTCTCAAAATAGCTTTTAAATTCTCAGAAAAATTCCCTTTTGTAAATATTTTTACAAAACACAAAAAAAATAATTTTGATCTTTGGTTTCTCGTAAAACTTTAGGATTTTATTCTAAAAATGCAAAAAAAAAATGGAAAAATAACATAAAAACCTAAAAAATTGGAAAAAAACTACAAGAAAAACAAATGATTCTCAAAGGTTTTAAAAAGCTTTTTGCTGAAAACCTCAATTTTGAACTATTTTACAAAAAAAATTCTTTTAAATGGACCTCCCTTTTGAAAAAGAGAAAATGGCAAACGGTCGCAGGCTCGCCCTTCTCCCGCATATTTTGCCTATGGAAGCCTCCATTACAGGAGGACCCTCACCACCGTCGATCTTCAACAGCCATCACTGTTCTTCACCTTCCATCCGCAACGGACTTCCTCTCGAACCCTCTACTTCCCCTTTAAGAAGAGGTCTCTGAGCTTCTGAAATCCATCCAACTTCTACCTCTCCATGTGCCTCTTCTCACTCACGATCCGTCTTCACCCTTCCCCTTTTCACGCTTCGTCTGAACCGCCCTTACCCCTCCACCCTTCTGTGTATCCTTCTTCCTCAATCTTCTCTTCCTCCTTCTCATTTCCTCCCCCAGTGTTTCTCATCGATCGATGGAGCTTTTGTCTTAGTAACAACCACCAAAGACTCCTGCAACCTGCTTAAAAGACTATCATTCGGAATCCCTGCAGTATAAGGTAAATGACTTCTTCTCTTCCATTCCCTATTGCTTATTGTATTCTGATATTTTTTTTTATATAAGTTTCTTTCCTTTTTCTTTACTTTGATTCTCTACAGAAATTTCCTATTATTACGTTCTTCTGTTTAAACTTTTGCTCTCTTTCACGGCACTACGGGTGGGATCGACCTGCATATAGCAGGATCGACCCCCCTCCCCCCCTTTGGTGTGATAGCATATGGAAATTTTCGATTCCAACATTAATCCTCAGATTTATGAATTTGCTTTTTAGTTGTGTGGGGGTAAATTTCTGTTTGCACCATTTTCCAAATTCGATTCCCTTTTGCAAATTCTACATATCAATTTTCTCTTGTTATTTTCTATTTTGTACATTTCATATTCCTGTGGTCCTGTGAATGTTCCTTCTCCCCTTCATTATTTCTGATTTTGTTTTAATTTTTTTGTTTTGACTCCATTTACGCACCATTGGTGGTGTCGAAATGCTTGTGCAAATCAATGGAATCTATCGATTCCCACATCTTCTTTCCTTTCTGTAATTTATTTCTAACTATCTCTGACTTTCGCATGTTTCGAACATTTGCTCACGGTTGATATTCCGTGTCCATCTTGAATATCTGTTATGCACAATTTCTTACCCATTTCCCATCTATTTATTTTTTTTATTATTATTTTTTTTCTTTTGGTTCCCTGATCACATTTGATTCCTTTTTGCATTATGTATAGTCAGTATCGGTTCCACGTAACCCTTACATTCCCTCATCATCGTCCTTCCATGATGCACTATTGCATAAGAGGTTCCCCCTTTTCCCTTTTTTTTACCCTCTCTCACTACTGCAAAACGCCCTGTCATTGCTTCCCGCTAGCATTCAATCACCCATTAATGTCACAATGGCTACCAATCGATTTTCACCTCCCCATCGTCTCTCTCCTTCTCTGAATCCCCCTTTCTTTCTTCCCTTTCCCTGTTCCTTCTTTCACTCAGTGGCTGAAGGGAATTGATCCATCGGGTAGTGGCACAGAAGAAAAATCTCTCTTCCTCCTAAACTGAGCTCTTTTAGTTCGTTATTGATTTCTACATCATCGTAATCTCAATTGCATCATCTCTACGATGAATGGTAGCCACATATGGCTCAATCCAGGTAGAATCTGCCAATCTTGCAAGTTTACAAGACAAAGTGTTAAGGCAGGAAGGACCTAAGAACCCAAAGGCAGTCTTAAAAGCCATGGTGCTCCTTCGTTAATTTGTTAAAAAGAGAAATTTGCAAAGCTCAATTCCTGGAAAAGAACAAATCATCTAGCAGAGGGAAACCAACTTTTTCTTGGCAAACAGAATTTTCCCAAAATCAAAGCTTCTGTCAATGTAGCATCAGGCTCCTTATCAATGGAAAGATCAGGTGACCACAGTATAGTGTTGATATGGATATTTGTAAGAAAACCTTTGCATCTCCATTTTGCATCATGTTCCTGTTTGATATCTTTATACCCATTATAATTTACCTACAACGTAGCATGCTCATCTGTGTTTGTACTTTTTCTGTTATGGCGTATCTCATTTTCACTGATGGTATCTCCAAATTTTGATTTGTACCCATGTTGTAATACTGTCCTCATCTCTTATATCCCATGGTATGTACATATGCATTGCGTACATGTTCCTCATCGTATATACCCTTAATTCTAGCAATTGATAGTGCATTTTCACAAGGCTTAGTGGAGAAGACATGCCTCAAGCTTTCTTCATTAGTTACATTGGCACCTGATCCATCCCAACACCTGACTTAAGCATACATGTAAGACTATCTGTGGAGCTCTTCATATCTGTTGTCAGGATAATATTGATTTATCTCGAAATTTCCCATCCAGACTTTATTACTAAAATTTGTTCATTCTCTAGTTAAAGGGACAATCTGTTCAACTTGGGAAGACATATTACTGATGTAAAATAGCTTGTCAGGACTTGTTTGTTTTGGGAATTTAGCTTCGAAATCATCTCGTTGGAAGAGTGCCTACAGGGGTAGATCAAGTAATCACTTCATTAGGGTTGTTCCTCAGCACTCTTACTAGACATCTTGGGGTTCGCTGGTATATCAAACTCAGACTTTATGCCTCGGGTTACGAAGTGTGAAGAGACCTTCTTATAAAGACGATCCCTCATCCTTGTCAGAATCAGATTCTAGCAAGAATACCCTGTTTGATCCAAAAGGCAAGATCACCTCATATAATTTTCAAATTGATGATGCCATTCCCATTAAGATCTTCTTTTTATTGAGAAGTGTTTTGTCGCATTTACTTGTTGTATGATACATTGATCATTTGATTCACTAAGGTTTCAAACCAGATCTCGGGTTTCGCTGGAAACACATTCAAGTGTTAGCTTCAAACTAGGTTTTAACGTATCATCAGCCATGTCTGCTGATTAAAGTTTTGGGTTTGTCACATACTGTATTTTCCATGTACTCATTGTATAAAGTGTATTAGTCCCCAACCCAGTAGCTAGTTTCCAGCATCCTGTACCTACATGCCCATTGGCTGTAGCACCTACCATTTACTTGTTCACCACCATTACATAATACATTTCTTTTTTTTTTCCATCTGCTATATACAATATTCACCATCAACTTCATCACCTTGCGTTCTTTCGCAGCACCCACTGCCATTCACACTCACTTCCAGCTTCACAGGCCCATCTAGTTTTGTGATAGGCACCCCTCACAGTATATCTTGTTTTGTCAACTGTAATTCATATCCCTTCATTCATACCTTTTAGCATACCACCTGTCATCACCATTGTTGTAATTACAACAGCACAATCCTTGCTGCATTTCTTTTTTTTTTTTTTTTACACTTCCAACAATGCTCTCATAGCCTAAGCTACCATTCACACTTCCCCTGTGCTTGCACATACAACAGCATACACACAATCCCACATCACCACCTCCATTACACTCTTTTTAACATTTTCGCATTATTGCATCCATTTCTTTCTTTCCATTTCCATTATTTGCCATGGCATATACCTCATATGCCTACACAGCCTGTGCAATAGTTGCCTACATCCTCAACCATCACCTATAACCCCTTAGCTCATCTCCCCTTTCATGACATATATGTCTATATATATATATGCATGTGTATATATATGTATAATCATATATATACCATATTTTTTATCTTTCTATCATTTACATCTTATGTATATGAACATTTTTTTTAAGATATCCATGTGATATATGCCATTTCCCTTCCATTTTCATATTAATCAAGCATTTTGCAGGGAATATGATGAGAGCATCGTCACTTGAGATTTGTATGTAAACCTTGTAATAAATTAGATCTTAATGAGAATTTACATTTCCTGTCTTAAATAGAATGAATTAGCATTGTAAACATCATGAATTGCTTGTTTTCATGCATTTTTGCCTTTATTTCTCAAATTCTCACAATGGTAAAACACGAATGACACATGCACCATTTCATAAGAGGTAATTAATTCTAAGTTAATGATTTATATCAACGGCCATAGTCGGGATATAAACAAGACTTAGTATTTTTACCTTTTATAAAATAACATTGGATCCACACTGGATCCTTTTCAAAAATCATTATGTTTTCGGTAAATATTCTCCTCTTTTATTAGAATTTAATCTAAAACTAACTCAATATATATACCAATGGCCATAGTCAGGGTATATTGAGAGTTAATTTCATTTTAAATTTTATAAAAGCACTAAAATGTATTTTATTCTTCACTTGAATTTAAATGTAGTTATTACATAATATATTCAGCGACCATAGTCAAGAATGTATTATGTCTTCAACCTCATTTTTAATTCATTTCAAGAATGGAATAGCTTTTCAAAATTCCAAATTCAAATTCTTTAAATTCATTTCATCATTTAGGATAGAATTGCATAATATTTTCAAAAATTCCTTTTAAAATCCAAGTGATTGTGAATATCTCTTCTTCAAATTCCTATTTCAATTCTATCTCATTTCCAAAACTTTGAAATTAAATTCAAAGTTTAAAATTCAACTTGATTCATTTTATAAATTCAAAATTCAAGTTCAAAGTCCAATTTGACTTTGAAATTCATTCTCAAAATCAAATTTGAAATTCCAAAAATCCAAAGCTAGATCCTAGTCTCAACTTAGATCCAGATTTCCAAGTATCAATCTCTACCTTGGATCTTAGACTTCAGATCCACAATCCATTTAGGATCCAAAATTCAACTTCTACTTTGGATCTTAGATTACAGATCTAAAATCCATTTTAGGATCCAAAACCCCATTCTACATTGGATCTCAGATTACAGATCCAAATTCTACTTAGGATCTAGATCTCAATTCTACATTGGATCTCAGATTACAGATCCAAATTCTACTTAGGATCTAGATCTCAATTCTACATTGGATCTCAGATTACAGATCCAAATTCCACTTAGGATCCAGAATCTAATTCTACATTGGATCTCAGAATTTAGATCCAAAATCTATCTTAGGGTCCAGAATCCAACTCTACATTGGATCTCAGACTTCAGATCCAAATCCATTCTAGGATCCAGAAATTCAATCTCATCTCGGATCTCAAAATCTCAGATCCAATTCTCATTTAGGATTCTAAACCCATAATTCTCTCAACTCTATTTAGAATCCAGACTTTGGATTCAAATTCTATCTTGAATTCCAGATTTTAAATAAACTTCTATTCTCAATCTTTTAAAACAATCCCATTTTATTCCAAATCTCAAATCCAATTCCAATTTTCGGATTCTAAATCCAGAATTCCATTCTTTTTTTAAAATCCACGCTTAAGATTCAAATTCCGTCTTGAATTACAACTTTCAAATCAATTATATTTCTCAATTCCCTTTAGATTTCCCACATTTCATTTCTGATTTCAAAAGCTTCAAAGCTAGAATTCAATTCCATTTTCAAACATTCATCCAGATTCAAAATTCTAATTCAAAGTCCATTTATGACTTTGAAATTTTCTTTCTTCTTTTATCTCAAACTTCAAAATCATCTCTTTCCAATTCCAGATTTATTTTCCCAAACTCTTGATTATTCCAAAAAACTTAGAACTTCAAATCTTAAGTTCTAAGTTAGAAACCATTTTCTTCACTCTATCATCATATTCATCTCAGAAACATTTGAAATATTTCAAAAACATTTTCAAAAGGAGCATACATCTTTGCATTCGCACAAACATGATTCTTTGTGCATTTCGACTTAGAATAAATCCTTAGATAATTTCTTAGCAAAGCAAAAGGCATGAATTCGACTCTTGGTTCGATTACCCCTGGTAAAGGCGTCAGGAACGGTCGAACCTCGTACCGACGAGCGGATCCCGTCTCTCAGTTTTCCCGCAAATATTTCAAAAACGGAGGCGAGTTATTTTCTTGAAAATTTTCAAAATTAAGGTCAAATGAGACCCCGCATAAGAGTTCCTCTTCTCTTTTTTCTCTCTTCTTTTCTCCCTTCAAAAAGGAGGAAATAGAGGTTGGAAAGGAAAAAAGAAGGAAAAGAGAGAATATTACGAGAGAAAATTTTTTGCGATGACCACACTGGTCTTGTCGACCATATTGCAACAATAACTCTTTTCTTTTGACCCAAATATGTAGCGTGCATAACCAAACACTCCAAGTTTGTGATACTGCAATCTTTAGGGTTATAAAAAATTGTTGAACTTTAAAATACAAATGGTTAACAATTAATGTTCAATGGTATTCTTGATAAAATTTGCATGTTTGTGGTTTTATATTCGGTGATTATTATTAGGATTAAACAGGTAATTGAGACATTTTATTTATTTACTTTTTCTTTATTCTTGTTTCTTTTATTGGTTGTGGGTGTTTTACAATGTTCTTATTATTTATGGGATATAATGGATTTAAGGAGGTTGCCTAAGGTTGTTAAATTTTTATATGGATCTTAAAAAAAAGGATTTGGATCTGACTGGATCTAACCTTGTTGGTCTATTTAAACCCCCAAAGGTAGGGGTGGCAATCGGGTCAGGTTGGCATACCTCAACCCGAACCCGACCCGTTTATTAAACGGGTAACCCGACACGACCCTCCAACCTGCTTAATAAACATAAACAAGTTGGGTGGGGTAAATGGGTTGGCGGGTTAGCGGGTCGGGTTGGCGGACGGGTTGGCAGGACGGGTTGGTGGGTTGACCCGCCCGCCTAACCCGTTTATTAAACGGGTCAGCCGGGTTGGCATACCCCTAACACGAACCCGACCCGTTTAATAAACGGGTTAGACGGATCGACCCGTTTATTAAATGAGTTCATTTTTGCCAAACTTGAACCCGCCTAAGAGGCGGGTTGGCAGGTCGTGTCAGGTTTTACCACCCCTACCCACGGGTGGGGGCTTTCTTTTTTAACTAACCCTAACACGCCCCTCAACACTCTCCCCCCCAACTCCTTCCCTGGAATCTCCAGGCCCAACCCCAAATAGCCCGGGCTCTCCTTGAATCTCTCTCCCTCGTACGCACCGCCTCTCTCCCCTTTTTTGTAACCCCCAATCGCCCGGGCTCGCCTCTCGCTGGAGATCGCCGCTCGCCGGAGCTTGCCTTCTCTCACCGGTAAGTTTTCTCTCTCTTTGTGATCGTCTGCCTGTCGCTCCTTCCACCTCGGCTGACCACTACAACCGTGGCCAGGCCATTTCCCCCGTCTGTCTCTCTCCCTCTCGCTTGGTTTGGCCGGATGGAGGGGTCGAGCCACCTCCACCGAGTCTCCTCTTTTATTTTTCTCTCTGAGGACGGCAGCAGCAGCAATGCTGCTGTCGCCGTTGAGTGGCTGGCTAACGCCACCTCCTCCTGCTGCCACCACCGCTCTTCTTTTTTTATAGGCCTGCTCCGGCAGTGGCCTGGCCGCCAGCCTCCCTCCTCCCCTGCTCCTTTGGCTGGAATACAGGCGCCACAACGACTGTCCTCCCATTTTCCCCTTTCTGTCAGCCTGCCACTGTGGTCGGCAGTAGCCTCACCACCGGCCTCCCGGTGCTGACGGCCACCGGCTTCCCTCTTTTTGAACCGAGCTCAGCTCTGTTCTCTCAGTGTCTCGTTTGGGGCCAGACCCGGCTCCGAGAAATAGCCGGCCCTATGTCCCTGAGGCGGCGACACCGCTCAGGTGCCGTCTTTTTTCCCCCTTGTTTGGCTGGCCTGGCAGCTGACTCGCCCTCCCCCTTCCTCCTCTGTTGGCCAGAAGGCAGGCGCCACCTGCTCCTGCCTCTTTCGGCTTTTATAGTAGTCTGGCGGCTCGCTAACCCTCGCCGCCACCAAGTTGGGTGGGCCCCACTACTGTTGCCTTTATGATACCCTGTCGCATCCTCGGCTGAAGGTGCGGCACCCGTAGCTTTCTAGCTATAAGATCTTTTGTTTCATACTTGCTGGTGAAATTAATCTAGAGTTTTGCTTCAGCATTTGGAAATGGAGGCTGAGAATGGGGAGTTGACATTTAATTCATTAGGAGTGTGCGAAGAACTACTGGTAGCATGCGGAAATTTAGGGTGGAAAACCCCCACCAAGATTCAAGCACAGACGATCCCTTATGCTCTTGAAGGTCTTTTTTCCTCTTTGCTTTTCTATTGCAAATTGCAAAAATATGAGGTTGTTAATTCTATATGCCTTTTCTTGATCTTTCTGGTTTAAGTTTTAATCTATGCTTGTATGAGTTTTGTATCAGCTGGCTTAGAGGTATGAATATGTGCATAGGATGGTCTGAGTTTCTAAATAGAAACAGTTTCCCATTGTAAAAATTGTTTAGAACAATATGCTCTCAGAATTCATTGGACATTGTAAATGGAATATTTTGTGTTTCCTATATGATTTTCTATGTAATTTTACTTTTTTAATACCTACAACAGTACACTCCGACATACAGTGGTGATTAACGTACCTTGGTCACACTTTTCTCCTCTTCATCCCCTTCCTTCCTCTGCTTTTGTACTTCTTCCTTCCTTCCGTCCATCCTTCACGACCATCATATGCTTTTTCCTTTCTTTTTTCTTCTCTTCCTCGTCGTGCTTCTTCCTTTCTTTTTTCTTTCCTTCCTCGTTCTGCTTCTTCCTTTCTCTTCCTCATCCTCCTTCTCCTTCATTTGTCTTTCCTTCTCTTAAGCAGATATCATCCTTCTTGATTAAGATATCAAAGTAATGGAAATTACGGCCTCTTATCCAAATTAATAGTTAAAAATGTTATATGCATGGGTTAACCATTCCTGATTAAATGTATGATCTCCCTCTCTTTCTCTCACAATAATTTTATAACTGCAGGCAGAGACATTATTGGGCTTGCAGAAACAGGTTCTGGTAAAACAGGAGCTTTTGCTATTCCCATTCTGCAAGCACTTCTAGAACGCAAAGGGCAACCAGAAGCATTTTTTGCTTGCGTGCTTTCTCCGACAAGGTAATTTTTCTAATGTCACTTGCTTTAAGTGTTGGGATTCACTTAGATTAGTTGATGGCATAGTTGCATATACAGGTTTGTCTTTATCTTGGCAAGGGATAATATGATAAATCTTGAAAAGAATTTTAGGAAAATATTAGTACATAAAAAATTGAAACTTGAAAGTATAGAAAAGAAAATGATAGGTTTTACTATTTTTAAGGCAAAGAAAAGGTATAAATATTCTTGATAAAAAAAGATAAAAGAGAAATTATGTTTAAAAATATAAAAAATAAATATGAATAAAAATCTGAAAAAATCGCAATAATATTGGCCATGTTATCGTGATAGCATTATTATATTGTGAAAATATTGTGATGATGTATCTATTCAATCTTTAATATTATTGATTTGTGACAATGTCACAATATTTTCAAAGAATCAGTGATATCTGTAACATTGGTTCTTTAATCACACACTTGGATTTTTTTTCATTTCTTTTAACATGTTATTTTTGCTTGTATTAGGGAATTGGCTATTCAAATTTCAGAACAATTTCAAGCTCTAGGATCTGGAATTGGATTAAGATGCATATCAGTAAGTTTCTTTCATCTCTCGTGGTTGCCTCACATGAATTTTAATAACGGGAGTCATATTTTGAATGCCATGTTTCTTAATATATCTACGCCTATTAAAGTTGAGGCTGGGGATACCTAGAGTAAATTCTAGTTGATTTATAAGAAATTAAAAGCATGAAAATCTTTTCTGATCTTTTTTTTTTTCTCTTTAGATTAGGGCTATGTCACAGGGATTCGGCTAGCAGGGTGCCGCACCCGCGTCAACGCGACTCGACGCGGGTGCGGTCAACCCGATCTTGGGTGCATTGACCACACCCAGGATCATTTAGGTCCATTTTGGTTTTGGATTTTTTTAAAAAAATTTGCCCTATGAAATGGGCTGCGGAATTTAAAAAAAAAAATCTGCTGACAGCTGCTTGCTGCTGCTCTTGTTTTATAAGGGGGCACTTTTAAAACCATCTAAAATTGAAGAGCCTTTTCAATCCAGATCCTTCTTTTTCGTAAAGGATTTTCTCTCTCCATAATAAATGATAATGATGGTGATAGCCTTGCTGATCCTTCTTTTTCGTAAAGGATTTTCTCTCTCCATAATAAATGATAATGATGGTGGTAGCCTTGCTGGCTATTAGTATTCACTGTTCTCCTGACAAGATGGGTGCTCTAGCTGTAGCTTTGTGTAGACCTCTCTTTTCTACATGTCCAATCCAATAAATTTCTTTTAGTTGTCGTGCAACTGTATATAAAATGAAATTTTAAGAATCCTATGGCGTGGCAGTGGAGTCGTAGGCCTCATGAAGACTCTCTCTCCAACAAACCACATCAAACCTTGCGCTTATATTTTTTTTCGTGAAGACTAGGGAGTTTCAGACATGATTGAATCATGACAGTCAGCAGAATGCAGCAGGCTGGGTCGATCAGATTGCCAATCTTTTCGTTTCATCAATTTTGTCCCGTTGCCTCAAAGTACACAACAAGCAGAACGTGGGTAACGAGTCTTCAAACAAACACACCAGCAAAAAAAATTGGACCCCCAACCCGCGTCAGGGGAACCCCAGACCCCCTTATATATATTTTACATTTTTGCCCCTGCCGCACCCCCGCACCCGGGTTTTTTGGAAGTGCCGAATCCCCGCACCCGCACCCACGCCCGCACCCGCACCCGCACCCATGTGACATAGGATTAGGAGTATTTATGTGCATTTGGTAATGTGACACATGGTAATGTTGCACACATGTAGGCTATGTCACATGGGTGCGGGTGCGTCACTTTCAAAAAACCTGGGTGCGGGGGTGCGGCAAAAATCTAAAAAATTATATATATATATATAATATATATATATATATATATATATAAAGTACAAAAGTTGGACATAAATGACCTTAGGTGCGTTGATTGCACCCAGGGTCAGGTTGACCGCATCGGGTGCGGGTGCGGCACCTAGTTGCAGAATCCCTGTGACATATAGGGCAAAAAAAAATTTCTTGGCAATTTTTTTTAAGTCCGAGAATTTGACCAAAATGACCCTGGGTGCATTGACCGCACCCAGGGTTGGGTTGACCGCACCCCGGTGCCGCACTCGCTCCCGCATCGAGTCACGTCGATGGGGTGTGACACCCTGCTAGCCGAATCCCTGTGACATAGCATGTAGATATTAAGGATATTTTGTTCCCTTTTTCTATTATAGATTGATTTCTTTAGTAAACTAAAATAGTCAACTTCATAGTTTAGGTACAACTTACCTAACATCCATATTGAAGTACTTGATCAATTTCTCTTCTATTCATGAACATTTTCTTTTTGCTCAGGCTTTTCCATTTTTTCCAGGTGGGTTCCACTAATACCAACTAAAGGCGTATCATTGGTTGGCAATTTTTTTTGAGGAGGGTTGGGGCCACGTTGACTAGGGATCTATTTAGGTGTTCATAGAATAGAACTCCACAAATACTCTCCCCCTGCTACTGGTGATAATTTTCCATTGACATGAACATTGCAGCAAAGGGTAGTGTATGATAGAATGAACTTTGGCTATGCGTTATGTATAATTTTGGTTTTACAAAGTTATCATTGACACCATGTATATATATATATATATATATATATATATATATATATATATATATAGAGAGAGAGAGAGAGAGAGAGAGAGAGAGAGAGAGAGAGAGAGAGAGAGAGAGAGATGCCAACAAGTTGGGTCACTAATGACCTGCAATTCAAAATTGTGTGAATTTGTTTTCAGGCAAGGCTAGCAAGGCCTGTGATCATGCTAGATGAATGTATAATTCTGAGCATCGTGGTATTCTTTCCCAGAATCTGTCCTTTCCACTTAAGAAGAAAAGGATGGAAATTCTTGGGCATGTTTGATATGCTGAAATTCTTGTCTTTCTTTTATGGTGATAGGAATGCATAGAATTGACGAATCTTGTTTGTTAGCCCTATTTTGTATATGTTGATCTTTGAAAGAGGCTGATGGGCGAGTTCCATGAAATTCATTCAAATGCTTGTGAGGGTTTTGTTCTATGTTGCATGGGCACTTCACTTACCTTGCATATCATGTCAACATGACGACACTCAGAGCCAAGATTATGTCACTAACTTTGTCTATTTTCTTTTATGATCTTGATTACTTGTTTTGTTTTCACTTGCCTTCTTTTTCTTTTAAAATCTATGATCAATTAAATTACATTTCAATTTCAATCAAGTTTTACTATTTTGATGTTCTCAATCATAGTGATTTAAAATTGTTATACACACATACACACACAAATCTGTGTCCTTGAGTCCTAAAGTTTGAGAGCTGTCGTATCATTCAAAACATATCTGTGTCGTCCAATTCCCGCATCCATATCCATGTTACAAATTTGTGTTGTGCTGCAATTGGATTGCCAACTTTATTAAATCTTTTACTTTTGGATAGGGGTCACACATGATGGAGAATCTCACTATTAATATGATTAGTTCCTCATTATATTTGGTTATTGGGCATGACAAAAGAGTGTGAAGGTTGTCCATAATTAGTAAGCACATTTTTATGTTCTGACTGCCAGTTAAATGTATTTGAAGGATTGCAATGGTTAATGCTAGAATCATCAGCCAAGGTCACGTTTTTTGTCCAAGCATTTTGGAGTATGACTGTTAATATGATCACTTTCCTAACTTTTTTCTTTCTTGTTACTGCAGAATGTTCAAACATAAGAAAATCTAGGCATAATTATCACTGAATGCTCATGTTGAGGATTGCAAGATTTATGGTTGAACTTCTTTGGAGCTTTGTCACATGGATACAGCTATGGATACGGGGATACGACCCTTTTTAGGAAGTTTCAACTTGTATTAAGGGGATATGGAACGGGAGTCAAATTGGAGTATCCATGTGACATAACTTTGGAGTTACTAACTTTATATATCTAACCTTTGAAGGAATATTTAAATGGGATTACTTTCCTTTGCTGAGGTGGATGTCATTTCTTCAAATGAAGTCTTTTTTATAGGAACTATTTGTTCTAATTTATTTTGTATGTAATCAGTTGCTTTTTGCTCTCATGAAGTTTGATATTCCTGTAATTTGCTGAGAATGCTTTCATTATAGTTCACATGTACAAGTAGATGATTGGCTAAGTAATATTGGTTCAAGCCTTTGTAGTTAAATCCACCCATTAAGAAGTTGTACTTTATCGTTATCTGAAATAGCGCTTCCAATAATAGCCAATTGGTCAATAATACTCTTCATGCGGCCTATGCATTCCATTACTGTTATTGAGCCTTTCTTCAGATTTTGAAACTCATTTTTTAAGTACATAACTCGAGCTTCTGATATCTGAGAGTATGTATGAGATAACTTACTCCATAGATCTGCCGCAGTGCAATCATCTGAAAGAGTAACCAACACTTCTTGAGAGAGTGTTGACGTAATATAAGCAACCAAAGACTGATCCCGCTTTCTCCAGACTGTATATTATGGATTTTTAACAAATTTGGTAACTGTGTCACCCACCTCATTCTTGGTTTCCTGCAAAATAAGTCGTGGTGGCACATGAACAGAACCATCCAAATGTTCATCAAGATCCTGACTCCGTATGAACGGAAGAATTTGTCTCTTCCATGTCAAGAAATTAGTATGAATAAGTTTTTCTGTAACGAGCTGATTTAAAAAATTAGCATAGGGACTAGAATGCATCGAGTAAGAATCCATATCAATGAAACAACGAATAAACAGATTTAATAACGATTAATCAAAATAAGATTTATGACACAAAGAATAAGCAAATTCAAGATATTTAAGGAAGAGACCAGATTTACGACACAGGAAATAAAGAAGAAGGCAGATTCACAGCCTGATTCACGACAGAAAAACACAAAAATAATAATAAGTAGATGAAGGTGATGGAGGCAGACGAGGGGAAGAACTACCTGTTCAAGGTCGTGAGGAAGTCGAACCTGCTGTCAAGGTTCGCGAGGAACGAGTTCAAGAGTAAAGAAATAACGACCACGACATAAATAATGGTCAGATTCACGATACAGGAAGTAACGACCAAAGGACCAAATTTTCGATGCAGGAAATGACGATCCAATGAACAAAATAAAACAAGAAAGAAAGATCCCAGATTCACGAGTCAGAAATCAACGACCCAACAAGTTATAGTCGAGTTACAGGTCTGAAGAAAAATGGAACAGTTCCAGCAATAGCACAGATGCACGTCTGATCACGCCCCGTCACGTTTGCTGCTCTGATACCATGTTAGATGTGCTGAGGAACCATCGCCGAGTTCGATATCCTGCACAGAGAACAAAAAATAGAGAAGAGGGAGAGACAGAGAGAGAGCTGCACAATGGCTGGGGCTGCTAAAGATTGATTTTTCACACAGCCACCGAGCCCTAAACATCATATATATATAACAAGTTACAATGAGGCTATATCACATAAATGCCATTAATGAAAAACCCACACACGTTGAACAACATCGTGCGTATGGATTGAACAACATCGTGCATATGGATCTGGATCCAGATCCATACGCATGCTCTATTTTAACACTAGGACACTTGGTTGGGGGAGGACACAGACCTTTGTCCTGTAGGCTTCACCATCAAGTTAAATTCACACACTGCATGTGAAGTACTAGGACACTTGATTGGGGCACAAACCTTTCTCATTTATGCTTCACCATCCTCTGGAACATCATCACTACTTTTTCTCCACATGTAGTTCTAAGAAAAAAATGATTACTTTTGAATATCGTCTAAGAATTGCCTCATTGAGAAATTGCTAGAACCAGTATTGATTGTGGTACGTATTTATAAAGTTAAGCTATTGTAGTATAATAGTATCAGTATAATGCCTTATTGTTCCCAACTTATGTTTTCCTAATCCTGTCATTATAGTCTGGTTTTAACTAATTGAATATGTCCAACATGAGCTATTTGTCATGCAGGTGCACTAAGATTGAGTGAATCATGCGGGTGCACTAAGATTGAGTGAATAGATGGGTACAGGGTAATGTTAGCACAAATTGAAGCAGTGTTTTTTTCTTTTTCATCTTAAAAATTCAGGCTGTTTGCATTATTGTGTTTTGACTGAACATATAGCTTATAAACCCTGTTAAGCACATTTGAGGGGCTAGATATTGCTTTCAACGATCAGCTTTACCCATCCAAGTCATGTGTGATACAATATAATGTATTATCAGCTCGTTTACTTACCTAGATGAGTTTAATCGAGTCGAGCTCGAGCTGACTCATTGTGAACCCCCACTTGAAGCATATTTTAGAATAACTAGTCTAAGTATACACATACATGCAAAATAATTAGTTTGATTCTTGGAATTCATTAATTAATTTGGGTGTGAATTTGAGTTTGAATTTCAAATGAATTTTACATTTTGAATTGAATGTGTAAGATAACTAATTTGTAAGATTATAATTTAAAGTTCGAGTTGGAATTGAATTATGAGTTTAGAGTTGAAATTGAAACTGAATTTTATAAAAAAGATATCTAGATTATGAACTTTGTATTTTGAACAACTTTTACTTAAATTTGGATTTTAAATTTTAAGCTTTAATTTAGACTTTTAACTCATTTGAGTTTGAATTTTATTTTCAAATTAATTTTAAACTTTGAACAAAAATTGAAATGTGAGTTTAAACTTGAATTGTAATTATGGGCTTGGATCAGAATTTAAATGACGAATATGAACTCAAATTTATTTTTGAATTTAAATTTGATTTTGAGTTATGAAACCAACTACTTACACAAGCTTTAACTCCTATTGAATGCTTGTCCACAGTCAACCCCAACCTCATCACACTAATTGATGCTTGTGCACAATAAACTCTAACCCCATTATCTCAAGACAAACCATAAAATATTAAATAAAGGATAAGAAAACAAACACAAATCATCTACAACAACAATAAATATATTATCTATAAAAAAATCTTAAAAATAGTAAACCCTAAACGAAAAATTCGGTATCAAATATTAAATAAAACACAGACAAACATACATAAATATTGTATTAGCAAGCATGCAAAAGATGAAAAAGTTGACCAAAATGATGTTGCAACCTCACTGGAATGATGCAAGATGATTTCATACATATCACCACAAAAGGAATAGGTGGAGAGGGTTCTAACAAGAAACAAACAAAAAAATATAAAAAATACCGCAATGATTTTATATATGAATTAGCAAGCATGCGAAAGTCAGGGATATTCAGAATAGGTATTTGCGAATGTCAGTAGACATTTGTGAACCTCATTGAAGAGTATTTAGTTAAAGTAGGTTCACATGTTATATTCGCGAAGGTCACACTCTATTTGCGAAGGTCGTACTGTATTTGCGGAGTCTCATCTGAGTGCGAACGTTTGAGATATTCACAATAGGTATTTGTGAATGTTAGCAAACATTTGCAGAACTCCTCGAAGGGTATTTACTTAAAGGAGGTTCGCAGGTTATATTCAGGAAGGTCGTAGTTTATTTTTAGAGGTCTCATCAGAGTGCAGAAGACTGGGACATTCATAATAACTATTTGTGAATGTCATACACATTTGCAAAGCTCCTTAAGGAGTATTTATTTAAATGAGGTTTGTAAGTTATATTAGTGAAGGTCGTACTGTATTAGCGAATGTCGTACTATATTTACAGATTTTTGAAGAATCTTTTTTTTATTGAAAGGCCGTGAATTTTCTAAAATGTACCTATATATCATGCAAATCTTAGCAGGTTCGTATGTGCAAAGGGAAAAAATATCCTAAAGAGGTCGGGCATTTGTATTTTGGATATGCAAAAGATTTCATCAAATTGTTAGGTATTTCGGGAAGCGCACCATTTTGCAAGCACAGTACGGTCATTTTTAGCATTAAGTTCCAGCCAAAGCTAGTGTGAGAAGCAGAACTTTTGTGTCAAATATCATTCAAATTCATAAGTACAATAACTAATTATGATGACAAGAAACAAAAACTTTATCAGAAATAACACAATAAACAAAATGATACCCCTAAGTTTACCAGCATCCCTCCTTTCACTATCCTAACAAAGGAAGAACACCATGAACAGAATAATCAACAAAGATTTATCCACTAAATCAAATCTGGACATCACAGTCAGAACTGTCAATGCCCCTTGAAGAAGAGTCTAGTGGTAGTGCACTGATCCAACATGATACTCTCAAAGCATACCTCTTTCGACTTCCATCGTTTAACCTTAAAATGAGTTTCAGACATCAGCCTAACTTCAACATCATTGAGTTCATGCTTCTTACTCTACTGTTGTCTCATATCATGGTATGCCTTAGGTTGAAGTGGCATTGCATCAGCTACTACAATTGCATGCAGTTTTGTAGTGTTATGGTGAGGCTGGACGAACCCAGAGATGCTCCCAAAAGCAATTGTCTGATCACCATACCACACTGATACGTCGATCGAGTCATAGATGGTGGAGATTCTTTTGTTAGGGTTCCTGGCCTTTATGTCAAGAACAAATGTGGCGTTATCTTGTCATCAATAATTATGACATTCCAACATGAAATGTATTTTGCTAGAAATAAATGAGCATGTGCGATGCATGTATGCATGTGTGTGCATCTGTGCATGCATGTCCACATACAATATTTGTAGTGCAGATTGAACCCATATGGTGCGATTATCATGGTTCATTATTTCAATCTTGAGTGTTACATAGGTCCAGTTTGGGTGTGGTTGATTTTTTGAAATTGCTATATATATAGTTGAAATGAGGAAATCTATGTGTGTGCATCTGTGCATGCATGTCCACATGCAATATTTGTAGTGCAGATTGAACCCATATGGTGCAATTATCATGGTTCATTATTTCAATCTTGAGTGTTACATAGGTCCAGTTTGGGTGTGGTTGATTTTTGAAATTGATATATATATATATATATATATATATATATATATATATATATATATATATATATATATATTTGAAATGAGGAAATATGAAACAAGTTGAAGTATTTCCTTCATTCCCCTATAGATACTGCTTATTCACTATTCAGTTGTTTCTTACTGCTACATTACCGTTTCTTTTACTTTTATGTTCTGTATGGTACACCTTTTCTTCTTTGCACCTTCGCTCTTGCCCTTATTGAGGAATTAACCTCACATTAAACTGCATGAATGACTTACTTGCACATGTTCATGTTTTTCTTGGTTTTATGTTATCATAGTTGTTTGAATTCTAAAGACATACTGGGGTAGTGCTATTTAAACTAACAAGGACTTCGGTGCACTGGGCATGGTGAAACTCAGTAACTACTGCGAGCTTAGTCCATTTTGATTAGTTGCCACTCGACAACCTCTCATGCATCCTGTCTAGCCTTCTACCTTGATGAACCCACAAAGTTAGTTATTCTTTTAAGGAAATGTTTGTAACATCTTATCCTTGCAAAGGTGATGAGTATAATTTCTTTCTGTTCTTCTTATGTTTTATACACTTGAACGGAAAATGGTGATGGTATGCTACTTAGCTGGCATATGTAGTTTAAATATATAATGTACACAGAGACATGTATTTGGGCCAACCTATCATTAGTTTTTTATCAAAAGTAATTTTGTTTATCTCGCTAATGTTACTAAACTGGCATATATTGTATAAATATATAACTTATGCTGTATTTATGTTTTTTGACTCAAATACGGTAGCAGTTTTGTTGTGGGGATCTGGATAACACCTTCTATTAGACTGAATTGGTATGAGAAAGTGATTGAAACTTTCCTGGGGATCCTGCCAAAGTGACATGTTTAGCTTAAGAGATTTCTTAGGTTGCAGAAAACCTTATAAATTCCGTGCATTTCCTGGTGGTGTCATGGATTTAGAAGGAGATCTATGGAGTACCACCTTAACAAGATTGTGGCCTTATAGGCATAAGAAACCATTGAATTGATTAGATGGACGTTTCTATGTTAGTCTGAAATGATTAATGCTACCTTAATCTTTTGTCTTTATGTAAGAAGTTTTGCTATATGTAATACTTCTGTATAACTGGATAGTTTTAATAGCACAGATTTATATACTTAATCATATGATTGCAATTTTCATGCTAACCTTGTGTGATTGCATAGGCCATGCCTTGTTTATTTGATAACGTTGCATAATTATGACCCGAATACATATTATGGTTTGCCATGTAGAGTTTTTCTTTAGTCTCTAGACAGCAGTGGTCCCCCAAGGATTGATAGATTATGTTATTTCTGCATCACAATGGAATCAATTTCTTAACATTTTTAAGCTGAACTAGATTCCAGTTCTTTCTGATTGTCAAATGCTTTTCTCTTGATCTTTTCTCTGCAGATTGTTGGAGGTATAGATATGAACGATCAAGCAATTTCACTTGGGAAAAGGCCTCATGTTTTGGTATTCTTTTTATCTATTTGATTATCGTGCATTTTTTATTGCTAAAATAATTGGGCCCTGTAGATATCAGTTTGAAACATACCTGTGTTGCCACTCTTTGTGGAGTTCAATTTTATCAGCTAAAGTTGCTTGCATTTGCGCATTAGATAGGTTGGTTGCATATACGGCTTCCATTTAGTGTGCTTATAAATGCTTTGAGAGTCACGTGGAGACATAATTATCACATGTATTTTGGTTTGTTGATGATTTTGTCATATACTGAAATAATACATAATGACATGTATAATCTGTCATATATCCAGACATTCCTTGTTGGTTTGTTGATAATTTGGTAGTATGTTGCTCATTCATTTGTTAATAACCATTTCTGTTTTGAATATACATACATACTTACTGAACTAGTCAATTTATTAAAATTGATCACATTCTTTGTTTCCATTATGTGATGGGAATAATTTGTACAAGATAGCAGCAGACAGCTGTCTTGTGTGGAATGCCATCATGCTGATGCCCCATTCTGCAACTGCCAAGTTGTCCATCTATTTATGAAAAATGTGCTTTAATGAAAATATTCTTCTGTTAACGGAAGTTGACTAATATCACTGCCACTTGATGTTTGCTTTGATTTTATTGGACTTGAAGATACATTTTCATCTTGTTTTTGGAGATCCATAATGATAAATACTGCAAGATTCTGAAAAGACAAAAAGACAACATTTTAGCAAATGATAGAACTCCAATAAGACTGCTATGTGTTAAATACATTGTGATCTTATTGTTGTCTTATAACATACATGATCAGAAATCACTTGACCTAGATAGGTTGCTTTCTATTAACACACGAATTAACAATGTGCAGGAATTATGAGGCCATACTAGAAGAGTGTATTACTACCAACATAGATTGATAGCTTTGGATGTGTACATAAAGAGTAAGATTTAAGAAGTGAAATCAAGAAAAACTCAAGAATTAGGTAATGGGACTCTATGTCACATGGGTGCGGCACTTTCAAAAACCTTGGGTGCGGGGGTGCAACATATATATATATATATATATATATATATATATATATATATATATATATATATATA
The DNA here is from genome assembly GCF_984573655.1 of Nuphar pumila. Taxonomy (NCBI): domain Eukaryota; kingdom Viridiplantae; phylum Streptophyta; class Magnoliopsida; order Nymphaeales; family Nymphaeaceae; genus Nuphar; species Nuphar pumila. Next base: position 95,366,256 of record NC_143253.1, read on the forward strand.
TAGAAGGGGGTCCGGGGGTTCCCGCTGCGCGATTAGCGGGCGGGGGTCCAGGGGGCCGCCCCTGGCGGGGGGTTATAGGGGGCAGCGCCCCCCGAAGTTTTTTTTTTTTAAATTTCGCAGCCCATTTCATAGGACAATTTTTTTTTAAAAAAAATAAAAATCCAAAAATGGACCAAAATGACCATGGGTGCGTTGACTGCACCCAGGGTTGGGTTGACTGCACCGGGTGACGCACCTGCATCCGCGTCGCATCGCATTGACGTGGGTGTGGCACCTGTCTGGCCATATCCCTGTGACATAGATGGGACTTTAAAGGTGTTAATGCAGAACAAATTAGTGTTATTGGAAACAATATGATGCAAGGGCGGAGCTGGATTCAGGTCGATACCGAAAGAAGAAGAAAGACAAGAAGCTGGAGGAGGATTAGTCTCGGGATCCGATTTGAATCCGAATGGCTTCATTTTAGTCTTGCATTCTATTTGGATTTGTTTGAATTTTGGATTTATTCGAAATCTGTTATAGCGCTAAGGTTTTCTCTTTCAAGTATAAATACATTGTTATGGGATTTGTAATTAGCTGTTGTAGGGCTAAGGTTTTCTCTTTCAAGTATAAATACATTGTTATGGGATTTTCTCTTCTCCCTTCTCTCTAAACTGTACTTGTTTTCTTTTTGTAGTTGATAGTGTAGATTGTAGATCGTAGCATAGATTTTTGTAAATCTGGCAACCAATTTGCATCAAGTGGTATCAGAGCCCATGATTGACCACTCGACGATTGCCATGACACATTTCAGAGAGCGAACTTGTAGAATATGTTGAAGCACTTGTTGATCGTCTTGATCAAAACGTGCAAAATCTCCAGAAAAGATTTGATCATGTTGAAGAAGGGGGATTTATTAATAAGCAAAAGATCGATGGGTTGAGCGAATGATTCGACGTGATGGATCAAAATTTTGCAGTGATGCTGGAGATGTTCAAGGAACGATTTGAGCATCTGGAGCGACAGATGAGCGACTCAGATAAAATCTCAGCGAGTCAAGCATCTACCCAAACAACCTCAATTGTGGAAGGAACCATCAATGTGGTTATGCAATCCAGCTTTGAAGGAGTTGAGAATGAGATGCCCATATCTTTAAGCAAGCTTTTTAACCATACAATCTCAGTGGTGGTAGTGGCCATCACACGATACTCTGCTTCTGTAGGAGAGAGAGAAACTTTATGTTGCTTCTTACAACTCTATGAAATAAGTGACTCTCCAAGAAACACACAATAACCTGTGGTGTAAATACGATCATTGGGGTTACCCCCAATCAGAGTCAGTATAAGCAAGTAAAGTAAGAGGTGAAGAAGATGGTAAAAATAATCTTTTAGTTATGGTGCTTTTCAAATATCTGATAATCTTCATGACTGCGGCCATGTGAATGGTAGAAGGAGCAATTTGAAATTGGCTTGCATTATGAACCGCATAGAGAAATATCAGGTCTGGTGATAGATAAATTTGTTAGTGACCCAATCAACTGACGATAAGGCGTGGGATCTGCTAAAGGAGTGTCATTATTGACTCTCATCTTGGCGTTGATTACTTCTGGAGTCTCCATCTTCTTGTCGTCTGTCAGCCCAGACCAGGCAATAATGTCGGAGGCAAGCTTCATTTGAGAGAGAACATACCCCTTGGGGGAGTATGTAACTTCAATTCCTAAAAAATACCTTAGAAAACCAAGGTCAGACATATCTAAATTTTCTTTGAGAATATTTTTAATGAGGTCAATACCCTTTTTATCATTACCTGTGATAATCATGTCATCAACATATAGCAACAAAATTGTTATGTACTCATTAGAAGTTTTAACAAACAAAACAGTATCAATCAGTGTTATGAAAAACGTTGATGCGTAGCGAGGCGCTCCACCAAAAACTGAGGCGAGGCGTAAGCCTCGATGCGCTAAGCGCAAGCCTCAATTTCTTTTTGAAACTTTAAAAAAATTATAAAAAATATCTAAAAATACAAATAAATAAAGAAATGATTTATTGATGAAATAACAACCAATAAGAAATAGAAAATCTCAAATAAGTACTAAAAAATATGAGATTAACATATAAAAGTAACTAAAGACTGATTATATAACTGGAAAATATATGAGATTAACCAAAAAAAGTTAAAATATACTAAGAAACTTATTACATAACTGAAATAACTGAAAAATATATGAGATTAACCTACAAAAATTAAAATATATGAGATTAACATATAAAAGTCACTAAAAAAATGATTACATAACTGGAAAATATAAGAGATTAACCAATAAAAGAAAAAATATACTAAGAAACTGTTTACATAACTGAAAAATATATGAGATTAACCAACAAAAGTTAAAATATATGAGATTATTCTAAAAAATATGAGATTAACATATAAAAGTAACTAAAAAACTGATTACATAACTGAAAAATATATGAGATTAACCAACATGATGAGTTGTGGAGCCTGGTTCAGAGTTTTTGCCCTTGGTCCGAGGGCTCCCCCCGACGCAGGTCTCGCTTGGGCCTTGCTTAAAACAATAAATAGCAAGGGCCTTGGCCCCTGCATCACAGTGACCACAATCGGCAGGGACCAAGGGCTCTGCCTGCCGGAATAAATCGCACGGCAGGGGTCGTGCCCCTACCTGATGGAGAGATTGACGAGAGGGAGGCAGACACGAAGGAAAAAAAATAAAGGGGGTCGGGGTTACCTGGGGTCTGGCAAGGGCTGTCGGCGCCGTGGCTGCTTACACTGAGGAGGAGGCCGAGAAGGGCGAGATTGTGAGAGACGAGAGAGAGGGACTGCGAGTGACGACAAAGAGAGGGACTACGAGAGACAAGAGAGAGAGGTGGGAGAGACCGAGACGAGAGGTGAGAGACGAGAGAGAGGGTTTGCGAGAGACGAGAGAGAGAGAGGGAGAGACTGTGAGAGACGAGAGAGAGGGGTTGCGAGAGACAAATTAGGGGCCCCGACCCTCATTAGGGTCGGGGGTAACTTTTTAATGTTGGTCAAATGAGGGCTTTGACCCTCACTTGACCAACACCGTGAGGCGTGCGCGCCTCACGGTGGGGCGTGCCTCGCCTCGAGGCGTATGAGGCGTACGCCTCGATGCTTTTACGCTGAATGACTGCGCCTCAAGGCACAAATGCTAGGCGCGCTTTTTGCGCCTTGAAGCACATTTTTAATAACACTGGTATCAGTATAACTTAAAGAAAAACCATTATCGAGAACTACTTTGCTAAAAAGATCATACCAAGCTTTTGGTGTTTGTTTAAGACCATATAGAGCTTTATTTAACTTTAGAATATTTCCTTTACCAATTTTAAGACCTGGCGGATGATCCATAAGAACTTTTTCACATAGAGTTCCATTTAAAAATGCATTTTTAACATCAAGTTGATACATCAGCCATTGCTTAATGGAGGCTAAGACAATTAATGTTCGCACACTAGTCATTCTAGCTACTGGGGCAAATGTTTCTTCATAATCAATCCCATATTCTTGGGCGTAGGCTTTTGCAACCAAGCGAGCTTTGTATCTTTCTAGAGATCCATCACATTTGGTTTTGACTTTATATACCCATCTACACCCAATTGCCTTTTTTCCTAATGGTTGACGAATAATGCTCCAAGTTTGGGCTTTGTTAAGAGCCTCTAATTCAATTTTCATAGCTTCAATCCAATGTGGATGATCTTTAGCTTCTTTAAATGAAGTAGGCTCATGATACAAATGTATTAACATGAGACAAGTCCTATAATTAAGTAAAAAAGATTCATAAGACACAATTTTTTGTGGTGGCCTATTATTACGAGAAGATCTCCTAGGTGGATCAATAGATTCTTCTAAAGAGAAGTCTTGAGAATATCTCTCAAGAGCAGGTTGATGTTCATTTCTTGACCGCCGAGTATATACATTTATATCATTAAGGTTCTCATTTTGAGAAACATTACCATGTTGTGGTATATCATTATGATGTAAAATGCCATCACACATATTATCACAAATAATTGCATTAGGGGACTTAATTCTAGGAACTAAGTCAAATAGGAAGGAATAATCAATGTCTTCTCTAGATGTGTGAATATAAAAACCATTTGTTCTTCAAGAAAGTTTACATTTCTTGACACATAGAGTTTATTGTTTCGAATATCATAGCATCTATAGCCTTTTTGATTTTCACCATAGCCAATGAACACACATTCAAGAGGTTTGGGTGATAATTTATCTTGTCCTTGAACAAGTACAAAGCATTTACATCCAAAGATCCTTAGTCTATTAAAATTTGGAGTAATTTTAAATAATTTTTCAAAAGGTGATACATTTTTTAAAGAAGAAGAGGCCATACGATTGATAAGATATGTTGCGGTAAGAAGAGCTTCAGCCCAAAAGTTTTTTAGGAACATTTTTAGAGACAATAAGTGTTCTTGTAGTTTCAATTAAATGTCTATGTTTCCCTTCTGCAAGACCATTTTGTTGTGGAGTTTTAGGACAAGATTGTTGGTGCAAAATTTCATTTATTTTGAAATAATTTTGAAAATCTTTAGACATGTACTCACCTCCAGAATCAGATCTAAATATAGCTATAATGTTTTGAAAATGATTTTGAATAAGAACATGAATATCTTTAAAATTAGTGAAGACATCAGATTTGTTTTTAATAATGTATACCCATGTATATTAGTAAAGTCATCAATAAAAGTAACATAGTAGGAATATCTCCCTTTGGACATAATGGGTGCCGCTGCCCCATACATCGGAACACACAAGTTTAAAAGGTCTTTTTGACACAAAATTACTATGCGAATACGAAAGCGAATGAATCTTTCCCAGAATACAATCATTGCATGTAAATGTATTTGTATTACAAAATTTTTTCCCAAAAAGAAAGAGATACAACTTGGAAACATTAGGATGTCCAAGCCTCTTATGCCAAGTTTCAATATCTTTGGATTGAACATGATTACAAAATGATTTGGATGGCGAAGACAAAAAATTCATATAATAAAGATCCCCTCTTTTATGGCCTTCCCAATTCGCTTCCTGAACCAGAGATCCTGCACACAACAATGGGTAAGTGAAAATGTGACATCACATTCAAAATCGGTAAATTGAAAAACGAAAAAAAAAAATTAAATTAAGTTTTGGAATAATTCAGATTTTGGGAACAAAAAAATCTTTGTTTTGGTCATAAGTCTTCTCAAGTTTTTCAATGCCTTCAACATCCAAGGATGTTCCATCAGCGGTGGAAACATATGATTTGAATTTATTGAGACTTGGTTTTGACAAAAGTGATGCATTTGGAGTCATATGAAAGGAGGCACCTGAGTCAAGAATCCAAGATGTCATATCTGGAAAAGAGGAGATGGCGGCACCAGAAGTGGAGGGTGAGGATGATGATGTAGAGGAATTCATCTTTATAAATTGTTGAAGAGTTTCGGTAAGATGAGCGATGGACTCCTTTATGTCTCCATCCTTCTTTGAATCTTCATTTGTGTTTGGAGGGATTTTACCAACGGAAGCCACCTTCTTCTTGAATTTGGGGCAATCCGAACGAATATGGCCCGGTTCATTACAATTATGACAAATAATTTTTCTTCCTCTACCACCATTATTCTTCCAAAAATGGGGTGGTTTATATGATCTTACATTGTTGTCGGGTCTAGACACGGCATGAACTTCATCAACATCTCTTTTCAAGGCCAAATGAGTTTCTTCTTGACATAAGTCGGCCAAAATGTCACTTAGAGGAGTAGAATCCCTATGAAGAATGGACCCTCTAAGTTGCTCAAATTCGAGATGAAGTCCATGAATAAATTGTAAAAACCTCTCTTTTTCCATTTGCTCTTGCCTCGTGGCAATAGCATTACCTTCTCATTGAGGTTCGAGAAGAACAAGTTCATTCCATAAAGAAGATAGGGCACTATAATAGTCCCTAATACTCATATCACCTTGCTTGGTAGCTCTTTCCTTTTCTTGTAGAAAGAAATGCCTAGCAAGGTCTCTTTGAGTGTACATGCCTTTCATAAAGAACCAAGCTTCATTAACCTTCTTGAACTTTGCAAGATTTGCACAAATCTTTAATTCGACATTATTCATGAAACATGCTAGAATTTTAGCATGCTCACTTTCCCAATCTTCCATTTTTGAAGAGAAGTCAAGAATAGCCTTCTCTTTTTTCTCTTCGTTTAATGCTCTTTCCTCATTTCCTTCAAACTTAGTTAACTTCAATTGTGGTTCCGGAATGGTTTCACACACATAACCCCAAAGTTTTTTACCTTTGAGGTTATTTTTCATAGCGACCGCCCACATTCGGTAATTGGTCCCATCCAATTTGAATGAGAGGTCGATTTTTGCATCCTTGTTGGCCATTTATAGAAAAGAGTTTGAAAGCAAAAAAGATGAGTGATATTACTTGTCAAGAGAGGATCCGAAGATTTCTCAACCAAGGCTCTGATACCATGTAATGAAGTGCCAAATGAGTGAGGCAATATCTCCAAGAGCAAGCACGAAAGCACACACATACACAAGAAGCCACCAATGAGCAAGATTGCACCAAACCACAAAAGTGGTAAAACACAAAATAAGATGAAAAAATATATTCCACTCACATAAGGCTTCACAATAAGCTTAAAGAATACATGGGGCCAAGCCTTTTATTTATACACACTAAGGGACCCAAGGAGGGGCCCCCATAGAGTCGTTGGAGCCCCTCCAACGACTCTTTGTGGACCCCTCTCAACCAATAAAGAAAGAAAATAAAAAAAGGTAAAAAGAAAAAGGAAAAAAGAAAAGAGAAAAAAACATATCTTTTAGGATATGCGTGTATAATGTGAAAAGACTAATTTGCCCCTATTGGGTATTACAAAAGAAATATATATATTTATATATGTAGATAGACACATAGACATATGTATGTAATATATATGTGTATGTGTCATAATCTCTCTCTCTATATATATATATGTATAACATATTTTAACAATTAGAACAAAGGTATTATTCAAAATTGCAATAGTTATAAGGTGTTAAATTATGAGTTATACCAACCTTGAGTAAAAATAATGCATCAATGTCTATGAAATGAACCATAAGGTTTGCAAAGGCCAATTTCCATAGATTTTTATTGATTTTGAAAACATCTTTTAATGTTTCTAAAGAAACTGATTTGGTTAGTATTGAACAAGAAAGAATCCCATTAAATATATTAAAACCATTTAAGATGCATCCTTGAGTTGTAAGAACTTACAACTGTGAGAATTACATGCAAAGAGATGAGTATATTTCTAATTAAGGTTGGGCTGTACCAAGGATTTGCTTGAGATGAAATAACATCTTTTATCCACAGTGAGGTCTTTTGGGGTATGTTATTTGTAGATTTAGTACTTCTATCAAAATAGAGAAGAGTATAAATGAAACTGAAACTTTGAAAGAAGCTAAAAGGAAATGTTAAAGAATTAGTAGAATTAAAACATGATATGCACAGAAGCTTTTGGCATTCTGCATATCATGTTTTAATTCTAGCTTTATTATGCAGAATTAGTAGCTTTATTATTAAAAAAATGTTAGAATCAAGATACAAGGCCTTGTAATGCCAAAAGCTTCAATCTCTACGATGTAACAAGATGATGGCTTTGAGGAAGGTATCACTAGTAAAACTTGTATTGGTTGGATGAAGTGATGACAAACTACTTTAGTGTTTCATGATAGATGAACGACTTTACGATTCAATAGATGTTTCTGTAAGACTCTTGTAAGATTGACATTCTTATATGGTGTTGAGCGTTAGACAACAGAATAACAACAAAAGTGAGAATATATATTACGAAGATGCATATGCGAAGCTGGATGGGTGGAGTAACAAAAAATAATGTCTTCTAACAAAGAAATTAAAAAGTGTCGTTCATGATGGCTTGGACTTGTAGCACAAAGACTTGTCATGGTACCAATAAAAAAGGTTGACATGATGCAAGTGAAAGGAATTAGAAAAGAAGACTATTGAAGACTTGGAGAGGCTGTGGCAGGGGATGTGAACAATTATAAGGTGATTGATTTTAGCGCTCTACATAGGAAGGAATGATGGAATACAACTCATGAAAGCTTGATGATTGTTAAAAATGAATATATCACAATTTATTGTGCTATATTCCATTTTATTATTAATTTCTTGGGAATATTTCAAATTTTTTTATTTATCTACATTAATTTGTATTTGATCTTGTAGTTTTTCAATTTCTTTATGTTTGCTAAGATCCCCCTGATAGAAGTGGATGGAAACAAGAAATTTGAAAGTTTTCTTACATGGCCATTTAAATGTTGTTTGTGCTATCAACATAGGCTTTCTTCTACTATGAATCAGTAGACTAAGGATCATGATAATGGTTGTGGCTGATCAAGAACAGTCGTGGCATTTTTTCCCAAAGAATTATGACTGCTTTGGTTGCTACCTAGGCTGATCTCTTCCATTGGAATAGATTCAATAACCATTTTTGTTTCTTACTGAACTAATAAATCAGGAAGTTTTCCATAAGTACAATAATCAATTTTTTCTTTGATTGTTGGCCCAATGGTGTTAGAAAGTTGGCATAGGAGTTGGATAATTGACATTTCATGTATAGTAGAATACTATTTGAATCTGCTTTCTCGTATTTTTGGTTCATCTTGCTACTTCAAGGTTTTTGTTTGGTCCTAGATCATGCAACTATTGTCACTTGAAATTGTATATCATTAGAAAATCTGAAATTTGGAAAAACTTCCAGAAGACAAGGTTTTTATGTTGCTTGAGATGTCTTTTGAAAGCATTGTCATCTCCAAGTCTTTTCAATGAGAAAATCTGGAGTAGAACATGTTTAGTCTACTAGATTCCACCTCTCTTCAATGAGCTGATGGAATATTTTATGTTGGCTAAGGACAAGGTGTTTTTCCTTGTATGAAACCAAGAAAGTACTTCAAAATCCATAATTAAGGAGTGAGGATAAAAGTCTTTTCTTCTCTAGCTTAATATTTACTGCTCTATCTCAAAATCCTGCTGTCAGTATAGTATGATAAAAGTATCATGTGTAGGCTACAAAAGAAAAGGACTGTGATGTGATTTTTCTTCATCATGATAGATGTATTGCAATGTATATCTGGTTATTTGTTGCAATTTTGTCAAGATGATGTAATGGTGAATTGTCAAAGAAATAAAAAATAAGTCTTGCTACTTGTGATTGGTCAGACATGACGTACCCCACAATCCCAAAAAGGCCGATGGTTTATGGGTTTGTCATCTCTACCCTGTTTTATCACCAAGAGTTGGTGGCTTTGTCGTTGACCTGATAGGAACTCTCGCTCCACATGTATCCACAAACCGAGGTTTCAAGACCTAATAGAACTCATATTTCCTTGCCTAGCAGCTAAGAAAGCACATCTTGGCTGTAATCTCTTTGCTCTGCATTTGGTTTCTTCATGAGATGTGATGACAGTTTTCTTTTCCTGCTACTTCCTGATATGAAATGTGTTGCTCGATTCTTGCAACAGCCTGAAACTGGTCTTGTTAATGGATCTCCTGCCAATCTATATTTGCAAATTGAATTACTCCCGCAGTACTACATCTAGTACTTGTCATATTGTGTTTCAACATTCATTACTTTAGGTAATCTATACTTCTTCATCGCTTCTTGGTATGTCTAAAGTCTAACCATCTTTCAAAGATAAGATGGATGCCTGAAATTTCAAGGGAATAGGTAGCATAATTCTGCCCTCTTTTTTATTGGATCCGATGCCTTGTTCTTCTGTACCTTCAGATGATCTCTTCCAAAGCCATCAGTTTGACTGTGGATTTCAGGTTGAATAGATTTCATCTAGCTACTTTTCAGGATTGCATTTCGAACATCTCTGCTATATTTGAATAATGGTTGTTTTGATGCTTTTGTTCCTACATAATTTAGATTTACATTTAAAGCATGTCGTAACAAGCACATTTTGTCATCCCATAATCTTGCTTTTGTTTCTTGGAGAAGTCGTTGGCTGGTTACATTATATATTCATATCATAATTTTTTCTTCAAGTTTTCATGGGCTGCATTGCAACTCAGCTATGAATTATTTTGCAACATTTTGTTGGATAAGTATGAACTCCAAAATCTGCCAGAAAATGCTGCTTACTACTGCATTTGAGCACAACTGTTTCCTGTTGCAAAGCAACTTTTTGATGCAAGGATTCTGCTTTGCTTACAAATGATAAAATATTTTAGCATTTCCTTTTCTTCATCTCCTTCTCTTCTTACTCTTGCTGTTTTCTCTCCATACAGTCTAGAAACCACAAATTCCAACCCTTTTATTATACTAAAGAATAAAAGAGTGGGTGCTCTTGGGGCGAGTACAGTTTGTGTTATATTCCCCTTTTGCTCTGTTGAATTAGAAAAAGGGATGACATGAATTTGCTAATGAACTAATCGGAGAATCTACTTGAGCCTGCATGAAATACCTTCTCCATTGAATTCCTATTCTTCTAAACATTATGTCAACTGTGAACTTGAAGGCAACTAGAGTTTATGCACCGCATGAATGTGGTGGCATCATGTTACACCGACAACAGTGGTTATTCTGAAAGACTTGCTATGCATTTATCATTGGGGGTGATTCATTTGTTTTTCCATTTTACTGATTTTCTTTTACAAGTAGAGGTTTCTCTTTTCACATTACTTATATATTTGAACCCTTTGGAGAAGTAGCTATATCATAAAGTTAATGTACCTTATTGTTTTATGAGTGCTGGCTTAAAAAAAATTAACTTTTTTGGCATCTTAGCATTTACAAAAAGTTTTTGCCCATGAAAAATTCTACATTAGTAAGCATTTCAATATGTGAAATCTTACATTTTGTTACTATGTTTGTATAGGTGGCCACTCCAGGTCGCTTGGTAGATCATCTTGAGAGTACAAAGGGTTTCAGCCTTCGGTCACTGAAATATCTGGTATTAATTTATTCCCTTTTTTTTTACAATCTTGGTCCTTTATTTTGGTACTGTTTTGTTCTTATATAGATTTGTCATTGCTATGTGCAATTCTTCTTGGTTTTATTATTGAATGCTTATTATCATTATGGCTTAAAATTCAAGAATTTTCATTTTTAAGACGACATTCAGCTTGGTGTATTAGATATACACGGCCAGTACCTGTAGTCTTTATAAAATTCTTTTTGGGTGCTCCTCCCTCCCTTTCTTATCCCCTTCTGAGAGCTACTTGCTAAGAAGCCAACAAGCAAAATAATATGTATTTTCTTCGTGTAGAATATTAATTAGATGTATAAAAGGAACATGCCTTTAAAATTCCATTTGGAAACCAAACTCTTTTTGGTGCTCTAATCTGACTTGTTGAATCTTAGACAATTCAGGGAGTTTTAGTAAGCCACAATATACAAGTGTGCTGAATATGATTTTTCTATGATTAATTATGTCAAAACACATAATTATCTAGATGTTATGTGAAAAACAGCAAAGTCATTTCCTTAATGGTACATTCTTCAAGTATACATGATTCTACTGCTAAAAATGGTGTTAATTATTCTAAAGTGGATCTGAATTATAAATGTCAGTAATGCTGGTTAAAGGATAAAGTAGAGCTTGAGATATAGGGATCATGCCTTTTTTACCTAGTTTTCAGGAAGTACTTAAGGAAATGGAGTACCCAGATGAATACTAAGCCTCTTTGGTATGTTGGCAAATCCAACATTGGGAAAAGGAAAAAGGAAAATTTTCTAAAACACACCTAAACTTTTGGCGCTAATAAAAAGCACACCTGAGTTTTTGTTGTTAAAAATGCACCTAAATTTTTTCATGGTCAATTAGAAAAGACAAGGTTTATTTCCATCAAAGTTGCCTTTCAATGTATGTTGTAATTACCAAAACTTAGGCATGTTTTATATTATCACCATAGTCACAAATATCGATGATATTTTCAAAATATCATGATATTATCGCTGTAAATTTAGCAAACGATAATATACGTAAAATATCACGATATTTTGAAAATTGATATTATCACAATATTATCAATTAGTTTTACTGTTTTTATTTATTTTTTAAATTTTAAATATGTTTTTCTTCTTTCTTTTATATTTTTTACTTATTTATTTTATTATCTATGTATTTTTTGTCTAAACATGATACTTTTCTACTTATTTTTGTTATTTTTTATATTTTAAATTCCCTAGGAGATTTATCACCAAACCTAAAATATCGCGATAAATAGCCTCGCCGAGGTATAGTTGATATCGATATTTGTGACTATGATTATCACCAAATCTGTAGTGTGTTTTTATAAAAAATTCTATTTTTTTGTTGTTTTGAGGGCAAATCAGTAACTTTGTCATATTAACTCAGCTTAGGTTAATGATAACCCAAGCCAAATTGACGTCAACGTGTTTGTAACTAACGGAGCATAAATTTAGATGTGTTTTTAATAATATCAAAATCTTAGGGTGTGTTTTTTATTATTGCAGTGTGCGTGTTTATGTGTGTGCATAGTTTTGCATTCATGCATGTGTGTGTGTGTGTGTGTGTGTAAACATAAACTGGTTATTTCTGGTACAGGTCTTAGACGAGGCTGATAGGTTGTTAAATATGGATTTTGAGAAGGAAATTGACGAAATCCTGAATAATATCCCCAAGGAGAGAAAAACATACTTATATTCAGCTACAATGACAAAAAAGGTTTCTACTTCTATCATCTACAACTTTGATTCTGTTAAATATTATGGAAGTTTTGGAGGGTAAGTAAAATGGCTTACCTTTTAACTGAAAAAACTTGATTGTAGGTGAGCAAGCTCCAAAGGGCATGCTTAAAGAACCCTGTAAAGGTATGAATCTGTGTTGTCTAAATCACTGAAATCTTCTCATATTCAATTGTGTATTGCTGTTTGTCTTGAATTGTTTGTCCTTTTTTTTCAGGTTGAAGCATCTTCCAAATATTCTACTGTTGACACACTTAAGCAGCAATATCGCTTAGTTCCTGCAAAGTATAAGGTTTGCCCTAGTTTTATTTTGCTTTACAGTAATGAGGCCATTAGAACATTCTTATGTATCATCTATGTGATGAAACAACCTTCTAAAAGGCACAAGAGATCACAATAGGCACTAGAGCCAAATACAAGCCACTAAGGCAAAGTCTCAAGCCACCAAGGGCAAATACAAAAGCACCAAGTCTCGCGCTCACAACATCATGAGGGAAGACTTAAAAGATATTGATTTTATTAATAAAATGCTCTTGAGCAACCCTATATTACGATAGGAGAGATGCCCATATATATAGAATCACTAGAATATGAGAACTGGAAATATGAGAACTAATGTGTGAACCGCTATTTGTAACGAAATATGCGGAAGCACAAAACAGAAGCCACTAAGAGCTTACAAGATCACAATCATACAAGTGCACATTCACAAGTCCACTATGGGACATTACAAAAGCCTAACAAGGAAAAATATAAAAAAAATAATCCTTTTATTGATCAAATGCTTAACACAAGCATTAAAGAAACAAGAGGAGTTCTACCCCTATTTATACACAAAACCCCCTTTAAAGGGGAGACCATTGGGAGCTCCTAATGGTCACAAATATGACCATTAGGCACCCTCCCAACAACTTGGTCAATGACCAAAGAGCCCTTAGTCATTTGGTCAAGGACAAAAAGAAGAAAATAAAAAATAAAAAAGGCTACACGCAGTCCCTAGTGGATATTTTATTGCACGGGGAAATGATCAAAATACCCTTGACTCAAAAAGTAAATTACAGACATATCATTTATAATATGTACTATTTTAACACTATTTTCGTGATTTTTTTGTTCTTTTCTAGAAACAATGCTTGTGCCAGGATGCCAAATGGCTAGTTCAAAAAAATAAAATACAAAAAAAATAAATTTTATATATATATATATATAATATTTAACAGTCTACAGTGCCCAAGGGTCTCTTTCTCTTTCCTGGACTCTGGACTCTGCCTTGATTTGTGAAGCATGCTAAACGGGTTCTGGTTATTTTCTTGAAATAATGCTTGTGCCAGGATGCATATCTTGTGTATATTCTCACAGAGATGACTGGAAGCACATCAATGGTTTTTACTCGTACTTGTGAATCAACAAGGCTGTTGGCCTTGGTTCTGCGCAACCTTGGGTTGAAGGCCATCCCTATTAGTGGACAAATGAGCCAGGTTGGTTTTGTTTAATAGCTCAATATTTGTTCATGCCATAGTTTGTATTTTCTTATAACATCATCTTTTGATATTTTTTTGCAGCCAAAAAGATTGGGAGCTTTGAACAAATTTAAAGCAGGAGAATGCAACGTCCTTATTTGCACGGATGTTGCAAGCCGAGGGCTTGATATTCCTTCGGTTGATATGGTGATCAATTATAACATTCCATCCAACTCTAAGGTTAGCTTGGTTAAAATTTGATATTTTGATGGTGGAAACTGATTATGGTATTTCTTCATAAATGGCTCTAAAATATTCAAGTAGATTTTTGTTACATTTGTGTGGCTGACTTCTAAATGTTTAAATGCTGTTAAAATCAAGGCCTAAGTTTTCGGTTTGCAAGCATTTCTTTATGCTGTTTCATCATAAACATTTCTAGAATATTCGACTGAATTCTTTCTTTCTTACATTAATCGGACTATTGTTTGATTTCAAAATGTTTAAATGTTTATAAACTCCTCTATCTGAGCAGTATTCTTTGTTATGGGTTCTATTTCATTAAATACCTCTTTTCCATATTGATTTATGTTTCCCGCCCACCCTTTCCAGCCTTTGTATATGCTTTTATTTCTGCCTTTCTTCATGGTTGATGCTTGCTGATTGGTTATCTGATATGAATATTCAGGATTATATTCATCGAGTAGGAAGAACAGCACGTGCTGGTAGATCCGGAGTTGCTATTTCACTAGTGGATCAGTATGAAGTGGAGTGGTATTTGCAGATTGAAAAGCTTATTGGTACGACTGTCTTTTGCCTCAATGTTGAGAAAAGTGTGCAATATGATCACCTCTTCATTTTTTTTCATTTTTTGGTTTCTTTTGTTCTCTTCTACAGACAAGAAACTGCCCGAGTATCCTGCTGAAGAGGAAGAAGTCTTGCTGCTACTGGAGCGTGTTACAGAGGCTAAACGGATTTCTCACATGGTATTTGTTATGTCACTTATGATCATTATTTGAATGTTTTTTTCAACTACCCCAGCTGTGAAGGCTCATTCATCAGTGAAATGAATGGATACTTGTCAGAAAAATTATTTGTAGTAGCCTAGTAGGGCTTTAGGGTCTTAATGTTAGATAAGGTCACAAAAGCAGTAAAAACATCTTAGTGTCATGTCTGAATGAATTAGCATTGTGATACCATGCTGCCAATCTGGATTGCCAAGTTTGACCTAATCGATAATCAAAGTTCCACTTGCTAGCTGTGGTCTGATGACTACCTTCTCATTATTTTCATCGAT
This sequence comes from Nuphar pumila, assembly GCF_984573655.1. Lineage (NCBI taxonomy): Eukaryota > Viridiplantae > Streptophyta > Magnoliopsida > Nymphaeales > Nymphaeaceae > Nuphar > Nuphar pumila. The sequence continues at coordinate 95,381,738 of NC_143253.1, forward strand.
ATTTGATGGTATTCTTGAATGGATATGTATGTTAGTATTAAGATCAATTCCCAAACATTGTTGTTTTAATGTCTATAAAATATAAATTTTTTATTTTCCGGGAAGATAATGTACTGAAAATTTTCATTTATTCTGAAATTATGGGCTGCCTTTCTAAACAAACAATAATAAAGAGAAAATGCATTCCCAGTTTTTCAGCAGCACCTTAATTTGATCCCTTGTGGATTGTGCAGAAAATTAAAGAAACAGCTGGAAGGAAGAGAAGAAATGGGGGAGATGAAGAAGAGGAAGACAAGCATCTTGCTTCTGTGAAGAAATCTATGAAATTTAAGAGGCGCTGAGTGTCCCACCACTATAGCCTTTCAATCTACTGCGGAAAGATGTAAAAAGTAGGAATTTTGTTTTGCCTTTCTTCAGATACACACAAGTGAACAATTTTGTTAGTGGTATGCTCAACTTTTTCTTATCATTCACGCCATCTGTCACACACTTGGATTAGTTATTTATTGCATGCAGCATATATAGTATTTATGAAAATCAGAACTTGTAAGACTGGAGCTCATATGTGTGTTCTTCCCCCGATGCAAACTGGGAAATGACCTTTCGTAGTAAAACCTTCCGGTGTGATGGATTAACCAACTTTTGGTGTTTCTCAGAAAGATTTCATGCGGTTAAATAGCAATCTTTTAATGTTAATAATACATGCTACTTATAGAGGCCAGTGTCAGTGTCTTCCTGTATCTTTACTCTCTAGTAGAGTGGGATTGAAAGTAAAGCTCAGGAATTGGAATACGAGGAAGAGGACAATGATTACACACAAACATATATATATATATATATATATATATATATATATATATATATATATATATATATATATATATGGTACCACATTCACGAGCTACCATGTGGATCTCTTTTAAGTAGATCAGATCGTCAATGAGGTTCTTAAATGTGTGAAAACATTCACATATTCACGAGCTACCATGCAAATCTCCTTTAAGTATATCAGATCATCAAGGAGGTCCGTAAATATGTACGTGTATACAGTACGACAAAGAAATTCTGAGTCGTAGTTTCACATAGGTTTATAAAAAATGAAATCAGGAGTGGTTGTTTACTATCTTCAGATATTTTTTTAATTAAACGCTTTTTAGAAGGGTTTCAAATTTCAAACTTATCATATGGGATATGCCTATCTATAACAGTTCTTAAGGTTGGTCATTGATTTTATGATTTTTCATGTGAATTGCTTACAAGAACTATTAAAACCCTATGTCATGTAGGATTTTATAATTTTGATAGATCAAAATTGCTTATTTATTTGTTGTTTTTTGGACAAGCAAACTTGAGTTAGGCAGATCTCTACCGGTACAAAAGAGAAACGATCCTATTATATATCAAGAGAGGATGGATACCACTCTGTCTTTCCAAATCCAGTGCTGTTCTAGATGCAAGATTGTATGGTATATAATTACTGTACTTAGGTGACAAGAGCACTGTATTCTAGTAAAATGAAGTAGACACTTGACAATACCCGTGTCAACGCGTCGGGTCTGGTTTGGACCCAGATGGAACCAGATTTAGCTCCGATTTTCAGGTATGGTATCGGGTTCGGACCTGAGTCTAATCGAACCCACTATAAGAGAAACCATACCCGGACCCGATAAAAGCTACATGAAACCGACCTGGATCATACCCGGTAAAACAATATTTTTTATCATTTTTACATTGAAAAAGTGCGGGTCTTAACTGGAACTCGGATTGGGCCCAGATCTGGTATAAAATTTCATAAACTATACCTGAATCCATGTATTAATTGGATCTTTGGGTCTGGAGCCGGGTCTTAATCGGGTATTCATATTTATCATCATACCCGGACCCTATAGGATTTGGTTTGGGTCGTTGACACCCTAGTTGACAAGAGTACCATTTTCAAGTAGGGAAACTTGCTTATTTTGGATGGATTTTCATTTTTTTCTTTGCATTTCACAGTGGATTTTGATTATTTTATTTTTGGTGGGTTTGAAGGTTGAAGAAAATTTTCTGCAATTTTATGGTTTCAAGACAAGGGTGCACCCACATAATTTTATGCTACCAGGATGGCGACCCTAAGTACAACAGGCTAACCCAGTGCAACTAGGTCTCATCGTTTTGATGTGGCTTCTTCGTGTCATAAAAAAAGCGGTTTTTTGTTCCAAGTTTTGATGAGCTTTTCCTCATCTTTAGATTAGATTGGTTGTTTGAATCTTGGTACCATGTAAATGATCTGTAGATGGATGATACACTTGGATTAATCCTTTTGGTGACAATACCATTTTTTGATGTCTTATTTACACAAAAATGAAAATTTCAAACTATAATCTGAATTCGTTTCTTCCACGGATCCGACCTGTGATAGGGGTAGAACACTGTTGTGGAGTCACATTAATAGTTGCATTGCCATTTATATTTGTTCTGCAACCAATAAATGACCAAATAAAGCTATTGGGAGATCCCAACAGCTCTATTTGAGAGCTCCCAACAGCTCTATTGAGCCTCCTTGTATATAAGGGGGATCTCCCCCTCCTCTCAATTTATGCTTGTCTTAAGTAATTATTCTAATAATGATTTATATTTTTTATCTCTTGCCCATTAGTGGCCCTGTCTGTATGTTCTTGTATTTGACCCATAAGTGGTCCTTGTTTATGCACACTTTAGTGTGTTTGTAAAGCCCATAAGAAACATCTTATTGTTCTTTTTGTATTTCATTACAAAGTGGACTTCATTCTTGCCGAAGGACTTTCTCTATCATGGTCTCATGGTAGTCAACAGGTTCCAAGCTGTTGTTTTTTATGACAGATGTCACATGTGCAAGCATGCCAAGATGGTCTCAAATCTTATAGTTTCTTTTGGAAATTCCCTTTCACGAGCTGGATAATGATTTATAAGTTGGTGCTAGGCTCATAACATTCCCCTAGTTCAAACATGGTTGAAGGGCAGAGGAGAATTCTGGAAAAAGGTTTGGAGATGGTGGTTGGTGGAGATTTAGTGCTTTGATATGATTGAAGGAGGATGTTTAACAAGGTTGAGAAACTGCTTGTACAGGATCACTTTTGTGGCCAAGTCCGCTGGGTAAATCGAAAGAGCGAGCGAGTGTGTGTGTGTGTGTGTGAGAGAGAGAGAGAGAGAGAGAGAGAGAGAGAGAGAGAGAGAGAGAGAGAGAAAAGGGGGGAGGGCCACACCCTTCCCCTTTTTATAACTTGGTTAAACCAAGTTGGTTTCATTGACCAGGTTTGGACAAATCCAACTCTCTCTCTCTCTCTCTATTTATATATAGCCGTGTCCCTGTACCCTCATGTTTTGAAATTGCCATGTTGTACCCGTACCCGCACTCGCACCCGTACCCAGGTGACATAGTATAAGAGGAACTATAACCAGCATCTGTTCAAATTTAAGTTTCTTTTGAACATCCATTAAATGTTATACTCTTGGTGAATGTTTTTTTTCGCTTTATTGGTGGCTCTCTAATCTTAACATTGTATCTTCTTACAGAACCAGCATCGGAGTCCTTCTCATTTCCTCGTTCTGCGGAGGTGATCATTCCTTATTTCTCCCATTTTATATTAACTCTAGATGAATATGACCATCTTTTTGAATGCCTTTATTGATGGCCTCATCGTTGCATCGTTGCATCTCTCTCTCTCTCTATATATATATATATATATATATATATATATATATATATATATATATATGAAGCCAACAATGAACCCTAATCAGCAGGAACAATTATCACCATTTCAAGGAAGATCCATAGTGTTGGTAATATATCCCACCTGCAAGTGTGCGGCCAAAAGATTGAGACAAATTCCAAATCATTCTCTAATGGACCACAACTCAAAGCTAGCAAGTCTGGTGTTAACCAGTGCTGGCCCGACCGTTTTTCCGCTAGTAGATGGTCTGAAAATGGCTAACCATGGCTACACAGACATAAAAAAAGCCCAATCACCGGTCGAAAAATGGCAGGCAAAGTACCACACGTGTTGGGCGGTGGCAGGCCGACCATTTTCCGGCCTGCCACTTGCCAGAAATGGTCAACCTGAAGTTGTTTCAAAGGTGTAAGGGAGAGGGGTGGGGAGGGGGACTTTGAGGGTATTGGAAGGGGTAACTCAATAGACCAGGTTACCCCCCCTTCTTGAAAAAACTAGGTAGGACCAGTTTTTTAGAAACCAAGTTTAAACCAGATTTTGCAAAACCTTGTTTTCATTGGAACCATGTTTGGTGTGATTAAGACATGCACCAAACTTGGTTTTCATGTAAAAACCTGGTTTAAAAAATCGGGTTTTGGGAGTCATCCAAACGGAAGGAGTTTATGCATTTGGTAAATACATGGTCAAACTACCTTGGTGGGGGTGGGTGTTTGGAAAATGATAGCTCGGATGAGGGTTTATGCATTTGGAAGAGGAAACGAGATTGTCCTCTTTTATATGTGTAATTATTAGGTCGTAGCAAAGCTTGTGATTGTTGGTTGGAATGACTATGGAACACGTTTGGTTGCAAAGGAGAGTCATAATTAAGGGCAAATAAGTAATTTTAAAGGGTAAAATAACTCATGCATCCGTATTTGAATAAATTCAAACCTTAAAAGTTAAAATGTAAATTTACCATATATTATGTTCCTATAAATTACACTTTGTTCAATGCCTATGAGCTATAGGCACCACCGCAGTGGTTGGGGTCCTGCTGAAGGCTCAGGATCGAATCCCACTGGGGACTGCCGTTGAGGCACTTAAGGCTGGGTTGTCCTCAACCCCAAGTTTTACTTTGCAGGGAGATGGGCCGTAGCCTGGTGAGGGTTAGTTCGTATAAAAAAAAAAAAACTATGTGCTATAGGCTAAAAGAAGAGCGATATGAACTATGCTGTGAGAAAAAGAGTTCATAAGAGAAAAAAACAACATAAGGCTGCAGCAAAAAATATGGGGGCATGTATGGAAAACGAGAAATGTATTGAGAAAAGTGCCCATAAAAAAAGAAGCTAATAAAAACCAATGTAACCTTGGTAGAAGCTTCTCCTTGTGGTGGGACGTTGCAAGTTCAAAACCCAATGGTAACCTTGAATTATATAACACTGGTGGGGATCTGCTTAACCTCTCCCTTTAAAAGGGAACAACAAAGGAATGACAGCTGTGGGATTTGAACCCACGCCCTTTCGGACCAGAGCCTAAATCTGGCGCCTTAGACCACTCGGCCAAACTGTCAGTGATTTGATAATGGATACAGCCTAGTTTCTAAAATATTAGATACAGAATTACCGAGCCACCGGCATACAGAAGGGGATATTGGTTGGGAACTCCAAATGGTCGATGGTTAGGGGGGGGGGTTTCAGGTCTGACATCGGACCAAATCTGAGTCCGCTCAGTTGGATTTAGTGGCTAAAGTAAGATCAAGATTCAGTATAGAGTTTTGCATCAGAATATGAGTAAAATGCGAATCCAAATCAGATTATATGTAAGCGTCAGATTTTAAGTTGGTCGAATCTGAATTCTGTTTTAGCTGATTCCCATTTTTTTTTTTACCATGACCACCCTGGTCCACCTCTGAAAGCTATGGACACACCCGTGGCCAGGGTTTGATCTGGTGCCTTCATCTCAGCACCCTCACAACCACCCCGCTGGCCATGCCGGCGACCCCCTACTCCAAATCGGTTCCAATTATGTTGGACTCAGTAATGCATAGATCTGAACTGAGTCCGACCTGCTTATGCCCCTAAATATTGCCTGTCTTGTCCATTTTTTGTTGATGATGTTCTCTGCGCGCGGAAGCGAGTAGTCTCCAGGTGGGTGTCACCAACAATCAAGTCCTTGCAGGCACCATCTCCCCAGACCCACCCACTACCACTATCTTGGACACCCTACTTCCTAGGAAACCGAGTCCTCTGATCCAAATCTTATATGTCGTATGAGTCCTAAAATAAGATATGAATGTATATTCGGATCAGTTTCAAATCTACATTATTGGACTTTCTAGGTATGGATTTGAACTTGTCTTGGTACATTCCATCTTATCAATATTTGGATTCAGATCAGATACAATCTACTTGCACCGTTTACAAGGAAAGCCCTTGTTTAAAACCTATCCAATATTATCATTTAAAATTTGGATCCAAATTCAACTCTAATGTACCAAATCTAATTTGGATTAGGATTGATACTAGCTGTACAATGTTCATATTTTGGATTCAGGTCTATCATATTAAACCTGTTCGCACCCTACTCTGCATGACACAATTTGCAAAGAATTAAGTGGAACTCATGCATATTGTTAGAGAATGGATTCTCTGTGTCAAAAATGATACAACCAGGGAAAACCAATATAATTATCGTTCCATAATTTTAGGATAACTTTACAAAAACAGAAAAACTATCTATGTAACAAATGACAGCATACACTTTACATGAAATTAGGAATTGCCTCACTTAATATAGGATACAAATTGTAGACCTCACATATATCACTACATTTGATCTCCGATATGGGCTGACATTTTTGGTTATCATCTCTCAGTAAGGAAGGAAGATAACATGATAATGCATATCTTCCACCATCGTGACGTTCAAATTGGGAATGGTTTAACACTCCCCTTTAAGCTGGGCCATGAGGATTGATCATGCCAAACTTGCCCGATAAATATGTAAGTTTTATCCTGATTGAGAGCTTTAGTAAAGATATTTACTTGTTGATGTTTGCTCGGAATGAACTTGGAAACAATCTCTTGTTGCTGTAATTTTTTCTCTTACTAAGTGACAATCAAGCTCAATATGCTTAGTGCGTTCATAGAACATCGGGTTTGCGGCTACATGTAGCATCGATTGATTGTTACAATATAAGTGAGCCGGTTAATTTTGGAGGCATCCAAGATCATTGAGAAGGTACCTCAGCTATGTGATTTCGACCACAGCTCATGCCATGGCCCGATATTTTGATTATGTCTGAGCTTTCGATGTTGTCGGTTGTTTCTTTGTCTTCCACGAGATGAGACTATCACCAAGCAACGTGCAGTGGCCGATGGTGGATCTATGAGTGAAGGGACAGCTAACCCATTTAGAATCAACATAGCAAGATATATAATTGCATATTTTCTTCTTAACTTAGAAGAATTCCTTGCCCTGGCGTCCCTTTCAAATACCTGAGTAACTTCATAGCAGCCTCCCAATATGGTTTTCTAGGCTCTTGCATAAATTGACTCATAATGTGTACTACATAAGTAATGCATGGGCATGTTATAGTTAAACAAATGAGACATCAGAAAATAGTTGAATCTTTCAGAATTTGCCCAGTATGATCCAACTTAAGATGTTGCTCCATCAGTATGCTCCTAGGTTTGGATCCAAGATATCCAATATTTTTTAAATGCTCTAGGGTGTTTTTTCATTGATTCAGAAAAATACCCTGCTTGGAATGTGCGACTTCAATTCTCAAAAAGCACTCTAGTTTTCCCAAATCTTTAATATGAAAACGACGATGAATAATCCCTTTTGAGTTTTTGTATGACTTTATCATCATTGTCTGTTATAATGAGAACATCTACAGTGTATGAGAACAAATGTACGTTTATTTCTTGAAATCATAAAAAACAAAGAATAATCTACAAGCGACTGTTTAAACCCAACTTGTTTGAGAGCATTTGAGAACTTAGCAAACCAGTGTCTTGATGCTTGCTTAAGTCCATATATTGACTTATTTAACTGATATACACGCGTCTCTCCCTCACATGAGAATCCTGGTGGCAATTTTATATAGATCTCCTTATTATGATCTCCATGGAGAAATGCAATATTTACATCCAATTGATGTAAAGGCCAATGAGACTTAGCAGCAACGAAAAGCAAACACCGCTTTGTAACCAATTTTTCCACAGGAGCGAAGGTGTCATGATAATCTACCACTTCTTGTTGAGTATATCTTTTAGCAACGACCTTGCTTTGTACCGTTCTATAGTTTCATCAAGTTTGAACTTAATTTTGAAGATATATATACTTTGATCTGATGGCTTTCTTTCCCAAAGGCAAGTGAGTGAGCATCCAAGTTTTCTTTGTTTCAAGAGCTTTGCTATCAATTTCTATGGATTTTTTTCAATTCTCATCTCCCATGGTCGTATGGTAATCCCCTCGCTCATCATGTAAGGACATCGAGACAAGAAAGGCTTGATGGGTGGTGAAGAATTAAGAGAACAATAGATGCATAGTTCATTTCAATTTAGAAGTTGATGGTTGTGCATAGAGAGCAGCATGATTACATTGGTAATCATCTAAATAAGCAAGTCTAATTTTAGTTTGACTGAATTGCCTAAGAGCAACTTCATCAGGGATAGACTCATGATGATTTTGATTTAAATTTGACTAAGATGGGAGTTGTGATCTGATTGAATCATTAATTATGTCATCACAGTTAGGTGACTCATTGTATTCGTTGGTCATCATCAACGGGTCTGGCCATTTCAAGAGGGTCAAAGTTATCATTTATTTATGGGTAAAGGTAAAACAATATTATGGATCAATTTGCTCATTCGATTTTCGAAAGAAAACATATTTTTATAAAATATCACATCTCAGCTAACAAAGACGGATTGCATTTCAAGATCAAAACATTTGCATCTCTTTTGACCAAAAGGATAGCCCACAAACACACATATATGAGCATGAGAATCGATGCGATTTTTAAAAATTATATTTTTAAACCAAGAACTGCACACCAAATAATAATATTAAAACCAGTTCTTGCACTGAATGCAGAGTAGCAAGTCGGATTGTCTCCTCAGAGAACAAAAAATTAGGCAAAATAATTCACTGAACTTCACTTTATTAATAACTGAAAAAGAAAATTGCACTATTCTTAATTATAAGCTAATTGAAAAACAAAGGGGACATAAATAACAAAAAATCTAAACTATACTCATGCCCTCTAGCAAAATCCAAGGAGCTTTATGATCATATTCTTTTGCATCCACCTCAACCCACCCTCGTCCTTATGCTAGCACAATATGGGGACCTGTAATATAAAAAAAAATAAAAGGAAACTTATCCTATTCTAAACAATAATCATATATTCTAACTAAATAAGGGATGATAAAGATTAATTCAACAAAACTAAACTATGAAATAAAGAGGGCAATTAATAACTAAGGATCTGACGATTATTCTAATATTAACTAAATTGTTAAAATTAACTAATGTAATTAAATAATAAAAATATAAAATAACTAAACAAGAACCTAACTAATTAACGAATCTAACATTAAAAAATAACAAGAACTAACTAACAATCAAGAAAATTTAATTAACTAAACTAGAAACAAGAAAACAATAAACTATTTAACCGAATTCAAGAAATTAACTAAAACTAACATGTTAACTAATTAATTAAAGAAAGTAACTGACTAACAACTAATATCTAACTAAGCTACTGTACAAAAATAACAAACCTAACTGATTAACAAATCTGAAAATAACAAAATAAACACTAACATAACCAATCTATCTAACTTAATCAATAAACAAAGAAATAAAGAATCGGCTAATTCTATTTAACTAACTATGAAACGAACAAGAATATCTACCAACTAATTTATCTAATTAATAACTAATTCAGCTATACGAAATCTAAGATCTAACTAATACAAAATCTGAACAATAATAAAAATTATCTTAGATTACCTAAGCTAATTAATTAACAATGAAATCAAAGAAATTAAAGAAATCAAGTACGAATAATTTAACAAAACTAAAGCTATTTGCAAGATAAGAATTAAAACTAATCACTGATGTGAATCTAAAACAATATTAATCTAACTAATTTAAATAAAACTAAATTAACAAGAATTAAAAATTGCTAAATAAAAAGAATTGTTACAACTATCTAAATCAGCTAAATTAAAAACTATTTAACTAAAAATGATAATTGAACTAAAACATCTATTTTCTAAACTAATTGCTAAAAAGTAATTTCTGGAAATAAAATAACAATTTAACTATTGATAAATACATAAAATAAACTATCCTATTTAATTGAAATAAAACTATTCTATTTATTCTATCTAATTAACTATCAATTTCTAATTTTTAATCAAATAACTATTTAACGATAATTAAAAGTAAACAAAACTAATCTAATATGCAAGAAACATAAATTAACATGAACTTATTAACCTACTAAACATAAATAAATGAATTAAAGTTAGATCTAATTGTCGAAAATAATAAAATAATAAAAAAGATTATAAAAACCCTAATAGACTATTTTAGAAATTCTAAAAAATTAAAACTAACAAATATTATATATTAAAAAATTAATTTAAATTAATCTAACCTAAATCTAAAACTAAACTGAATGAAAATTCACGTGAAATATAAAAATAAATCAATCTATACCTATAGATTTCAAGAAAAACCTAAAACTATGCCTGAAAAACACTAGAAATTAAAAATTCCTAATTTTTTCTAATTTCTTTCTTTGAAAAACTTAAAGCTAAAAATAAAAAAAATAGTTCTAATTTAAAACTACTCTAAACTTAATCAAATCAAAGCAAATATAAAAACAAACTATGCTACAGATTCATACAATAATTTTTATAAATCAGAACTCACTAGACAGGCCTTTTCGATTAAGTTCTTTGACCCGAACAACTCAAGACTCGATCAAAACACCAAAAAAGAAAATGACCAGACATTAAAAATAGAGAAACCTTTAAGTGCTTATAAATGGGTTTGATCTTGAAAGGCATTTTGTGAGGTGTTCTCTCAATTTTTTTTTCCAAAATGATAATAGGAGTATGATTTATCAAATAAGTAGCATTAAGGATGCATTCTCTCCAAAATTTAATAGACAAATTTGCTTGAAAATGTAAATGCCCGTAAAACTTCAAGCAAATGCTTTTGTTTGCATTCAACCACCCCATTTTGTTGTGGGTCGCTTCATAAGTATGTTAGTGAGATATCTCATTTTGATTAAAAAAATAATTTGACATCATAAGAGAAAAACTTAGTTCCATTATCAAATCAAATTCCCTTAACTTGAGAGTTAAATTGGGTCTTGATCATGATAATGAAATTTTGCAATATTTCTTTGGTTTGAGATTTGTACCTCATCAAAAAGACCCAAGTGGTTCTACTAAAATTGTCAATCATCGTAAGAAAATAGTTTGCCTCAGTCATGGATGACATAGAGTGTTCACCCCAAATATCAAAATAAATAATGTCAAAAGGTCACAAAGATCGTCTCTCGCTAGAAGGGAAAGGCAAGCGAGTTTGCATAGCAAGAGGACAAATATGACAATAACAATTATTTAAATTAATAAAATCACATGTCTGGAATAAAAGTTTCAAACAGTGTCTAGATAAGTGACCTAATATCCAATGCTATAAATCAAAATTACCAGAATGACATATTGAGAAAGTTTAACCTGACTAGCTCTCTACCCGCTCCAATCGTCTTATTTAATCGAGGGTCATGTATTTCACAATGATAAGGAAAGAAGATGATGTTATAATTTAAGGACTTTATGAGTTTACTCACATATATTAAGTTGAATCTAAATAAAGGAATAAGAAAAACATGATCAAGCTCAACATTAGGAGTAATGCATGCTTTGCCTATATGTGTGACAAGAGAAAATAACCATAAGATAATTTGACATGTTTAGAATAAGGATATTTTTCTAGACAAGATAATGCTTGAAGAGAGCAACACATGTGATCAATCGCTCCCTTATCTAAGACCCATGAATTAGAAATAAAGGAGACAATATTGGCGTGAGGGGTGCCTGTCATATTTGGCATTGGTTGGGTGTTATCTGCCAAAATGAGAGATAAGAGTTGGGTGTATTGGTCCATGGTAAGTTGAGGAACCGATCTACTTGACGTATTCTTTACCTGAACGTGCGTTGCACTTGGATTCTTTGAAGGAAATCCATGTAGAAAATAACATCGGTCCTTAGTATGATCGAGCTTTCCGTAGTGATCGCATTTGGGACGATCCTTGAAGGGTCTTTTTCTATGATTTTCTTTTGGGAAATGATTAGGTTTCCCTCCTTCTATAGCTGCTGTCATGTTTCCTTCAAGAGTAGGAGTAATACACAAATCTCTTTGTCACTCTTCTTGTAGCAGCAGAATATAGGCCTTATTCATGATTGGCATTAGATCCATTATCAAACTTTGGTTGCACATTCTAGTATACAACTCATTCAGTCCTATCAAGAATTGAATGAGTTATTCTTGTTGGACGTCCCATAAGAACAAACAGGAGGAACTATCTGAGTCGATAGTTTATCCCATAAAGTTTTCATCTTGGTGAAATATATCGCAATGGACAAGTTTTCTTGATGTAAGGTCACAATGGCCCACCGGATTTGAAATATACGCGATCCATTGGTTTGCAAGAATCTTTCTCGCAAGTCATTCCATACTGCTGTTGTAGTTTTTCCATGAATGATACTTTTCGATAACTCCTTTGAGATTGAATTTAAGAGCCAGGAAAGTATCATGTTATTGCATCTAGTATAGGCTGCAAGGTTCAGTGATAACGGCTCCGATTTGATGATAGTCCCATTGACAAAGTCCATCTTATTTTTGGTTGAAAGTACGACAGTCATCGCCTTGCTCCAAGATGAATAATTATCACCGGTCAACGAGCTCGATACAAGTACTTGACGGGGATTGTCGGAATGGTGCAAGAAGAAATGATTATCAATGGAGTCTGATTGGCTGCGCATGTTGACAATGCTTTTGCCAACTGAGTCTTTGCTGCTCATGTTTGATGTGGATGAGAAAACATAAGCTCTTTATGAAGAGAAAGCTCTATATGCAGGAATAAGCAGCGTGAAGAGTCAATGTTGTGATACCATGTTAGAGAATGGATTCTTAGAGAAAAATACATCCAGTGTATTCGATGTGTCAAAAATGATACAATCAGGAAAAACCAATATAACTATCGTCCCACAATTTTAGGATCTGATAACTTTACAAAAATAGAAAAACTATCTACATAACAAATGACAACATGCTTTACAAAAAGGAGTTTTTGAAATCAGGAACTGCCTTGAATATAGGATACAGATTGTAGACATCACATATATCACACACATTTGATCTCCAATATCGGCTGGCACTTTTGGTTATCATCTCTCAGTAAGGAAGAAAGATAACACGATAATGCATGTGATAATGCATATCTTCCGCCATCGTGATGTCCAAACTGGGAATGGTTTAACACATATAGTGACTTATGCATGAGCAATTTTCTTTTGAGCCTACAACTAAGCTTGAGCTCGCTTGTTTAATACAAAAGCAAGCTCGAGTCGAGCCTGAGCTGAGCTTGAGCTACTAGGTTCATTGTGCACCCTTAGTTAAGGTGATCCGATCTAATGTTTACTTGGCTCAAAATGTGAATCATTCTTTCATAGCTGTAAGAGAATGATGTGTAGGCGCCTTTAACTGGCAGGCTCTGTAAGGGATTGGGGTTATCAGTGACCCCACCCAGGGTTTATCTGGCAGGAGGATAGGCCCACTAAGTGATCAGCAAGGGTTAACCTCATCATACAAAAGAAAAAGAGAATGATTTTTCATGTGTGAGCAAATGTGAAAAAAAATGAGGCAGTGAGATTCAAAGTGGGTCATTTCACTCACTTCTCTTATGATTCCAAATTGCATTGTCCAACTTTTTTTTTTTGATAATCAAAGGGAAATTAAACCACTCCCCCCAAAGCACCGACCGCACATTGGCTGCCCTCCGGTTGGTAAAACCCTTGAGGTCCCCTGCTCACTGGGGAGTACACAAGTGACAGCACCCATGGGTTTCGAACTTGTGACCTACCAGATGAACCGAACCCTTGTGGTCAACTTGTGATTTAGAATCACATGATTTCAACAATACATGAGATGAAATCACATATGACTTTGGATCATGATTTGCAAGCAACCTGCCCTGATCCCTTAATAGTCCAAACACTTCCTAAGCTTATAAACTCCTCTCCTCAACAAATTTTTTTTTTTAAAAGGCAAGGTGGGGTTTAAGCAGATCCCTACCAGTTATACACAACTATACCATTTGGTTTTGAACCTGCAACGTCCCAACACAAGGTTGACGTGCACTAGCTGCTCCTACCAGGAAAGCTGGGCCCCTTGTTGGTTTTCCTCCAACATTTTTAACGACGTCAAGAAAATATGTAAGTGGGAAAACCTCGTGACATTTTGAAAGTGTTGGTTTTATCAAAAGAAAACATCGACAAAATGTCGTATATATAAAATACCAAAATATACAAAAACGTGGAAGTTAAACTATTAAATAATATAAGAAATACCACTTTAGCTGTTGTTTTTACTGTATCCATATTACAAAAAATGAAATAATTTGAAAAAGTCACGTTTTCTTAATCACATATCGTCCTTTGAGAACATCGCGATGAAAGCATGATATTTTCAAAATATCGTTGATATCTGACACAGAAAATATCGTGTTTTGTTCTGCTATTATATCAATTATGCAAATTACGTTAACTTTGTAAAATATCGGCGATATTTTTTACACAGTTTTTTTCGTCATGAAATATTCTTTAATTATTATCTGTTTTCTATATATTAACTATTTTTTCCCAATGGTATGGTTGAATGACTGGTGGGGGTCTGCCTGATCCCAGCTTGCCTATCAAAAAAAAAAAAATTTGTTTTTGAATTCTCGTTCCTGTTTGCCAACTGACCACACCCCATCAGTCGTCGTCACCAAATTAGCCCACAGAGAGACATCATTTCATTCTTCTTCTTCTTCTCTGCTCCTCTTTGGGAGCACCACAAACCATGATTGCCAAGGTACTCCTCTCTCTCTCTCTCTCTCTGAATTTCACAAATTTGGAACGGAAAAAACCTGATCTTTTTCGTGTTTTTGTGGTGGCACAGAGGTCTTTATCAGGATCGGCGCAGAGCCCCCGATCCCCTTCTTCTTCGCAACCATTCTTGCACGTCTCCGTCACGGATCCCGTCAAGTTGGGTAATGGAGTCCAGTCGTACGTCTCCTACCGCGTCATCACCAAGGCATCTCCTTCGGAAAAACCCTAGCTCTCGCGATCTCGATCGGGTTTTGTTTTTCGTTTTTTTATTTTACTTCGGTTGTCCTACCGGAATTCCTCGGTTCAGGTTTTCTCCTTTGATTCTATTTGGTGTCAATGTTGCTCATGAATTGAATGATTTTAGCGTGCGTGATTCAGAGAGGAAATCGTGATTGAGTGTTCTCAATTCTTTCTGTGTCACGAAAATCCGTTACTTCCTTTTCCGGCTGGAATTCGCCATTTAAGGCTTTTTTTTCCTTTTTGATTTGTTTGATGCCAATGTTAGTCTTGGATGAAATGATTTCGGTGCATGTTTCGGAGAGGAAATCGTGATCGTGTTACTCTTGATAAGTTCCTTATGACATGAAAATTCGTTTCTTTTAAAGTCTTTTCAGCAAAAATAGAAATTTGGCATGGATAAAGTCGATAATTGGTGGAGTTATTGCATTATTTGCTTTTGTTGTAATATTTTTAAGGGGCTGATTTGGAGTTATGAGCTTGTGATCACTCTTTTCTAGGGATTGATTGCATTCTTTGTATCGGTTGCATCGTCTGAGTGAACAATATGAGTGCAATCAGGTGTGGTGATTCTGGTCAGATTCTGTTATTAATCTGTTTGGGGATGTTTTGCGTGAAGGTTGTGGATGGAACATTTTGTGTACAGGTTCCATTTTGTAAGTGAACATGCCGCTCTAAGTACATTTTCTGATGGCGTGGTGAAAGTTCTTTGTTTGCTGATACATGGCATTTGAAATTTTGGGTGCACTAATGTATTGGATCTTAATCCTTTTTCACATGAATCACATAATAATTATGGTGAAACAGGGATATTGTTGTCCAGAACAAACTCATTGGGAACATCAGAAGAGAAAAAGGCAAAAACGATGGAATCGTTGGGACTGGACTTGTTGGATGGTTTAACTGTGGCTGAAAGAACTTTCTTAAGGTGGAGGGTGTGGAGTTCCATGCAACACAGGCCATTGGATTGGTTAAATCTCATATTTGGCATCATTTCTGGAAATCAGTTCTCCTGTAAAGCCTCAATTTGATCACTGAATCAATCGGCAAGTTGCTCAAGAGGGGGTTTCTTCATAGGGTATCCAAATATCAAAGCATTTACTCTGTCAAAAAGAAGAAGAAATGCATGAAGTCAATGTGATGGGTTCTATAAATGGATATTACTCAAACTGAGGTTGAAGCCAACCTTGGGACTCTTTCTAGCTAAAATTGTCATGCTTCATTTGGGCCTTTGACTGGACATGGATGAAGAATAGAAATATAGAACCCCGGTCCAAGACTTTAGTTCAACTTATTGGTTACGTATGCCTAGGTTCTATAATAGATCCATATACAAATTTCCCAATATTGGATTTTAAGGTTGCAGTTGAGAACCTGTGGTGAGAATTCCCATTTTGAGACTCCTTACTAGGCGCTTGGAAGGTTTTATTGTTCAGAGGAAGTATTCATTGGAATTCTTAGTTTCTGGATTTCTTGAAATCAAGGGAAATAAAAAGAGCCAGTATGTTGTAACCCACTTTATCACCGATGCTAAAACAATTTACCATATTTTGCTGGAAACATGATCCCCATAGATTCTTCAAAAAGTGTGTAAAACAGAAGTCTTTCCCTGGTAAAATTCTATTTTATAATTTTTATTCAGCCAACATTAAAAGCAAACAAAATGTAGCATATGAGGGTATAACACATAAATGATTTTGATTTAATACCATCTTATGTAAAAGAAAGGGGGTTGGTATCCTGCCATTACCAGGTTCATTCATTGGATTAAAAATTAATAAAGAAATTAGAGCAGCCTGTCTGATGGGATGAAATGCTACTTTGAGGAGATTGATGCAAATTTCCCATGTAGATATGTGATTTTACTGGTGGACAAGGTCTCCTCATCACAGTTCACAAATTCTTTCATAGATCCTTTTGGATGATTCTTTACTTGTAGAAGAGCTAATCTTAGATATTAGATTTTTCCTTTGGTGGGTGAAAAACCAGCCCAGGTTTGAACTATCCTTGGTGTTTTAGTTTTCTTAGCCATACTGCACTGCTTCTCTACTGTGCTTCTAGCCTATATACATGACTTGCCTATGGGTTTACAAGGAATACATAGAAATCTGCTTCTGCTAAATGAGCCCATGCATTATTGTAGAAGTGTAACAGTTAAACACATATAATTGCATAGTAGAATAAACATCATGTAAACCTTACTTTTGATATTATCCAAACATGTAAAAGACATGATGGTGGGGTTTCCAGATCGATCAATAACAGAAACAATGAGCTTATGCAGATATCTCTGCGGTCCAAATTTCTATCAAATTTGCTTTGGTGCTGTCTTTTGCACCTCAACATTATGAACACACCCTAAGTGAATTGGTCGCTTATAAGTTATATATGCTAATCAGATTAAATTTCATCAACAGTAACTGTGGGTGCATATGTTACTTTTCGTTTTATGATGCTTAGAATTGGTTGAATAAGGTAATCATATTAAATTTTATGAACAATATCTGTGGGTGCATATGTTACTTTCTGCTTTACTATGCTTAATTTTACTTTGTTTTATTTTACTGCGCTTAGCTGTAGACTGTCATTTATAAACTGTAACAGAAAAGAATTTTAGGAGATTATTAGGCATTTTGAACTTTGTTTTTATGCTTTTTGATTGAGGAAAATCAATTTTTGCAGACTAATTTTCCTGAATATCAAGGTCTAGAGAAGATTGTAATTCGCCGATATAGTGACTTTGTATGGTTGAGAGATCGGCTATGTGAGAAGTACAAAGGGGTATTTATTCCTCCACTTCCAGAGAAAAGTGCTGTAGGTATGTGAACTCTCTTTCTCTCTCTCTCTGCGTCTGTGTTTGTGATATGTGCATGCATGTGACAAAATTATCATATGACTTCGGTTAGTCAAGATTCAAGAACTAACAGGCCTGCCATCTGTTGGTATCACATCTTATGGATCGTTTCAATTGCTACTCCAAGACGGCTTTATTGGTTTGTGTTCATTATTCTTGGAATTTGTGTCTTCTGAAAAGAGTGAAATGTTCCCTGCCCTGACTTCTTTGTTAACCTCTAGTCACATGAAAATTGTTAGGTTGTTTCAGTAGTATGACATAAACACATAAAATAAGGTCCATCCAAGTAGATATCCATCTGTCTCTGTTGGTTCTTTATGATGTTGCTGACATTCATAAAAAGTTGCAAATCAACATCCTATCTCTTACAAGTAGGTCTGGAAAACTTACATAGCCGCTTGTGGTTTGGCTTTGGCTAATGTAACATTTGCTTCTTAATTACCAAGTTGAATAAGAACAAAGGGCATTCGGTTTGGCTCAGCACGTGGAAGAAATACATACTATTTAAGTCCTTGTTTCTATGTATTTCTAATTATCTGGTGACTGGTTTTGAAAACAAAACTAAGCTTTTTGCAGTCATGTTCAATCTAAATGCAAAATACATCTGGTCTTGCCATAAAACAGGAAAGCATCCTCATCAGTGAAATTACTAATGACCATTTTGCTCTTATGAAGCAAGTTTATGTCTTCTACAAGCAGTTTTGTCATCAATTTTTTGAGTCACATCTAATAGGATGATGCATCATTTATGATGCTTTAATTGAAATTGTTTCCATATACTGTATCTTTAACTGTTGATCTTGTGCTTGTTCAGACGTGTTGTGATATACAACATTGCATGAAGTTAAGCATGCTTTTTTTTGCCCCCTCCCCATTAATACATGGTTTCTACAGTTTCGATATAATTAAAATCGCATATCTTGACAAAATTGAAACATTTGAATGGTTCATTAATCAGAGAAGTTCCGCTTCAGTGCTGAGTTTATTGAGTTGCGGCGTAGAGCATTAGATATATTTATAAATCGAGTTGCTTCACATCCACAACTTCAGCAAAGTGAGAACCTAAGGACTTTCCTGCAGGAAGATGAACAGGTACAAAACACTGCTTGGGGTGTGTTCAAAGTGGAATTCTAACTAGTTTAGGTTGCCTTTGATTGTAGTGATAGTGGATTAAGTTATAAGTTTCTTTAATATATCATAATTGATTCATTACTTCATGGTAATATAGTTCAAAATCTAATGTTGTTTTGTTATTATAAATACATCTCTTCCCTTTAGACTACCAAAAATGGTTATAACCAACACATTATTCTTTGCTAGGTTAACTCCTTTATAACCTTTGAAATTAATGATTTTCTAACAAAAAAGTAGCTTTTGTGAACAACCTTTTTTTACCTGCCATATATGGTAAGCATAATATGACATATATTGCTTAAAACAAGTGCATTAAGTTCAAAGAAAAACTTTGACTAATTTTTGTGCATAGCTGTGTCGACATTGTTGCATTTATAAACGAGCAATGCTAAAAATATCTGTACACTCAAAATATTTCTTTCATGAAAACACATTCTCAAATTTAAGGATATTGTTTTAAGTGTCATCCTCTACTTCAAACTTTTTGCCATCACATACTGCGTGAGCATCATCATATTTTTATACACACAATTATCTTTGAGAATTTAATATATTGCTATCCCCAGAATGTTTTTCGAATTCTCCTGAGAAATTACACATTATGCAACTTGAAGGTTAGGAAATATTAAATTCTTTTAAATTACCTAGTGGTGTATTAATTTAGTGAAAACTTGATTTGTTAAGATAATCTTTTTGGTTTCAGAGATGGTGATTTTTCTTTTTTCTCTTTAAAAGTTAGAGATAGATCTCTCTCTCTCTCTCTCATATCAAATCCCAACACCCCTTTCCCCCCAAAAAGGAGGAAACACTATAGATAAAGCATCATTTATGAAATTTTGAAAATCTAAGGCAGATCAAATTTGTACATGACTACCTTTTAACTTTAATAAATTCTACTATACACACGTATGTAAGCACATATACATGCACACAATGAAAAGGTGATTGCATACACTATGACTCTTTCATTGAAGCAAGTTCTGACAGGCAGGATGTGTGTGTGTGTGTGTGTGTGTGTGCATTGCATGTGTCCTGCTTTTTCTATAAGTATTGCTTACACAACATTCTTGTGTTTGTATGCTGCTGTTAACCCTCTTTTAGACTATGGAGCGGGCAAGATCTTTTGAGACGGGTATTTTCTTAAAGAAACCTGCTGATCTGATGCAAATAATTAAGGTATTGTGTCTCATCAACAGTTGGGATAACTAGCAACTTTTTTATGCTATTCTCCTTTGGTTTGAAGCATTTCTGTTCATCAGTTCAGTGGATACAAGTATCTGAGTGTCGTTTTGACGTGCTGGTTGCTACTTTTTGGTGCCATGAAAAATGTCAGTCCAGCATATATTTCAGTTCATATATCTTTTTCAGTTCTTAATTACCCAAAGATACAATTTGAGCATGCAGGAAGTGAATAGTTCAATGTACAGCTCCAGCAGTTCTAGATTCATACAGGCTGGTTACATGTTTGTTTGGAATCTCGACTTTATCTGATTCTATTTAATTTCCAAATAAGGCTATCTTTTCTATGTTCGATTGTTTTATTAAATCCACTTTGTATTTATCTCACCATTTATGAAGCTCTTGCATGTAGTTAATTACTTAATTGTATGGATAAGGTGGTTACATACTGGTTGCCTCGATTTGCTTGACACAAAGGTTGATGGTTAGGCTATTTGAAAGGTGATTATTATTATTATTATTATCTTTTATATAGAGACACACACACACATATGAAAAAAAAAATCAGTCTTGGGTTCTGTGAATAGACAGAGATTTGGTAAACAGGTGACCAGGCGGTCTAACCTTTTACTTTAGATCTGGAATAGACTGATTCCATATGCCAACCACTATCAAATTGATCTTTGTTCTACTGGTTCCATATGCTATCTATAATCAAATTTGTGTTGTTATAGGACCAATTCTTGCTGAGATATAAAACCATAGTCACAAATATTGGTGAGGTTTAGAATTTCTCATTTTTTTTGTGAGGATTTTACAAGCCATGAATATTCAAATAAAATCAAGATAAATTCAATATATCTCCTATTTTCAAAATTTTGCCATCACATAGCAATTTTATATATGCAAAAAAAAAACAGTAAAGTAATAGTTTGATGTGCAACATTTGTGACAAAATCACATTATAAAAGTAAGCTTAATTTTTAAGCGCCAAGGTGTTCAAAATAGTAAGAATTTTCACAAAAATTGTAACATATTTTAATGTCTGTTATAAATCTCAACGGTTCTATTAGATCTGTATGTCTGTTATTCTTAAGAATTGGATTCTCATAACCTAGAAATTGTGATTTGTCAAAGCATGAATTGGGTTTCTTTCTCTGTTCCTGCTGGTTTTGGCAGTGGGCTGCTTCCTGCTTTGGAAGCACACTCTCTGGTATCTATCATTTTCCACCCCTCATGGATTAGCTCAAGTGGGCCTGGAACTTTTACTTGTTTCTTGATCTTGTAAATTGAAATAAAGAGATGGAGGTTTAGAACCAATTATTTTTTGCTGAGGTTTTTCTAGCCTTTGATGAAATGACTGTTTTTCTTCCTCTCCTAAAAGGTTTTTACGTGTTGATTTAAATGTGTGCTATATTTACATAAAATGAATGTCTTGTTTTTTCATAGTAGGTAGAGGACTTCCTTGCACCATTTTGTTGGTTTCCTTGGGGTGAATGTCTGTTCATACTTGGGATGCCTTCTTGCATGAATAAGATTGCCCAAAGCATTCTTTGGAACCAGTTTTGTAAACAAATTCTTATGCGGTCAGCATTTGTTTTCTACAGGATGTCCAATCCAAGGTAAGTGATGTTGTACTTGGAAAGGAAAAGCCTGTAGAAGAATCAGACCCGGAGTATGAGAAGCTCAAGCATTATATATTTGAACTAGAGGAACACTTAGCTGAGGCACAAAAGCAGGCTTTCCGTCTTGTAAAGAGGCACACAGGTATTCAATAATTTGAGAGAATATAATTGTCTTCTAGAAGTGCTTCATTTTGTTTTAACCTATTTGTGCATCAGCATTGTCTGCCTCCTTTTTCAGGTTCCTGTGTCCATGTTCATAGATTTAATAGTTCTTTGTTGTTTTACTGTTTCTCAGAGTTGTCACAGTCCTTGTCTGACTTTGGAAAAGCAGTCAAGCTTTTAGCTGCTTGTGAGGGAAATTCTCTTGGAAAAGCATTTTCCGACTTCGGCACAAAATCAGAAATGTTGTCATATAAGCTGCAGAAGGAGGTAGTCATAAAGTCAGAAAAATAGGATTACAACTTCTGGTTCAGAAATGTGTCCATTTCCTGTTATTGTTGCTTGGTATACTATGTTGAACTCTAAGACGATATTTTTACTTATCTATGAAGGCCAACAATGTGCTGATGAATTTTGAAGAACCTTTGAAGGATTATGTGCGTGCAGTACAATCTATAAAGGTGAATTTATGATCTTCAGTTTGCTCAATCTAGAGGCAGTTCAATTATGATAGGGAATAGGCTTAAAGATTTTCATTTCTTTTCACCTTTGTGTAATTGCAGCCAGATGGAAACTGTAATTGGATATTTATTTGTTTGACAGGCTACCATGGCAGACAGAGCAAATGCTTTCCGGCAGCAGTGTGAATTAGCAGAAACAACCAAGTTGAAGGAGATTAACCTGTATGTTTCAAGGTTCAGATTTTTTGTTACCATGTGTGTGAGAATGCGCACAGGTTTTCTGTTATCATGTGTGCCAGGATGTGCGCAGGAAAAGCTTTGAGGGGGAACATACATTTGAGCATCTATAAGTAATATTTATTTATGTATTTCAAAAAACTCTCTGATTTTCACTTTTGTGCTTGCATAACAGTGAGAGGCTGATGCTGATGCGATCAGAAAAGGCCGCAGAAGCAGAAATTGAGTGCAAGGAAGTAAGTGCTTAACACATCTCAGTCGTACATTCTTTCTTTTCTAATGCTTCATACAACCTAGAGTTTTGGAATTGAGACATGGCTTACCACAAGTTGAAAAAAATTCCTGCATCTCTGCAATTGCAATCATCCATTTATCTTGGAGACCTAGTCATTTAAAGATGGCTAGTTATTGTGGGCTGCTAAAATAAAACATGGTGTGTATGATTGATGGTAGTCTTGGGAGATCAATATAGGGCCCTGGGATGTACAAATGCACATGCACACACACACACACACACAGACTCTCTCTCTCTCTGTCTCTCTCTCTCTCTGTCTCTCTCTCAATGTGCTTGTTTCTGGGTGTGATCCAGTTGAAAGCTGAGAGTGAGGAGGCTACAAGACGCTTTGAGATGATTGTCAAGTTGATGAGTGAGGAGATGGTGCGATTCCACGAGGAGAAAATGGTTGATATGGGCTTTGCATTCCATGAGTTTGCGAAGGGGCAGGCGCAACTTGCCAATGAGATTGCTGATGCATGGCGTGCCTTGTTACCAAAACTTGATGCCTATTCAGCCTCACGTCGATGATTCTCCTTCTCTGTTTTCCATTTTCGTTTCTTTTAGTTTTCATTTGTAAGACGTAGGAGTTCTAGGGATATTTTTTTTGTTTTCATATGGTTATATGAACCACTCTCTTTATTTGTTGTCTATGTGTATTGTTTTGGCCTCATATGGTATATCGTTTATACATCGGCTATATTTTGGCAACTATGGATAAATACAGGATATATTAAAATTAATATTAGATAATATTGATCATTTGTGGGCTACAAATAAGCATCATAACAGTATTATGTGGTGAAAACTGTTCGATATTTTGTACCGTTTGTTTGGATCGTGGGACCTTTACTTGGAGGTGCTGCTTTCTTAAAAGCGACAATTGCCCCACCAGGATTGAGCCCGGGTGTAGTAGGGTGCACAACTTTGCTTTTGGGATACAACTAAACTTTACCTTCTCGTGCAATCCTAACCACCTCAATACTGGGTTAGCTAGCCACCATGACACGGCCACCCTGAATAACTTCACAATACGGGAGGAGAGGAAGAAGAAAAACACAAAAAAACAGGGAAGAAGATCTATAAGAAGTTTTGCATTTTCTTTTTTGTCTTTAAAACTCAGTCTTGTAACATCCCATCAAGGGTGGCCACTGCCCAAAATCGGGTGCTACGTGCACATGCCATCTCAACGTGTAGACACGTTGAGGCTAAAGCAAGATACACAAATCATAAAGGAATTTTGCAAGCCATGATGAAAATTCGCAAGGCAAAAGAATTTCGCAAGACAAGAAAAATTGGCAACACATAAAAGAAATTTACCAGTCAAAAGGAATTTTGCAAGTTATAATTGAAATTTGCAAGTCATAAAAAATTTCACAACTTATAAAGGAAATTCGCAAGTCATGAAGGAATTTTGCAACTCATAAAAGAAATTCACAAGCCATGAAAGAATTTTGTAATTCATAAAGGAAATTCGCAAGCTATAAAGGAAAATTGCAAGGCACAAAGGTTTTTTACAAAACACAAAAGAAGGTAATTTGCAAGTTAAGAGGAGGTTTGCAACTCTATTTGCGAGAGACAAAAAGATAGATAAAAAACCAAGACCGAACTGGATCGAATCCAAATCCAAAGCCAAGGTTGAACCGGATCGAACATGAATCCTAATCTGAATCAATAATCAATAATTAATAATTATATATAAGGTTTATTTGACAAGCCCGATATCTAATGCCCCTTGAGGGCCTTACTCTCTATGACAACTTTCTTCAATATAAATACTTGGAGTTTTCCAAAGATGATAGATATGTGATTAAATAATTTTGATAAAGTAAGTTTTTTCCTCTAAAATGCTTTTTCAAATAATTAAGCAAAAGAATGGGTTATTTAGCAAAAAAAAACTTGGTTCCAAATAAGTATAATTTTAAGTCAAATACCAACAATCTCCTACATGGATCAAAATTAGGATAAAAGGAAAGAGTGAAGTTGTTCATCAAAGTCATATGCATAGGTGAGAGTACCTTTCATTTTGAACCAACACTTAGTATGAACAAGATTCAGACATTCTTAGAGACTAAGTACCTACTTAGCCTCTAATGTGGACTTCTTAGACCTATTTACACATGTACTTTTTTCAAGTAACTATATGTGTCATCAAATATATTAAAGTTGTTTATCTTAAGGTCCTGTGCAGTATCCCATTTCATGAGTACTCTAAAAACAACTTTTATCTTATAGAAGGCGACCCACACCTTCACATTCATATATGTGAGTATGTCAAAGGTGAAAACTTGTTTCAATCACCTTAGCCAATCTAACATACAGATCTCATTAAGAGTTAAATGACTCATCCTCATAACATAAGTTTTTCAAGCACTTACATCAGAATAAGACATGAAGATACTCTCTATTTTTACATATATAAAATGCTCACCCGATTACTCTAGTGATTTTTTCTTCCCATCGAACCAAGAACTCAGGTGACTTGGGTCACTCGGTTGGGTTACCATCACAGGTAATCTCTTTAGTGGGTTTTAATGCCACTCCGGATATATTCTTACTAATTTTATGTGAAAGACCTTTCGTAAGTGGATCTGCCAAATTTTGGCAAGATTTCACATATTCCACAAAATTTACTTCTTGCTTGAGTAAATGATTTACGGTGTTGTTCTTTAGACAAATATATCTAGATTTTCTATTGTATATGTTGCTCCCTACTTTATACATAGTAGTTTGGCTACATAATGAATAACCATAAGTAAGAATTTGCAACCTAATGGAATCTCAATCAAGAGGTTCCTTAGCCCTTCAGTTTTCATACTAGCATATGCTAGTGCTATAAGTTCGACCTCCATAGTGGATTGGGTTATGGTGGTTTATTTATTGAAAGACTAGGAAATAGCTTCAGATCCAAGGGTAAAGACCCATCCACTTGTAGATATCGAGTCATCTCTATTGGAGACCTAATTAGCATCGCTATAACCTTTAAGGTTAGCAGGTTCCTTCGTATAAAATAACCCATAATTAAAAATCCTTTTAACGTACTTTAGGACCCTGAAAACAACATCCCAGTGTTCAGGTCCTGAATTTTGAGTATATCTACTCAATTTGCTGATGCAAACTGTTATGTTTGGTCTAGTTCCATTCATACCATACATAAGACTTTTCATAATACTAGCATACTTAAGTTGAGAAATACCTCTTCTAATGTATTTAGATAATTTAACACTAGGATCAATGTAAGATCCACGAATTTTCTGAGAAAATTATTCAAGTTATAATGGAATTTCAAAATATATATATATGTATATGAGCCTCTGTATACGTATACACATACATATAAGTAAATACATGCGTACACATCCTCATATATATATATGTATATATATTTATAAATATATATATATATATATATATATATATATATATATATATATATATATATTAAAATCAAACCATCAAGATTTTTTTTAAAAGGGGGATTAAAACCCATTTCATTACAAAATCATACTTCAATGGTGGTTTATGAAGAATTTTAGGTTTTATCAAAAATTAGGAGGGATACTTTTAAAAATCAAAACATAACTTCAAAAAGAAAAGAAAAAGAAAAGAAAGAGAAAAAAAGAGCTAAAATGGAATTTTACAAAAGTAAGAGTGAGATTTTCGATCCATATGGCATCCTTTTGAAGGTTTTTGCATTTCGGTGAGCATGAAGCCCGAGACAGCCTTGCATCCGTTGTATGCAAGGGTTTTATCAGTAGATTTAGTTATTAGGATGGGTGTTATGAACCTATGTTATGCACACTAGCATGCTCACACACGCACCATGTGTTCTTGCACGAAATGGCTCTCTTTCATTTTTTCGATTTACCGAGTTGTCAGAGACAACCCTGATAAATTGACTGTATCTCCCTAGATATAGGTCAGTTTTCAATGTTCTTGAACATTTTGAAAAGCTAAGACCAAGTACTTCAACTTTGTAATTGAGGACTTGGCCTGATTCGGTGTGCATGGTTCTCCAAAATCCATGTCAAAAAAATATATTTCTTGTTGGAACCGGTTTTCCTGACTTTCCAGCTTGTCAGAGACAACCCTGATAAATCGACTGCATCTCCCTAGATACGGGTTGGTTTTCAGTTTTCTTGGACATTTTGGAAAGCTAAGACTAAGTCCTTCAACTTTGTAGTTGAGAACTTGGCTTTATTCAGTCTGTATAGACCTCCAAAATCCTTGTCAAAATAGAGAAAATCAGGACTATCGTCAGTCACTGTTCAATTCAGAATGTCCTAGACAGTGTCCAGTATTTTCAGGATATATCCCGGATCCCTCCATGAAATTTTGATTTCTCTGGTTCTGAGAAAATCCAACACATGACTTCATGACTTTCATGTTCAGCGTTGTGGCTGAATCTGCCCGTAAGCATCTCAAAAAGTGTTAATTTTGCGGTTGCTGAGCGCTCCAGCTCCTTGAGCCCGGACGGATCTCCTTGCAGCCCGGGCCTGTTGTGGCCCCCTTTACCTTCGGTCTGACAGGCCTGAACACTACAAGAAACCTATGGATTAGCGATGACCTATATCTGTCTCTAATTCGATGCTAATCCATCGCTAAACAATTTAGCGTCGGATTAGAGACGGATAGATTTCATCGCAGAATTTTTGACGCTAAGTAGCGACAGAACTTATATGTGGCTACTTTCGTCACTAATTTGTGATAGATTAGCGACGGACATGATTCGTCGCGAGTCCTTCACTATTTTAAATTAGCGATGGATAATATCCGTCGCTAATTCGTCGCTAAATTTTAAAAAAAAATTGCTCTCTGCCGGCGCGTTCTCCGACAGGGAGCAATTTTTTTTTTCACAGAACCAACACGTTCTTTTGCACAGAACTGACGCGTTCTCTGGCATGGTCTTTTGCACAGAACTGGCATGTTCTCCGACATGGTCTTTTGCACAAAACCGGCGCGTTCTCTCTGCCAGCGCGTTCTTCAATGCGTTCTCTGACATGGTATTTTGCACAGAACCAACATGTTCTCCGGTGCGCTCTCCAGCGCCCTCTCGACTTGGTTCTTTGCTTTTCCGGCCCAGCCCGCCATTGAGAGGTCGTCTGTGACGCCTACAATGCTTGTCCGTCGACCTGAAACCATAACCCCCACAAAATCGTTAAGCTTAAAACAGAAAACCATGCTCGAAAAAAAAAACCACTTACCGGACCGGAGAGGTCGGGCCGGCCTCGTCCTCCAGCGTCGGCGGGCGACTCTGACTCCTCTTCTTCCTCGCGTTCTTCTGCCACGAAGTCATCCTCGTTCGAGAAGTCAAGGAGGCCCTCCGGTTCGGTAAGTGGAATGGTTTAAATCTCAGTCGGTTTAAATTTCGAACGGGGGGGGGGGGAGGGAAAATTTTGCGCCCCAGGTGAGACTGTTTAAATAAAAAATTAGCGAGGAAATTTTTCCGTCGCTAATCTGCCACTAATTAGCGACAGAACAATTCTCTCACTAATTCCGTCGCTAAGTAGCATTTTTTATAGTGTTTTGGCGACAGAAAAATGTTGTCGCTAATCCATCGCTAATTAGCAACAGATTTAGCGAGGGAGATATTTCCGTCGCTAATTTTGCAAATATTTTGAATGTTAGTGTCAGATAGTTTTCTCTTGCTAATCCATCATAAATTTGCGACGGAAAAAATTTGTCGCAAATTTCCATCGCTAATTAGCATTTTTCTTGTAGTGGAACCACCCTGGTCCAACCCAGTCAGGGCCACCCTGGACCGAGCCAGGGTTTGGTCAGGGCTCCATGCTATTAACCTTGCAAACGTTGTGACCAGGTGCAGGCTGCACCCGGGTCTTTGTGGCTGGGCGCACCTTCCCAATGCAGGCTCATGGCCTGCTTCTTGGGCTTTGGTCCGAACCACCTTGGTTTAGACCAGAGACCACCCTGTCACAGTAGGGTCTGGTCCATCATGGACCAGACTATGCTATGAAGGTTCAGCATTTTTGAGCCCTGAACTGTCACATTTTGGGACAGCTTGTCGCGGTCTGCATCCGGATGGGTTTGGTCAAGGCTGCAGCAGGCTGGCATCCAATCGGGTCTGTTGTGCTGACCTTGATGGCAGCTTTGGCGCTCCCAGCTGAGGTGTTGTGACAACTGGGAGGTGGACAACAAGTGGCAACTCGCTGCCCACCTAGTTCGCACCTATCGCAACAGTTCCTTTGGTCGTTGTTGGTGTTTGCACCTTTCTTAGACTGCCGCAACCACGCCTCGTGAGTTCTCCTTAGTGTTTCGCAAGCGCGACAATGTCGCTTGGGAAATGCTAACGTAATTCCCATACGTATAACGAGGTTCTACCTTGCACACCATAACACTTGTGTGTGTTGCGTCGTGGTATTGAATGTGGATGACTGTGCTACGAGTTGTGATTGGCAATTAGCGTTGTGTGTGGTATCCCAAGAGCGATGCTTGAAATTTGGTATTCTTGGCTCGTGTTCGATTATGTATGTATGAGCGCAAATATGGTTTCCGCAAAGTCATTGTGAATTACACCACTCGCACATCATGTCACATGTGTGCGAACTCTGTCGCGGGATTACTTGCGAATGACATCACCATGAGATGCGCTTAGCAAATTGCCCTTACGCATGTTGTCACCAAGTGCGATGTTTAAATTCGTGCAAAATGGCACGTGTTCGATATTTATAAATGGGTATACTTGTAAATATGGGTTCAATAGACCCGTACACTTGTGCATCGTTGTGAATGATCGTATGACTTGGCACTTGCACATATTTACACGTGAATAGAAATGATATACGTAAATATTGTCATGTACGTTAGATGGTTGACCAATGACACTTCACACTTTGGCACATCAAGACACGTGTATGAGTATCCCTCATTAATACGCATAAGAATGGTGGTGAAGTGAAAAGAATGTGTTGCGATTATGCAAATCGCCTTGCACTTAATGACACTTATTATGATGCAAAAAGACATGTGTTGAGATGCGTAATTGCAAATGCTTATTTTGTCATAACTGTAATACAATACGTGAAAATGTGTAGTTGGCTTATTTATCGAGTATCGTTACCCAATTACACCCCACACTTGCACATATTGACACGAATGTGCTATGGATCGTATGTGACTCATATATATGCGGTAATTTGCCTCTTGGCATTACACTAATGCATGTTGCACACAACATATTTGTTATATCCCGACTAAGGGTTGGGAGTCGAAGACCACATTAGGGTATTGGCACATTTCTTAATCGATATTGTAGAACTCCATATGCATTGCGTTGGGCGATTGTCCCACGTTCGTGAGTGAGCTCACGAGCCTTCATGCCCTTATGACATAAATGGTGTTATGTCGCCTTCATTGGCGAAATGATCATCTTGACATGTGTTGTTTTGAAGCACGTGAATGAGCGGGTTAGATCTTGTGCGTTGTTTGTGTTGCCTTGCGGGGAACACTAAGCCAGATGGGCCTAAGTACCTCGGATTGAGGGGATGTTGCTATAGGTCGCACTGCCCGGTTGCCCATTTCACAAAATTGGTTTGCCTTGAAGAACGTTGATTGAATCTGTTACCTATGAGTGGTTTCTCTTGGTCGTGGTATGAGGTTACTCCGACTGTGGTTTCCCCAGTTACCACATTAGAAATTGAATAAGAGACACCGGGTGGACGTCTCACAAAATGTGAGGTTCCTTCGTGTACCCGAAGGAGTAATCAGAAGAACATAATTACTAACCAATCACAGACTGACTTACCTTGTTAGTTACATTGTTTGGTTGCTTTGAGTAGTTTTTACATGCTTTTGTACTTGTGTTTTTCTGTAGTAGAGATACAGTGAATGTCGTACTTTGGTTATATATTTTTTACTGTCTCATCATAATACTATTGGCTATGATTTGTTATTCTTACTGTGTTTAGCACTTGTAACACTTTGCACATAGTTGCTCACTTGCACTTGTAATTGCGTAATTACTTCTAACTGTGTAATCATGTTAGCTATAACTTGCTACTCGAAGTTTTTGAGCTATGTCATATCTGCTTCATGTCTTTCCTTTAAAAATGGTATTATATGGATGATTTATCTCACCAACTCGCAAGAGTACTACCCCCATTTTATGGAGATACATGTGATTGATAGGTTGTGCGATGGGGCTCGATATGCTGCGAGGCTTGGATCTCACACTTCTAGAAATTAGCAATCTTGGCAGTTGGCTTTGGGAAGTCCCTTATTTGGGAGACATTTTGTAAAATGAAATGATGTATACCTGTTGGTGTCATTTTTGGTAAATCAATGGAAATGTGTTGGTTCTACTTGTTGATTCATCCTGTAACCCGCTCAGAATTTTCAACTGTTTTTTTCTTTTGGTTTTCGGCTTGCGCAATATTTTCAAAAAAACAAAAAAAAATCTCTAAAAATCTAAGGATTTTACAAGTTGGGGTTTTGGGGCATTACAATCAAACTATGTATCAACTGTTTTGCAATCAAAACAATTAATTTTTTTAAGCACTTTTTCAATATAACATGATTGAGTTAAACTATATCCATGCTCATGTCTCACAAGTTTGATTTTTGAAATCACATCAACAAGCCCCATATCTTTCATATCAAAGTTGAAGTGATAGAAAAAATTTAGTATCATTTATGCATTCTATTTTGTTGCTAAGTATTAACATATTATCTACATATAAATAAATTATGACAATGTTTTCATAATCAAATTTAGTATAAATGCATTTCTTAGAATCAGGAGTGTTAAACCCATAACTTAAAATCACTTGATCAAAATTTTTATGTTATTGTTTTGAAGCTTGTTTCAATATGTATAAGTACTTAAGTAATTTCTAGACTTTATTTTCTTTACCAGGAAGCACAAAACCTTTAGGTTGTTTCATGTAAATCTTTTTTTCTAAATTGTCATTTAGAAAAACAGTTTTAATATAAAAAGATAGATCAAAGACCAAAACAGAACAAGACCGAATCTAAATCTAAGACCAAGGCCGGACTGAACCCGAATCAATAATCAATATAATTATATATAAAGTTCATTCCATGTAAATCTCTTCTTCTAAATTATCATTTAGAAAAAACGGTTTTAACATAAAAAGATAGATCAAAGACCAAGACAAGACCAGATTGATTCTGAATCCAAGGCTAAGGCTAGATTGAACCTGAATCAATAATTAATATAATCACGTATAAGGTTTATTTGACAAGCCCAATAACTAATGCCCCTTGAGGGTCTTGCCTTTTATGGCAAGACTATATAAATACTTGGAGTTTTTCAAAGATGATAGAAATGAGACTAAATAATTTTCATAAAGTGGGCTTTTTTATTTAGCCAAAAACCTTTGTTCCAAATAGGCATAATTTTGAACCAAATACTAACAAAAACTATTTTGATCTAGATTTTATATTTCTCAACTTTCACCCACCTATACAATTGAGAGAGAAAGAGAGGTGGGGGATGGGGGAATCAAAATGGAATGACCTAAAGAAGAATTGCGTTCAATTGGTTATAAAAAAAGTTTAATATTTTTCGAGATTTTCTTTATCCAAGATTCCATTAAGAAGTCACTTTATCTAAGTTGAGGTTGAAAATGTAAAAACCGAAAAAATGGGGCTATCCCATGTGAAAAGAACGGGTATAAGAAGATAACAAAATGTTTGCTTATTTTCTTAAAATATCACGATATATTGTGATGCCTATATTTTAGCACGCAATTTTCAAATCAGCTACTTGAGATGTATTACCATATATCGTGTTTTATTGATGATTTTGTGACCGCGATTCAAACAAACAGATTGGCATGGGTGCTGAGTGTGTGCGTTGGAATCACGATAGTGCTGATAAAAATTAGGGTAGTTATGACTTGGCGATATTTTGAAAAATACTGCTGAAGGAAAGCAAAAAATTGGGTTGTCATTTTAAACGTCAAAATGTCGTGATATTTATCAAGATACAAATATTGCAATTTTGTTGCGATACTTATGTTTTTATTGGCTATTTTTCATGAAAAGGTGATTTTATTTTAAAGTATCTTTTTATTTTGAAGATCTCCTCTCTGATATGTTTTTCTATTTTATTTGCTTTAGTTAATTTAAAAAACATGAAAGCTCTAAAAATTTTCAATTTCTCATTATAATAATTTCTGGCTGCCATCATTTTGCCGTTTTAAACTTTTGTCGTTATGACTTATGACTAGGCGTTTGATAGAAAGAAATGGGAAAATGGTTGCCGTGTTGAAGTCTCTGGTCTAATCGCCCCAGGGATCTGATCCAAACAGGGGAGTACCTGATCCATCCGTATACACCAAATGGCGTTACGGTGACCTGGCATTGTTCACCTCCCAGTGGTCCTTAGGGGGATGTTTGATCCCCCGTCCCCATGCTACTTTGGATGGAAATCACTTTGTGAACTTGGAGATGTAACAAACTAAGGATGCGGCAGATGCAGGGAACGTGTCCGTCACATCCTTGTTTCACCGTAATTTTTATGGTTAGAACGGGGACATTGGGGAACTCTCTCTCTCTCTCAGCCAGGCGGCGCTGGGGGGTCACCAGCACCAGTGGTCAGGTCGGTGAGGTCGTCAAGTCTGTCTCTCCCCCCTTTTTCTTTGTTCCTCTCTTTGTCTCTACCCCTTCTTCTTCGTTCTTTATTCTTTATTTTTCTTCTTCTTCTTATAGCATAATTATAGTTTTTTTTTTCATTAATTAGGGCATTTTTCTTTGATTTTCATTAATGAGGAGTTTTTCTTTGATTTCATTGATTAAGGTTTTTTTCTTTGATTTTCATTGATTAAAGCTTTGAATCAAATTTCTTAAATTAGAGTTTTTTTGTATTTAATTTTATTCAAAATTTTTTATTTAATTTTCTTTGATTAGGGATTTGAATCAAATTTTTTAAATTAAGGTTTTTATAGTTAAGTTGTTTAGGGTTTTCTTTGATTTGATTAGATTTTTTATTTTATTTTATATGATTAGGGCTTTGAATTAAAAATTTTAATTAACGCTTCTTATAGCTAATTTGATTAAGGCTATTTTTTATTAGGGTTTGAATTAAGTATTTTTATTTAATTTTATGGTCTATTTTTCTTACAATTTAAGTTTTTTTTTATTTATTTATGATTTATTTTCTTTTATTTTAAAGTTTTATGATTTAATAGGGTTTGATAATTTATTTTTTATAGTTAATTTGATTTTAAAAGTGGGGTTAATACGAGTCAGATAGATTTTTTCCTACTTAGAAAGAGAGATAGGGGTTGTTGCATCGATTGTAAGGTTATACCGGGAGAAAGTGTAGCCACACAACATAGAGTCTTAATTTTAAATCTTAGAATTAGACAATACCACAAAAGGGATAGACATATGATAGATCCTAGAATTAAGTGATGGGCACTGAAAGAAGCTAAACAAGGAATGTTTGTAGAGCGGGTAGCTAAGGAAGTTGATTGGTGTCTCGAGGAGGATTCAGAATCTATGTGGAATAAGATAGCGGGTGGCATGAGAAAGGTGGCTAAGGAGGTATTGGGTGAGTCTAAAGGCGGTGCACCGCTAGGTAAGGATACATTGTGGTGGAACGAGGATGTCAAATTAGCTATTAAGGTTAAAAGAGAGTGTTATAGAAATCTAAGTAAAAATCGTGATAATGAGAATTTGGAGAAGTATATGATAGCTAAGAAGAAAGCTAAAAAAGTAGTTCGAAACGCGAGGGATAAGGTATATAAGAAGGTTTATGACAAGTTGGATACCAAAGAGGATGAGAAGGATATTTATAGGCTTGCAAAGATGAAAGATAGGAAATCGAGGGATCTGGGTATGGTTAGATGTATCAAAGATGAAACGCAAAGGGTTTTAGTCAAAGATGAGGAGATTAAGGAGAGATGGAAAAATTATTTTGATAAGCTATTTAATGAAAGTCATGCTCAGGATCTTGGAGACTTTTCAATTCCTTTTCATGAGATGAATCGTGACTTCATGCGCAAGATTCAGAAGAAAGAAATTGCAGAGGTTTTGAAGAAAATGAAATCAAGAAGGGCAGTTGGCCCAGATGGTATACCTATCGAGGCTTGGAAATGCTTGGGAGAGAAAGGTTTAGAATGGTTGACAAATTTTTTTAACAAGATTTGGCGGACAAATAAGATGCCTAATGAGTGAAGGAAGAGTACTTTGGTGCCTCTATATAAGAATAAGGGTGATATACAAGATTGCACAAACTATCGTGGTATAAAACTCATGAGTCATATTATGAAACTTTGAGAGAGGGTGATTGAGTCTAGGTTGAGGAAGATTGTCATGATATCGGAGAATCAATTTGGTTTTATGCCTGGAAGATCAACTATGGAAGCTATACATCTTCTTAGACAACTTATTGAGAGAAATAGAGAGAGAAACAAAGATTTACATATGGTTTTTATTGATTTGGAGAAGGCTTATGATAGAGTACCTAGGGACGTTCTCTGGTGGACAATGATGAAGAAAGGTGTTTCTCTCAAGTACATTCGTATAATTAAAGATATGTATGAAGGAGTAGTAACCAATGTCCGCACTTGTGGAGGGGTGACAACCAATTTTCCTATAACAGTTGGGTTACATCAAGGATCTGCTTTAAGCCCTTTCCTATTTGCTATAGTGATGGATGAGCTTACGAGATCAATTCAAGAAAATGTGTCGTGGTGTATGTTATTTGCTGATGATATTGTTTTGATTGATGAGTCTAGAGCTGGGGTTAATGCTAAGTTAGAATTATGGAGACAAACATTGGAAGCAAGAGGTTTTAAGTTAAGTAAGAGTAAGACAGAATACATGGAATGTCGATTTAGTAAGCAACGAAGTAGTGATGAGAGTGTAGTGAAGCTTGGTAAGCACGAAATACCGGTGGATGATTCTTTCAAATATTTGGGATCTATCATTCAAAAGTATGGAGAAATTGATGGAGATGTAAATCATAGGATAAATGTTGGGAGGATGAAATGGAAGAGTGCAACTGGAGTGTTGTGCGATCGTAGAATGCCATTGCGGTTGAAGGGAAAGTTTTATAGGACGACTATTAGGCCCGCTTTACTATATAGTACGGAATGTTGGGTTGCCAAGAGACATCATATTCAAAAAATGAGTGTAGCTGAGATGGATGTGTGGAAATATAATAAAAGATAAGATTCAGAACAAGGAGATACCTAAGAAGGTAGGCGTTGCTCCCATTGAAAATAAGATGAGAGAGAATTGTTTACGGTGGTTTGGACATATTCGACGAAGGCCTAATGATGCTCCAGTTAGAAGGATGGAGAAATGAGAAAATATATTAGTTAAAAGAGGTCGGGGTAGGCCTAGGAAGACATGGATGGAGGTAATAAGAAAGGATATGAATGCTTTGAACCTCACCGAGGACATGGCATTGGATAGAAATGAATGGAGGAGAAGGATTCATGTGGAAGACCCATAATGATTTTCTTTGTTGGTTCATATCGCCGACCCCAATTGTTTTGGGATGAAGGCGTAGTTGTTGTTGTTGTTGTAGTTAATTTGATTTTAGGGTTTGATATTTTTATGATAAACTTTCATAATTAGATGTAATATGACATTGATTGAACTATTTATATATAAAAATATTCATTCTTATTTTTTTCGTAAATTACACAAATTTTAAATATTTTTTAGTTTTAGATCCAATCCAAGATCCATATATCCATAATAAATATGTTAAAACACTCGGATGGAATTTATCAGACCTATTATTAGGATCTGTTCATGCTAACAAAAGTAGCACAAACACAAACGTTGGCCATAATATTCTGTTACGTCTGTTCAGACTATCCAATCTTGAACGAGACATCAAACAAGCCCTAGCCCTAGGGGGCGTTTGATTTGCCGTCCCCGAGATGCCCAGTGCACAGGCTCCTTGCATATCTGCAGGCTCACGCAAACACAGGACACACAGACGTGTTTCTGGTGCATCCCCCCGATGGGAAAATGGTGCCCGCCGTCTCCATCACCATCTGTCCGCGGACAGTGCCAGACAGGACGCGCTGTCAGTGGTCAAGCCCAATCAAACCTTGGCCCAGTTCCATATGTTACTTCTCACAGCTATGGCTGAGCCTCACTAAAAACACATTTCACAAAGACACCAATACGACCTGACACGTGAATCAGGCTTGAGGTATGAATTTGAAAAATA
Source organism: Nuphar pumila (assembly GCF_984573655.1). NCBI lineage: Eukaryota > Viridiplantae > Streptophyta > Magnoliopsida > Nymphaeales > Nymphaeaceae > Nuphar > Nuphar pumila. The sequence continues at coordinate 95,418,934 of NC_143253.1, forward strand.
AGGCACCAAGACACTGTTCTCTGTTTATTTTTTTTTAAGCAATAAAATTTGTTTTTGATATTTTAATAAAACAAGTTTTTATAAAAATTATAAAAAACTATGAACAAACTTAAAGATAACATTAAAATAATGTCTGTACGTGTCGTAGTCACAACAACCGTAAAATATCGTGTCAGATTCGCGTCTGTCACGACACGCACTCTGAATGACGTGCCTCGGTGTCATAGGACGTCCCTTTGGTCCAGAGTAAATATCATATTTTTGCCAACGGGGGCTCCGCTTGTCTGGCTGGATCAATTAGTGCAAGCCACCTTGTGTTGGGACGTTGCAAGTTCGAATCTCACTGGTATAGTTGTATAACCGGTAGGGGTTTGCCTAACCCCAGCTTTCTCTGCCGAAAAAAAAAATGATATTTTCGCAAGTTATAGAGAGAGATGTTTTCAAACATGTGGCCGTTGTGAGATTCCCATCATCTCTCTCTCTCTCTTTGGTCTATCACACAGATGGCTGCTACCCTGTCTCTCATCCATCCCCCGTGCCACTCGCACGTGCGACACAACCCTCTGCCTCCATCTTCATCCAAGAGAACGTTCTTAAGGATGGAACTGAGGAAGGTAGGCAGGTTTTCCGGCGGCCGCACTCACCTGCTCCCCACCATATGCGCATCCGCCGGAGAGGCCGATATAGTTGGATCGGACGGCTATGGAGAACCCATCTCACTGGGAACCATGAAACTGCCGTCTGATATCAATTTGCAGAGGTTCGAGACCTTGCTTTTCCAGGTATATATTTATATACATATATATATATAGAGAGAGAGAGTCCTTTTCTTTTTTAATCTAGAGTGTGGTACTATTTTTACTCTGTTGGTCATTATTTTTTTTTATGATGGTTCCTTTTTTCTTGAAAGAAAAATTATCATTATTTCTTAATTAAGTTCAAAATTTGGTAAATGACAGTGGGCTAATAGTCTTTGCCAAGGTGCAAATCTTCCCCTGCCCGTACCGTTAAAGGTTAGTTTTGTATATTTCCTTTTTCCTTTTTATTAAACTTCTTACTAATTTATTTCATTGTTGAAATCTTGAAATGGTTTTTGTTAACGTAATTGGGATTTATATTCACTGCTTAAATTTGAGTTGAGCCTTTATGATGTAAAGGAAACCTTCAAAATGCAGCATAATGCGTGTGATCTACCGATGTAATAAACGTAGAAATACTTTTTAAAGTTCACATTGTGGATTAAATTAAAAATGATGATGAAGCAACCATACATTTTTTTTTTTAAATGGTTAGGAGATTGGTTAGGGGCTGCCAATTACTCAACATAAGAACGTCTGTAGATTGGTGGTAAACTGAATTCTGATTGACAGCCTAGGCAGGTGATTAACCAATAATGGGGAATTCATTTACCTGCCAAATTAGCATATTCACAACTTTCAACTAGATAGCTGCTGGCTATAATCATGGTTTTTAGAGGCTATATTTGAGGCTTTAGAGTCTTACGCAGGGTTTATCGGCCTCAAAGCCTAAGCCTCATTGGCATATAAGGCGGTCTAGGCTTCTCACCTAAAGAGGCTTAAGCTTTTACATGCATGAGGCTTAAGCCTTTAAAAAATGAGTTATTTATTAAAAAAAGTCTTCTTACAATTTTGTTACTTCTAAGGTTTTATTTTTAATTCAAATAAAATTATTTTAAAAATAAAAAATCTTGAGTGACCACAAATTTGTGTTGATAAAAAACAACTTTATACATTAAATTAAACATAAATAATTACCAATAAAAAATGTAAATAATCTAGGTTTAAGCTCTATTTGAGTAGATAATTCTTATAATGATTGACATCCTCCATTACATAAGAAATTTGTCTGCACAACTACCACAAATTAATTAGAGTAAAAAAGTATTTAATCAAAATATAACATTATTTAATATTAAGTAATATTTAGTGGAAAATGAAATTATTTCTAAGCATTTCCACCAAGACCATATAAAAGCTTCATGACTATAAATGATTATAAACTTAAAAAGTAAAATATAAAACAAAAAGAAAAGCTTCATTTCCACCATGCTCTTGCACTACTAATCTATGTTTTGCATGGCTGTTTCATACAATTTATAAAAATCATTCATAATGAGTTAAATTTTCATGTAAACATTTTTTTTTCAAATTGAATAATAATGTAAACTAATATTTAACAATTATATTGATACATGGAATTCAAGCAATTCAGTTTTCACTAGTATTTGATTTTGCAAAACATTAAAGAATGAAGTTTACAGTTGCTTATATTTATTGTTATTTATTTGTCATATAAAAAAATGAATAATCTTCAATATGTTAATTTTTGGATGATTTAAGCTTTAGATCTAAAAAGCATTGAGGCTTAAGGCTTACGTCTTGTTTATACTTTTCAAAAACACCTTATTACGCCTCACACCTTTAAAAACCTTGGATATAATTGCCACTAGTTGATTAAACCATTTCCTAGCTGCTATATGTAATTCACTATCTGGTTAAACCCATTCTACCTAGCAAAATTTTTATATGTTGTAGGTGTCTTGAATTTTGGACCCGCTTCGATCCATGACTGGGTCTGAAAATATACTGACTGTAGTGGAGGGATTGGGCCGTTAAGCTGTCTAATTTTGTAATTTTACCTTTTGTACTGGCTAGGGTTTTATGCTCTTCGTCATATATATAGCAGCCTCCTTTGAGAGTTGGGTATGAGAGTTTCGGTGTATTGAGGATTAGGGATCTGTATCTCGTCATTGTATTCTCTCACATCTTGCTAGTAGATTTTTGCTCTTCCTTTTCCTGTAGATGTAGGTCTGAGTGCTGAACTACGTAAATCTTGTGTCTTCTCTTACTTCTTCTCTTTATCTCATGGTTTGCTTCATTCTGGTTGTGGTTCTTCGTAACATTATAGAATTTGTTTACTGTGAAGCCTTTTACTCCCAAGTTTGTGGATTTACTATTATTTGGTATCTGCTAGACATACACCTATTGAATTCTAACATGGTAGAAACAAATCAACAAGGTACAAACTCCACATACCTTGTTGTAATGATATAAGCAGAAATACAAATTACAGGTGATAATACTTGAAGATTCAATGATGGACAAAATATCACAAGCACATAAAATGCAAATACAAAAACCCACTAAGGGGAAATGCCAAAAAGCAAAAAGAGAATAGTATTATTGAGAATAAGTGAAAGAACATTAATACAAAATAAGGGGGAACAACCCCTTTATATACAAAATGAATGAGGCTTAAAGAGGGGGGCCATTGGGGCTCCCATTATAGACGTTGGGGAGCCCCAACGGTCATATATATGACCGTTGGAGACCCCAATGTCTATAATGGTGGGGTCCCCAATGAAACCAAAAGGAAAAAAATAAAGAAAAGAAAAAAAGAAAATAAAACAGAAAATAAAAAAAGTTTTATAAAATAACTTTTGTTACATGTAAAAATATCAAAATACCCCTATCAGATATTTTGGAATAAACAGAAAAAGAATATATATATATATATATATAAGTTCTTAGCAGAGCTGATGTTTTACCAAATTCCAAACCAAATGTAGGCTAAAGAATACAATCACAAAATGGTTTATTCAATACGAGGTTGGGCTGTATGTTAGCACAGTGCTTTTGTCCTAGGCATGTTTATTGACTGGTCTCTCTCATTGAGAAGCAAACACTTGATCAAGATGGCCTTCTGTTATTGTTGTTGTGCATGCTTATCTGTTTGCATCTTGATGTGAGTAAGGCGCCGGCCTGCAGCATCCATGTCAAGCTTTCATACAGGCCATCAATTTTGAAATATTTAGGCTCTACTAACAACTAATTGAGAGATCATTTTTAGAGGCAGTATAGACTTATTATGAATATGGATGTACAGTCCTTGCAGCCTTCTACATCATATCATCACTCTTGGACCATGGTCATTTCTGAAACTTTGTGTGGGGTTTCCTCGTGTTATTTTCTTACAATGTTGTGTTTTAAATGGTCTTAGATAGACAAGGTGAAAGGTGGAGTTAGGCTGGGCTTCATCAGGGTCAGAGACGGTCAGACGGAAGATTTTGCTTACATAGACTGCTTGGTTTTCCCTGCAACTGGTGAGTCTGGTCCAATTTTCCGAGCACTGAGAAATGGACCTTTCAAAGATCAAACTCCCCCTGGTGAGCCAAGGATAATGAAAAGTCTCTTAGCAGCTCTCCAGAAATCAGTGGAGATTGCAACAATTCAAGGATGAAAGATTAAGACTAGAAAATTCATAGCTCCAATTCATTAAGAGCCACTGTAAGATAAATCTCACTACGTTTATTTCTTTACATTGTACGAAGTCCTCAAATTTCATTTGAACTCAGGGTTACTTTGTTATAACATCACCCCAAAAATGAGAAATCATGAGTTCCAAATTTTCCTTTTATGTGCTGGATGACATTCTTAGTGAAAATTTCCCCCGATTGTCATATCTCTCTGCAGAATCAATGTTCTTTGGCAGCCATCTCTTCAGAGATTAATAATTGCATTCAGTGATGTGACAAGGTTTGTGCTTCAATTTTATATGAGATTTTTAACATGTTGTCTTTGCCTGTACACCATAATACACTTCGAAGCAACTCTAGGCATGTTGCCATCTTCGAATTCAGTTTTTTTTTTCTGGAATTCTTTGTGGAGCCAGCCCTACAGATATGATCTAAATCATCAATTAATAAGATAAGAAAACGTTTTCTGGAAAATCTGATCGTGCTGTACATGTTTTTGTTAACAGCTCTAAAATTCAACAGCCTAATGCACCAAAATTTCATGATAAAGATATCATGTTTCTTTGTTGAAACTAGTTGATTCAAAGTGTGACTCCTAATACATGAACTATGTTGGAAACAATTGCTAGGGTTACATTAATCAATCAGATAAAGCACACTCTTATGACTTTCTGTGAGAGAGTATTGTACAGTTGAGTGTAACCAATATAAGAAATGTTTCTCCTATCTGAAGAAATATTGGCTACTCTCAACTGTAACAACTGCATATTTTTCAACATTTTCTTGATTTTTTTTTGGATCAAGACATACAGATATGATCTAAATAGTTTAATTAGTAAAAGAACATATTTTGGGCTGTCCATTTGTAAATTTAGGAACTTTTTATGGCAAAGAGAGAAGATATGAAAAAACTTACCATGTGAAATGAGATACGTTCAGAACTGAACTCGTGGGGGGCGTGGGACTAAGGAACTGGAAGAATTAAACATGTTTATCTCTTGCAAAATAAACATGTGGTCTTGCAAAATTAATCAATCAGTTAAAGCACACTCTTATGACTTTCTGTGAGAGAGTATTGTACAGTTGAGTGTAACCAATATAAGAAGTATTTCTCATATTTGGAGAAATATTGGCTACTCTCAACTGTAACAACTGCGTGTTTTTCAACATTTTCTTGATTTTTTTTTTGGATTAAGACATACAGATATGATCTAAATAGTTTAATTAGTATAAGAACACATTTTTGGGTTGTCCAATTGTAAGTTTAGGAACTTTTTATGGCAAAGAGAGAAGATATGAAAAAACTTGCTGTGAAATGAGATATTTTCAGTACTGAACTTGTGGGGGGCGTGGGACTAAGGAAACTGGAAGAATTAAACATGTGGTCTTGCAAAATTAACATTGGATCCCATGCACTCTAACTCTGTCGGGGCAGAATTCAGAAAAGCACACCTAAGATGAAGAGTTTGTGGACTTCTGATCACATTCAAAGAGTTCATTGGTATAGAAAGATTTTCTGACATGGAAGATTGGTAGCAGCAACCTAGCTTAGTTCTAGACAAATCCATGGAGATGGTGCTGTTTTCCATTAGTACTTGTTTTTTTTTTTTTGTTCATAATTGCTTTTTTTTTTTTTTTTTTGAATTTATAAGTCGAAGAAATCTCACCAGCACCAAGACCCGGTGGTGCTGGCTCAGCCTGCCATACCTACGGTTGTGGTGTTGACCATAGTGACAAACGTTTTAAACGGCAATTTCTCGTATCTCAAAAACTTGCGAGAAATTGATTTTTTTTTTTATAAAATCTCGCATTTTTTTTTCGGAAAATTCTCGGCAATAAAAAAATAAATTAAAAAATATAAAATTTATTTTTTATAAGAAAATATTAATTAAAAAATATTTAAAAATAAAAATACATGTTTTTTTCACGAATATAAATATCATGTTTAAATCGCAGTATTTATGTTTTTTCATAAATCTCGTGAGATTTTGAAAATCTCGCGAGAAATTACCGTTTTAAACTTTCAGGCAATTTCTCGCGATATTATCGCAAGATTTTTTCATAAATCTCTCGATATTTGTCACTATGGTGTTGACCGTGAAAAACTCAGGCTACGACCGCTTCCCCAAGGACCTATGCTACTCATTGGCTTGCGCAGAGGGGCGATGCACATTAGAATCGAACCTTACTGCCCGCTTAGCAGCTAAGGCCCCACCCCACTACGCCATTCGTTTTAGGGTGAGCATTTGGTAATTTCACATTTAAGGGATTCAGAGGCTGTTCTGTGCACCAGAGATCACAACGATTACGAGATTCACTAGCTGTTTGCAAACTAGTCCCTGCCTATTTATTTTTTACAAAATGGTCGTCCCATGAGGGTAAAACTGTCATTTGCTTGTCCTCAACGGTTACCATCACCCTTGATGGATGGCTGTTAACCTCCGGGACCCTTTTTGCAAGGGTTAACAAAAACGGAGGAGGGATTTGCAAAATGGCTTAAAGCAGGGTCCATTTTGCAAATATTAGAGAAAGGACCATTTTTTGGCAAAATCCCTATTTTTCTTTTATACGCAAAATTGCGGGTATCCCGAGAGGAATTTGAACTCAGACTAGCTGTGTCAAACGGGTCGGACCCCACTAAAATGAGTGGGTCCAAACCTGAATCCGACAAAGTGATACGGGTATTGAATCTGGATTCGGGTTCAACCAGATTTTCATGAGAAAAACCATACCCGAATCTGATAAGAATTACATAAACCAGATCCGGTCTATAAGCGATAAAATAATATTTTTAAGTTTTTTACAATGAAAATATGTGGATTTTATTCGAAACTCGGGTTGGACCCAGATTTGGTGTAAAATTTCTTAAACCATACCCAACCCATTTAATAATAAGACCTCATGGGTCCCACCCAGATAATTAATCGGATCCCCTTCCTTGCAACCAAACCCTGACCCTATAAGATCTGGTATGCATCGTATCATACCCGATCAGTTCACACCAAGAACTCAGCGTGAGACCTTCCCACTATCTCGAACCCTAACCTTAGTCCTCACAATGGTTACTGGAAACTTCTTTAACACCTGGAAAGCTCCCTTTCTAGAAAGTGCAGTTTGGAAAAGTTAAATTATAATTTTTCTTTTATACTTCTAAAGCTTCATGAAAAACTTGCTTTCAACAAAAGGAAAGCAAACTTCACATAAAAATTTGACTTTTTCATATTGTAAATGTCCTGTTGTGCTAGCTAAAAGAAGTATCTTTTTTTTTTAATTTATATCATAATTATAAAAACTATTATATAAAATGAATGCTTTGATAAAATTGCTTAAATTTATTATAAGTAAAAAATTTATATTTTTTATGTTATTTTCTACTTGTTTCTATTGCTTTCTCTTTTTACCTTATGTTGCCTATCAATGGATCTAGCTTAACCATATCCACTAGATGCAAATCCAAACCCAAGGATGTCACTTAGGTCGTCCAAGAAGGACAGCCAACAAGAAAGAGTCAAACTCTAGATGGTAAACACATCAGCCTTCTCGAAAGTCCTACTGTGACTACACTTCAAGAAAATAAGAGCCTAGGAGAGCAATTAAGGTCAAGCAAACTGGAGAGGGTTCAGAGTCTTATAATTAGGGGTGTGCATCGGCCTGCCTCGGGCCCATTTAGAGCTCGGCCCATCGGGCTTCAAGTGCGGCCTACCCCGAAGACAACAACCCATGATCCGATCCATTGGCCCAACGAGCCAATGTGAAGCAGGTCGGGTCCGACCCAATCTTACCCAAATCCATTTGTAAATAGTAATAATTAACAAGTTTCCAACCTCCTATGCACCCAATTAATTATCTTTCTAGTTTCTATAAAATTAATATAATTAATTAGTTTAATTGTAATGCTCTAAAAAATCAGGCCATTTCTTTTTATAGTTTCAATCTATTTAGAACACATCAGAAGAAATACATTTCAAAGGGTTTTCTCTTTAAAACCAACAAGATGAAAAAAACTCCGAATTTTTTGCACAATGGAAAATACAAAACAATTTCAGTCATTGAATACTATAAGTTTCATGCAAAGGTTCAATGAAGTAAAGGCTATATACACAAACCATTTTTTTTAAAAGCAATGCTCACCTAAACAAAAACTTGGTAAACAACCACTAATGTTTATAAAAAAAATGCACCCAACATGAGGTAACATAACAAAAAGAAACAAGGGTCTCAATACATAATCAATCCAATATACAAAACTATACAAAAAGACAACTGTGGTCTCAAAAATAGAAGAGTCCAGATTCAGCTCCAGGGGTGACTAAGTCCTCAACATCCATAATCTTTGATGCACACTTTCCCATGTATACCTGAAAAAAGAGAAAAAAAGTAGGGGTGAGACTAACCACATGTCTCAACATGAACATGACCACTCATCCTGCAATAGCGGACATGGATATGTCACTAGCCTACTCGGACTCAACCTAAGTCAGTGACTTAACACGAGTTCAAACTCCCGACTCCCTGCAGGAAAGAATCGTCTCAACCTCTAACTAAGAGATTGAAATCACATATGAATGAACATATTTTATTAATCTTTTTCTTTTACTCTCTACATGATGTATTATATTTACGGTTTCACTTTCTTATAATATTCTCCACGGGAGCACCATTGCTTGGGCCGCTCTATGCTCACTGATTTATTTCGGGGTGTATTTTTACACACTTGTGTTTTCATCATATTTTATTATTATTCTCTAAGTGAAATTCAGATTCATAGCATCAAGAGTCCAGAACCCTTTCTCAAGGCATTCCTTTCCTTAAAAAGTTGCAAGACACTATCGCTAGCGTACATAGTCAAGACTTCTAACTAAAAAGAAGTTGTCGTGCTTAGGGACTGATCCACCCTCAATGATCAGGACATGGCCTAACAGAACCACCACTACCTCCAACACAACATCCACAAGGCTGATGCTAACTTGCTCAATGAGCTGAGTCTATTTACAGGTTACCACATCTTTCAAAGCATGACTCTCAATTCTGTGTAACTTGTTCTCTCTTTGATTAATATGCATTATTAATTTAATTTTCGTAATACCCCTTGGGCACACATGACCTTTCCCTAAAGTTATATTAAGTTCTTTATGAAAATTTTAATTTCTTATGCCAACACCAAGTTGCACACTTGGGCTACCATCACATCCCAACAACATCATGTCATTTTTAAGCATTATTGTCAACCACAATAAGCCCACATTTGGGTAGATATCATATTCCAATGACTAATTTGTTCATTAAAATAGGTAAACACATAAAATAATTTTTTATGAACTCTACATTTAATACATAATCTTCAGACTTATGTAATTCTAATCATCTCAACAATTGAATGTAATCACACTAACTAGTGCTATAACATAATTCAACATCAGTTCACTATTCTATATACATATCATCATCACTTTCTAATAACTATATATATGCATATTGATCTAACTTAATCACACACACACACACACACACACACACACACACACATATGTTCATTTTCACCGAAACATGTTCATAAAACAATTGAATATCAACTCTACCATGCAAGAAATATACAACATGCTTAAGCAGAATAAAAATCATACATTCAAGTATAGGCATCACATATGCATCTCAAGGTGAGTCGGGTCCCTCTTTAGGTTACCAAACTCAAAATGATGTATACAATCCTAAATCGAATCACACACAGGTTACTTAACTTGATTCAGGGTTAATTCATGCATTGCTCAAGCTAAACAACCTTTATCCGAGTTCAAAACACCAAAAATCAAGAAATCTGGTATGAAAGAGTCAACTATGGGGCCGACTCTTCCTGAACAAAAACCTGCTTTGTTCAGCAAGGGTCGACTCAAACATTACAATGGTCAACTCATTCTAGAACAAAATATCATTCTGTTCAGAAAGGGTCGACTTTTCAATAACAGTGCTTGACCCTTCCTGAACAGAAGCTATTCTGTTATAAACATGGGTCCACCCTCAAGACTGCCAAGAGTTGACTCACAACCCCAAAGTTCGACCCTCAAGTTTGTCCAATACCCAGTGAAGTAACAGGGGTCAACTCATGCACTATGAAGGTCAGCTCTTGTACTTCACAACAATGAGTAGCTTCTGAAACACACCATAATAGACAATATTCCCAACAAAAATTCTTTGTAAAGCAATCATTCCAAAAATGTACATAAACTTACTTCTAGTCAGAAATACACATGCATTTTTAGAATACAACCATGTTTATACAATGAAGAATATAGAAACTAAAAGCATACATAATTTTTGCAAGTTTTATAGGTTCACAAAAATCTTTATAATTAGGCAAACTTGGCAAAAAAATTCAAAAGAATTTGGAGGTTGTCTCAAAGAGCATCCAAATTTGTAAGTATACTAGATTTTGGAAAATATTTCCAAAAATGTAAGTGAATATGAAACCCTCAGTAGCGTAGCAAAATAATTTCAAAGTATTTAGAAAACCTAGCTTCCAAGAATAACAAAATCATTTTTAACAACATGAGTTTTGAGGATTTTTCTAAAATTGTGTTCATAAATTCACAATTGAAAACCCAAGAGTATTTCACTAAAATTTGATTAAAACATGGAAGAAATACAATTTAAAACACTGAAAATGCATTCACACAGTGCAAGGATCGATTCTTGTTCAGTAGGATTTGACCTAGGCACTTTAGGTTCAACCCAAAACTCAATAAGAGTCGACTCCTGAAACTAGGGGTCGACCCTCATGGGTCTAGGGTCAACACAAAACCCAACAAGAGTTGTCCATTGAAACCCAACCCAATAAACACACTCACAACACAACGAGTGTTGACTCTTCAAAGGTAAGAGTCAACTCTCGGGCAGAAATATAAACAGAACTGCAAGGGTCGACTCTTTACTCTCGGACTACAACAACAAAAATAGAACAGCAAGGGTCGACTCTTCAAAAGCAAGACTTGACTCTTGCTAATTCAGGGTCATTCAACACAACCTGAGAGTCAACTCTCCAAAACCAAGGGTCGACCCTCAGGCTGCCTTAAACTTCCTTAATATATAGTGGGTCGACTCTTGCAGAGCAGAGATGGATATGTTCACCTGAGCTTCTAACTAACTGAATGTTCCTTCTGCATGGGGAGTTTACAAAACCCTCTACAATACACAAAAAAATCTGATTTTTGTATGGACATTACCTTGATCCAAAACCCACTTAAGCCTTGTCCATTATATTACTCAAATCAATTGAGCCCCTAATTCAACCAGTCCTAAAACCAACCCTATACCCAAACTTAGTTGAAGAACATTTGGGTTCAATCTCACCTAATTGAATCCGAGAACCTCTCTAAATGGATCTTTTTAGTTTGGCTCAAATTTTATATAACGATCCATTTGCCACCCTCTTGGATCAACAACTATTGGGTCGACTCTTTATACTCCTCGGGCTTGAGACTTTTATGGATCAGATCAGACTAGTATCAAATATCCATGCACAAATAGTTGTATCAGATGAATGGTTTGCACATGTTGAAATAAATTGAAAGAAGAGTAAGTGAGCCAGACTTGAGGCAAGTCTTGTCTAACCCGACGAGAATGATGTAGGATTGGAGCATCATGTATGACGAGTCTAAGAGATTTGGATCATATTTTAGTTTAGATTTTTTTATCTGGGTTTTGTTTAGAACTGAATCCTTTTATATAATGGATCTATTTCAAAACCAGAATAGGATTAGGGTTTTATTTTCTTATAAATATTTGTAATGTGAGGAAATTAGATAGAGATGGATGATTGAACATATTATTTTCTTTGAGTTTTATACAGTTTTTTTTTGTATTTTCATGCTTTTCTTTAATTTTCGTGCATAGTAGTAGTAGTGTAACGTAGAGTTTTTTAGCACATTTGGGGTATGTTTGATGCACCGTTTCTAGTGTGATTCAGATGAAAATCTTGCTGAGAACGATGTTTTCCAACAAATGTTGGATGCGATGGACGACATTATGTGCGTCGTCCGTCACATCCTTATACATATGATCTTTTCGTTTCACCCTCACCCTAGTTACATAGGGATGAGGGGAACAATTTTCTCGATGGGCGCACCTCTCTCACCCAAAATTTTCTCGATGGGCCGTGAAGAGGTTGTTGTTGAGGAGGAGGGCGTAGAGATGGGGCAAGCATGCGAGCTCTTGAGGGATGGCCCTAGAGAGGTAGTTCTCGGAGATGACAATTTCTTGGTCTTTCAAAATTTCAAAACTGGCCCTCCGTCGTCTCCCTTCGGCTCATCTGTGGCACGCAGAAATCTGTAGACAGGGGTTGGGGGAGACGAAGGTGTGGACAAGGGAAACATACGACTCTGTTTCTGCGTGTTTAATGGGAATTTGGTGCTCTCGTGCTCTCTCTCGTTGAACAATTTCTATCGTTTGTTGATGAATTTTTGTGTGGGCGAGAGATTTACAGTTTGGTTTTGGTTGTTGCTGATGGGTGTTTGTGTATAGGGAAAGTTTGGCGAAGGGCTTCTTTTTTCTGTGTGGTTGAGAGGGAATTGGAGGCTCTCGTGCTCTCTTTTTTGTGGTTGAATAATTCTTTGTGTGTGGAGAAGTGTGTTTGGGATTTCTTTTTTCTTTTTTCCACCGTTGTGGATGAATTTTTGTGTGGAAAATAGGATTTGGGTCTCATTTTGGTTGTCGATGATGGGTATGTGTAATGGAATGTGAAAGATGAATAGAGATTTCTTGATTTAGATTCAGAATCTTAGAGGAAAAGTAGGGGAAGAAGAAATTAGAGTTATTTTCCCTTTTTTCTGTTAATTGCGGGTTTGGTATATGCATATGTAAAAAAAATTAGGGTTGAATTTTGGGTGGAAGAAGGTAAATTCGGGTTTGTAAATCGGGGAGATTAGTTTTACCCCCCCCCCCCCCCCCCCACCACCACCACCACCACCACACACACACACACACACACTTTTCCTCTCTTCTTTTTATGGGTGCAAACCTTTCTTGCTTGGCAGAAGGAGATGGATCTCCTTGATAGCCTGGTTTGGGTGACATCTAGGAGAGTTGCATCGCTTCCGTGTTCATGTACATGAGTGCACCGAAGATCTGCATACTGGAGCATATGAGCCGGTCGTTCAGTGGCGCGACATCGGTAGATTTCAATTTGGAGTCAAAGTTGTTGGTGGTGGAGGCCATCTTCTAAAACAGAGTCACGGTGAATCCATCCTGCGATGCCGAAAAGCTACCCCCCTTGCCGGATTCTGACCAATTCAAGGGTTTCTTGGTATTGGACATCAAACAACGAACATTTGGAACATAGCATCTAAGTACGGTTCAAACAAACATTGGACTTGAAACAATTGTTGCGGAACAAACAAAACCTATGTTTTGTTCTGTCTTTTTTGTTCATTTTGTCCAACCCAAGACAAGCCATCAAACATACCCTTGGGATTGAAGGTGCATTAGGAATGCAATCTGGTGTATTTACACCCCTACTCCTCTTTTTCTAAGTTAAAACCAAAACTAATTATTAACTCTATCAATTTTAAACTCACATTTGCACCCTACTATTTGATGATTTGGATAAGTGTTGTCATTATTGATGTGAATCAGCCTCAATCAGTCGACTCATATCATGTGGGACTAAAATCGATCCCTCAGCCAAACTTTGATATTTTTTAAAATGTCTTAATATTTTTTTTAAATTTTAAATATTTTAAAATTTAATAATATTTTGTTAATTTTTACCCAACCCGATACTAACTACATTGATTTATATAGTTGACCATTTTTTATTGGTTTACTGGCAGCATAGCAGTACTAGGATACTTGCCTGTATTTGTAGTTAATGGTTGGATGTCATCTCACCTGTATTTGTAGTTATAGTTAAGGGCAACCAAGTAACTTCGATGAGTAAAAGTAACTAAGTGGATCAATTTTTCAAGAAATGTCCATCTTAAATACTTGAAATCAAGGCATCTCGACGCAAATTTTATGCATTAAGTGCTTATACATAAATTATCTTTTCTTCTTTCATTTCAATGTGGAGATTGAAAGCATCCCCATTTTGAATTCAATCTAAATGCACAGGTTCAAGGGTGGCCATCGAGCTGAGTGCTTGACGGGCTATCGGGTACCCGACCCACATCACGTCGGGCTTGGAGCCTTGGACTGCAATATGCAACATAGCTGCGAATGAACTCGGGTCGGTATTCCAGCCCAATTCGGGTCGGGTCCATGTATGAAAATATATAGGGCCTGACATGCCCAGATTGAACTTGACTATAATTGATTCTGGCTGGACTGGGGAGAGGATGTGGGTCGGGCCATTATCAGGCCAGACCGATGGCCACCACTACACAGGTTCCTACCAGTTGGATCTGGATCCAAACAAAAACCCTTCTCCAACCCGCTTCATCCTAGCGATTGCTAGAACTGAATCCATTTTAAGGTTTCAAAAGCCAAACAGTTGAGGCAGAAGTCCGCATTTCAGAACTCCTGAGTTTACAAAACCCTCTACAATACACAAAAAAATAGGCTAGGTGAGATAGGGATTCTGGGTTCTAGACTAGGCTAAGTAGGCTTAGCTAGGCTATGGTACTAGATCTAGACAGATGGGGATTTTGGAAAAGTATAGGTGCTTTTAGATCTTGAATTTCAATTGTTAGAATGGAGAAACTAGCCTCTATTTATACTTAGTGGATTCCAACATAATTCCTATATATTGAGATCTGATGTTCTGAATCCGTCCATAGATGAGATGGCAAGACCCTATTGCCCGGGGTTTGAAAAGGTCTTTTTGATTGACCAAGGGGTTTCCTAGCCTAGTATCTAGGGGATTGATATGTTAGATAGAGTTTTGCGTTCTTACGAATAAGGTAAATTTATTAAATCCTATCTCACGACTTCGTGAAATAGAGATAAGGAATGAGGATGTTTAACTTTAAATGTCTTGCGTTTCTGGATCAAATGAATGACTAACGACAATCTATTTGTTAATAGAAAAATGTGGATGACACATCATGGATCCGATTGGTTACTTATGACAATCCATGTGTCGTTAGAAAAATGTGGATGACACATCGTGGATCCGGTTGGTTACTTATGACAATTCATGTGTCGTTAATAAAATAATGACTACACATCATGCATCATATTTTATTTTTGGCTTATTTAAAAGTTAAAATCCTCTATTTTAATTCATCTTTTGGTCAAAAACTTTGCTAAAGCCATTTTGAAGGCAAAAAATGAAGTTGAGATTAACCTTATTTTTGAATAAGCCAAAAGGCATGAGACCTTGATATGTGAAATGACTCGATCAAATTTGGGGTGTCTATAGGTCCTTGCCACTCAACCACTAACCCCCCAAAAAATTATATTCAACTTGGGCTCCATGGACATTCAAACCCCAACTTAAGGGGATGGCTGAAAATCATGAAGATTACAAAGTTATTGGTAAAGACTTGTCGATGGCAAGATTCTATATTAGGTTAGAAATGATTTCCTCCTTTGATTTGTATCCATCCTTTTGCATTTGCAATTAGGGTGTCATCGAGTCAGGTTTGGTTCAAAGATAAGTGGGACCAAACCTAGATTTGATTTGAAATGCTGGTACCGAGTTCGGACCCAGACTCAATCAAATGAGAAACCATACATGAATCCTATAAGGATTATGTGAACCAAACCTACACCATATCTGGTAAAATAATATTTTTTATTTTTTTTACATTGAAAAATTGTTGATCTTAATCCGAACTAAGTTCAGGCCCAAGTCTAGTATAAAATTTTACAAACCATATCGGGCTCCATATATTAATAGGACCCTTTCAGTCTGACCTGGATTCTAATTGGACTTCCCTGTTTATCACCAAACTCTGACCCTATAGGGTTTGGTACGGGTTGGGTCTGAGTCAAACCCGACCCATTGAAACCCCTATTTGTGATGATCCTCTTTGGAATGCAATTTTATCATGCTATTTTATTAGTATTCCATTCATATAATTTCACATTCTTACTAATATAGGTGCTTGAAATCATCGAAAACATAGTAGAAACCTTTCATATTTTACCATGTACGACTGGTAGACAAGCCAAACAAACTGAATAGAGGTGTTCAAGCTCTATTTATTTTTGTGGTGAGCCAAGCCAAGCTTCAGATTATGGTGAACCCGAGTTAAATGAGCAAAACTTGAGCTTGCTAATTTACCAAAAAATAAAATTTTAAAATAAAAATATACTATAAACTTATTTATCCAAGTTCAAACTATCTCATTTATAAAATAAATGCATTGTTTTAAATATGTAAGTAATAGGATTGAACTCTAAAACTTGTTGCTTGCAAGCCAAACAATTCAACCATCTACAATTACTACTTAATGAGCCTATGTGTGCTAAGCTATGTCAAATGCTCTTTCTTCACAAGTTTGAACAATCTCTTAAGCCAAACATGAGTGGCTCATCTTGTTTCCCAGCCCTACTACCATGGATAGAGAAGTGTAGAAGCCAAAGCACATTAGACCAATGTTGTCAGTATCAGCCTGTATCGGCTTAAACATATCGTATCGTCAGAAAATCGATATGATACTTGTAGGAAAGTACAACTGCAAAAGCACAAATTTGGTGAGCTGAAATGTACGCTTTATGCTCAAAATCGTCAAGAAAATCCTCATTATTCAACCCTCTTAAATTGTAATAATTCTCTTTTGATTCAGAGAACTGAAGACTTAATTTTATGTATGAATCGCATACATCAACACACTGCACTTATAAGAGGTTCAAGCTTGGGACGCATCCCTGGGAGAAATCCCTTCAGCCCCAAGAGATACATCTCTTGGTGTTTCATATATTTTAATCATGTTTTATTATCTGATTATTTTATATGTAATCTATTTATAATTTATCTGTTATATATATGACCAGTTGTGATTGTTGAGAGAAAGTGACTGTTGGGATGACCTCCCAACAGTCATCTTATGGCCACATGACCATATATATCTCACTTGACCATAAGAGATATCCTATGTTTCTATGCTTGTTCTCATCTAGAACCTTGCATACACACTTTTTGAGTAATATTTTATTTACGCAATCTATGTGAACTTATTCACTCACTACTTAGACATACCTGAGTCTCATCTGACTCACATGTCTAGTAAAAACATCCTTAGTGACTGCTTTGGTTAGCGGATCTGCTACCATGTCACTTGAAAAAATATAATTCACTGCTATTTCATTTTTCATAAGCATATCATGAATATATTGATATTTAACTTCAATATGCTTACTTTTAAAACTATCAATTCCTATTTGTATCAGT
Source organism: Nuphar pumila (assembly GCF_984573655.1). NCBI lineage: Eukaryota > Viridiplantae > Streptophyta > Magnoliopsida > Nymphaeales > Nymphaeaceae > Nuphar > Nuphar pumila. The sequence goes on from NC_143253.1 coordinate 95,436,537, forward strand.
CTTATAGAAGCTTTATTGTTACAATAAAGTTAAACTGGATCTTTTTGAATATCCAATTTCAACTTATTTAGGAAGTGATTTATCCACACACCAAAAGTGGTTTCTATGTTACAGGCAGTATACTCAGCTTCTTGGGTATGTTGTACTACATACCTTTGTTTTGTGTATGACCATGTAATTGCACTACCTCCTAACATAAATACATAACTAGAGGTGGACTTTGCTTTATCTCTGTCTCCAACAAAATCAGCATTTGAATAACATACAAGCTTTAGACTATCTGACTGAGTTTTTTAGTTTCCTTTAGATATCGAAAAATCATTTTCACTACTTTCCAATGAAAGAGCACATGATTACTTTGATATCTACTCACTAGACTTATAACAAAACTTAAATCAGGTCTAGTGCAAAGTATTGCATACATCAAGCTTTCAATTACTTGAGCATAAGAAACATTCAACTTTTCTTGTCCATCTTTTGGACAGTCATTCTTACTTAGTTTTAGACCTTTTACTACAGAAATATCCTTTGCCTTGGTACTTTTCATTCTGAAATTCTTTAGAATGTGGTTAAGATATTTTTTTGACTTAGATATAGCAATCTCAATTTTCAAAATTTTTTGTATTTTGATTTTAAGAATATATGAAGTTTTACCCATATCTTTCATTTCAAATCAAGAACTTAACCATGATTTAGTCATATTTATCATGTCTATGTCATTTCTCGCAATTAGTATGTCATCAACATATAGAGATAACACAGTAAACTTACTCCCACTATTCTTGGCATATACACAGTGGATCAAACTATTTGCCTCATAACCCAACTCGATCATAGCATTATGAAAAGTCAAATACCACTATCTTGGTGTCTGCTTAAGTCCATACAAGAATTTATTCAAGTTCATACAAGGATTTATTCAACTTGTATATTGTATTATCTTGACCTTCAATTTCAAAACCTTTTAGTTGTTGCATGAAAATAATTTTATTTAGATCACCCTTTAAGAATGTTATTTTCATATCCATTTGATATAAGTCAAGATCAAAATAAGCTACAAATGCCAAAATAATAAGAATAGATGCCAGTTTGGATACATGATAATAAGTTTCTTCATAATCAATCCCTTCTCGTTGAGAATAGCCGCTTGATACCTATCTTGCCTTGAATTTATTAATAGATTTATCTGCCTTGAGTTTTTTCTTGAGAACCCACTTACTACCAATTGTCCTATATCCATTAAGCAATGTTGCTAGTTCCTAAACTTCATTCTTTTTTATGGAATTCAATTCATCTTTCATTGCTTCTTTTCATAGTTCAGATTCATTGAAAGCAACTGCATCTTCAAAATTTAGGTTGTCAAGAGTTTTATCCAAGTTCATGGAATAGCATAATTCTTCACTCAAGAATGTATAATAATCATTCAAATAAGATGAAGGAGTATTTTGTTATTTTCTTTTTAATTACTAGTTGTAAAGTTTGATCATTATTCACAACTGGATCGTTATGCTCTAACTCTTGAGTATGAACTCCAGAATCATTTATGATATCCAAAATGACACCAGCATCTTCAAGATCAAAATTACTTTATTTGGTTTCTAGAAATTCTACTTTCCTACTCTCTATAAAATTTTTTTCAAGATTATATAGACGATATTCTTTTGATCCTTTTGGGTATCCCATGAAGATGCATTTGGCAATCATGCTATCTAACTTATCTCTCATCTGACTAGGAATCACCATATGAACAGGTGACCCCCACTTTCACAAATGACTCAAGTTTGACTTTCTACCAGTCTATAACTCATGAGGTGTAAGCTCTACAACTTTAGAATGAACCTTATTTAGAATATACATGGCCGTGCATATTGCTTCTCTCCAAAAAATTTTGGGAAGATTTGCATATGCCAATATAAACCTTATCATATTCATTAGAGTTTTATTCATTTTTTCTGCTACACCATTTTATTGAGGTGTATAAGGCATATTTGTATGAAGAGTTATGTTATTATCATTGCAAAATGTCTTAAACTCATCAAGATTATACTCACCTCCTCTATCAGATCTAATAACTTAGATTTTTCTTTCTAATAATCTTTCAACTTTATGTTTACATGCCTTAAACTTTTCTAGAGCCCTTTTTAGAAAAGTATCCTACTGATAAAAGATTTTTTCTCATGGAAGATACATAAAGTACATTTATTAGTAGAAGACTAGTCCCTTCTATTTGGAGCTCGTAGGTCCTTATCCCGACCACATCACTGTAGATATTATTTTCCATATACAACTTGTGATCTCCAACCTTCAGTTCCTTCATTTCCACAAGTCCTTCCTTTGACTTGAACATTTTGCGTCGCCCGTGAATCAATCCACCATCCTGAGAGTTCACCATCTGCGATCAATAATTCAGACATAGTGCATACTATTTCACGCTCTTTAGTTACTTGTTTGTCTAAATTCTCTTTCTTGGTTCTATTTGGGCAATTATTCTTGAAATGAGCAACTTTTTCAAAAGAAAAACATGCTCCCTTGGTTGCAATCTTAGAGTTTTTAGTTTGCACTGAACACTTCTTGTTGAATTTATTCTTCATTAACTTCTTAAAGAATGTACCCTTAGGCTTGAACATATGAGAGGTTACTGGGAAGGATTATTGGGTATTCATGATTTCTCCCTTCTTGTCTTTTGACATGTGCTCTTGCTCAAGAGCTAATTGTAGAGAGAGCTTAGTTAGAGAAAGTCTTTTTTTAGTTTAATCTCATGGCAATTGACACCATCTTCCAAGTTGGAGGAAGGCTCTTTAGTATGATAGGGATTTTCATTGGCTCAGGAATATCATTTTCAGCTGACTAAGTTCTTAGCCATTACCAATATATGATTTACATGATTAACTACATTGTCTTACTCTTTTATCTTGCATGAGTTGTATTGTTCTAGAAAATCTTGAATATGGATTTCTGAAGTCATATCATACTTTTTTTTATTGCTTCCATCATTTTCTTTGTAGTATCAAAGTCTTCAAATACTCAGATGAGGTCATCGTGCATGAATGTTAGAAGAGTTGCTTAAGCAAGTTGATCTTCTCTGATAAACTTATTATAAGTTTTCTTCTATTCTTTACTAGATTTATCAGTTAGTGAATGTTTTGCATTATTCAATACATGCAAGGTCTTGTCATATGTAAATAAATACTCCATCTTTCTCCTCCACATTCCAAAATTCATTCCATTGAGTTTTTCAATTTTAGATAACTCAACCATGATTATTCGATTTGTCATTATCCTAATTATAAACAAATATTAGGATTAATAAAACTATTTCAACTAATATTTGTGAATATAACTAGTTTTAATCCTTATAAACTAGTTTAGCATGCAACAAAATACTTAAATGTGTAGGAAATACATAAAAGAACTAAATTTTTAAGCACTTTTGTCAAAATAAGTATTAGGTGGTTTTTAGAAACTTAGAATCACCTTTCTACAATTTCAGAAAATGAAATAAGAGGTTTTGTGTAAACAAAAATCATAGAAACATGTTTCTGGAACTTTTTGGGTTAAACACAAAGTTCTAACCCTCTTTCTGCGATTTTAAAAAAGATTAGTAGCCTTTCTGTAAATATTTAATAAAGCAAAATGCTGTTTGAAATTATCTGAGTTTATAAAAAAAAGAGAATCACTTTTCTATAATTTCAAAAAAGTAGAAGCCTCTCTAAATAGAAAAATAAAACAAAAACCTCAAACTGAAACTTTTTGAATTAAACAAAAAGTTTCAACCCTCTTTCTATAAATTTAGAAAAGATCAGATGCCTTGTTCTATAAAAATTCAATAAAGTATAACACTTTTGAAATTTTTGAGTTTAGCAGAAATAGAAGAACCACCTTTCTACAATTTAAAAAAATATAGGGTTTTTTTCTGGAATTTCTAGAAAGTTAAACCCTATATATAGAATTATCCGGGGGTTTCTTAATGGAATTAGCTAGAATTTTATGGACTTAAATGATTTTTTTTTTTAGAAAAAAATCAAACTCGACCCTTTTCTTCCAAAACCCTAACCCATGCTCCCCCTTTTTTCATTTGTTTGAGAGAGAAGTCGTCGTCACCTGGGGTTTTTCGGCAACAACTCGCTAGAGAGGATGAGACTTTGCACAGTGACAGAGCGTCCACCTCCACGACAATGACCCGTCAAACCGTCCCGTGCCCTGAGCGCCCTTCATCCGCCTTCGACGCTATGAATTTTCCAGCGATGAACCGACGGAGTGGAGGAGCCCACTAATCCGGTTAGGGCGCATTTGATCTCCATTATCTGGTCGATGAAAGGAATGAATGTAGAAACCCCTCTTTGTTCAAAGGTAATCCATTTATTTTATGTCTCCTCTCTGACGATATGTCCCCGCCGTGAAGAATGGGTATTCCGACGATGGTGCTCTTCACCAGAGATGGCATATGGCAGCCTCTCCGGCGAGATTTGGAGAGCGGAACAAAGGAAGTCTTTTCGAGTTTCCCTTATTGATTTTCTGAAGAAATTGGATGGCATAGTCCACTTGCTTCGTCTGACCCTCTGTGGATGACAGAGTCACGATGATGCGTGAGGATCGGGCTACCATCGGTAAGGTAAATCTCCTTTATACATACATACATACATACATACATACATACATACATACATACATACATACATACATACATACATACATACATACATACATACATATATATATATATATATAGTGGTGTTCGAACGGTTTGACCATCTTCAACCTACCGGAGACGACAAAAATGTTGTCGGTTCTTACCACTAATAACCCTTTTTACGGAGCTGTAGTTCGGTGACCTTTTCAACATCGATTTTTGGTGATTCAAAGTATTACTTTAGAGTATGACCCTTCATCCGACTTTTCTGCATAGATTTTTTTTATTTACAGAAAATCCGGCTTAGTGAACTCTGTCGGAACGACAACACCTTTTCGAGGATTGTTCTAATTTTTTTCATAAACGTTGAATTTTTATTTACTATTTGTCAAAGCAAAAATAGAAATCGACTTACCTCTTTTTCACTTGTTTTCTTGTTTGATTTTATGAGGTTCAATGTTGCGCACATGATTACCACTACAGAAGGGAACCGCCTCGCTCTGATACCAATGTTGGAAAGTACGACTATGAAAGAACGAATTTGGCGAGCTGAAACATATGTTGTTACCTTCAGAATCGCTAGGAAGGTCCTTACAATTCAACCCTCTTAAATTGTAATAATTCTCTTTTGATTTAGAGAACTTAAGACTTAATTTTCTGTATGAATCCTATACGTCAATACACTGCACTTATAAGAGGTTCAAGCTTGGGACACATCCCTGGGAGAAATCTCTTTAGCCTCAAGAGACACATCTCTTGGTGTTTCATACATGTAACTGTATTTTAATCATGTTTTATTATCTGATTATTTTATATATAATATGTTTGTAATTTAACTGTCATATGTATGAACAGTTGTGACTGTTGAGAGAAAATGACTTGAGATGACCTCCCAAGAGTCATCTTATGGCCACATGACCTTAATCGACTATTTTCATATGCCATTTCTGACTTACTCGAGAGAATCATTTTCTTATATCCACAATACCTACATTGTCAATATATATTTTTGAATCAAATTTATTTTTCATAAAAAGGTCCAAATTGATTTGAGTTGAATCATATTGAATTGGTCTATTAAAAAAAGTTATACAACATAAAAATTTAAAAAATATATAAGTTGATTCATACTCAATCGAGGCTAAATTGGTTCATACGGGCCAATTCAGCTGAAAATCAACCGATTTTGTAGGAGTCTTAATCAGCCCATGCATTGAGGGGTGGGCAATGGACCAGGCGGCCCAATGGGAAAAGTCGACCCGACTCGCCATGGGTTGGGTTTGGGTCAAGGTTTTAAGCTGAGGCCCGTTAGCTACCCGGCTGAATCCTGGTCTGTTATATATGTGGCTCGGGTTCGAGTTGGTCGTGGGCTACCAGGCCGGCCCGACTGGCCTAAGTTATTTAATAATGTTTTAATAATATAAAATTTTAAAATTTAATTAATTGCATAGTAACTTGGTAACTATTATTATTTACCTAATTAGTTGCATTAATTTTATACAAACTAGAAAGATAATTAGTTGGGTACATAAGAACTTGTTAATTATTTACTACTTACCTAATTAGTTGCACTAATTTTAGGAAAAAAAATAATTTTATGGGGTTGGATTTGTAATTTTAATTAGAATAACTCTCGCCAACTTTAAATATTTTTGCTTTGTTTTTTTGTAGGTTATGCGGCATAATGGGTTAAACCATATCAATGGATTGAAGAAACCAGAGGACTAGAATTCATGATTGTTCTTTATGTTATTTTGGAAAATTGATGTTTGATTTATTAGTTAAAATGCTATGCTATGCTATGGATGAAATACTGTTATGAACTTTTGATTTAGATAATTTGAACATTATCAGATATGAAAATTTGAATTTTTTGTTTTTTTATTTAAAGTATTTGTTTGGTATTTTAAAAATTATTAATTTTATTAAAAAATAACCTACAAATGGATTTGGCTTGGCCAAGCCAGGCCCGCTTCACATTGGGCCGGGTCGTGGACTGATTCTTCAAACCTGAGCTCGTTAAGAACTGGGCCATCTAGAGGTCGGGCCACACTTAAAGCCCTGTAAAAGGGCCCGATGCCCACCCCTACCTGCATCAAATAAAAAAGAGGCAAATAAGACCGAGATCAGCTGATTCGATTTGATTTTGATAACATTGGTTGCTACAGAAATGCTATTCTGTGACCAAATTTAAACAAAAAAAAAAACAGGTTTTTTTTTTTTTGCAAATTGGTCACCGTGATTTGTAAAATGTGGCATAAGGCAGGGACTATTTTGCAAATCAACTATAAGGCTGCGACCAATTTGCACAAAAACTCAAAAAATATTAGTGTCTTTTTTTTTTTTTTACTTTTCAATAGGAAAACTGGGGGATAATCCCCCATGGGATTCACACCCTTGGTTATGATAGTGCAAAAGATTTAACCATTCAGTTGTGAAAAATTATGCTCTGTTTGGGGTTCTGGAATGGAAGGTATATTGCAGTCGCTAAAACAGTATATATTGGACGCCATTTTTTTTTTACGGTTTGGAGAATTACGGTTTCTCTAGCATTTCTGTTATTTGGGAACAGCTGTGTCGCTAAAACAGTATATTGGACACCATTTTTTTTTTACGACGATGGATTCTGGCTGAGAACTAGGTCACTTAATGGGCTTGTCCCTATGCAAAGTAAACCTTGAGTAGAGTCACCGACACCTAAAAACTTTTAGGGAGTCCACCAGTTAAAAGCACTCGCATACCCATTGAGAATCAAACATGAGATGACAGCACCTTCTTCTCCCTAGGCCCACTGTGACCCCTGGTGGGGGTAAACATTTGGGCACCAATCACAAAGTTGGCAACTCCAATTCCAACTTCACATCTTGGCAATGATATATGTTGGCAAATACCACATTTTTTGGCAATATCATATTTTGGCACCACATGAAACTTCTATTTCTATTTTTATCCCAATACCAGGCTTTTCAAACGGTGGTATCCCATGTGGTAAGCGGGGGTCATTGTCAAGCTGAATGCCAAGGTTCGAATCCCTCTGTGACATGGGGTTTAAGAGATATCTAGTAGGAGTCTGCCTAAACCCAGCTTGCCTTATCTATATATATATATATATATATATATATATATATATATATATATATAAAGCTTTCAACATCGAACAATCCGTAAGTTTGTCATTTTCTTCTTGTAGTCCAAAGGCAAATGATGGTGATGGCAAAGATTAAAAATTAGATGAGAATGTTTTTCTATTGCTTAGAAATTCCAAAAAAAAATTGGCAGCATCCAAGCACCACTTGTATGTGACATGTGCAAGCCACAATACTGAAAAATGACATCTATGCATACCCAATCAATGTTGTTAGTATCGGTGCGTATCGGCCTGTATCGTCTGAGAAAATTCGATACCCTTCACTTCTGAATCGGCTTTTTTAATAATATAAAAAATACTTAAATTTAATTTTTTTAATATTATTTTAATAGCTTTAACAAGTGTCATGATGTTCTGATTGACATGTAATATTTGTAATTATTTTTTGAACCGATTCAGAATGTTTCACTTGAGTATGGGTATGGATCCCGATTCACCTGAATCGGTTGGCCAAACGATATGAGGCTGATACCGATACTGACAACATTGTATCCAGTTGCTTGGATGAAGACACCAAATAAAATGATATGGAAATGAGAAGCTTTTTTTATTACTACTCTAGACCGATGTTGCTTTTTTTTATTACTACTCTAGACCCATGTTGACAGTATTAGTACGAATTGGCCTGAATTGGCCGATTTGTATCGTATCAGCAGAAAATCGATAGGATATTAACCTCTGAATCGGCTATTTTTTAATAAATATAAAAAATGCTTAAAACTAATGTTTTATTATTATTTTAATAGTTTTAACATGTGTCATGTTCTGATTGACACAATATTTTTAAATTTTTTTTTTAGCTGATTCAGAACGATTCACTTGAGAATCGATATGGGGCCGATTCACCTGAATTGTTGGCCGAACGATTCTATAGCCTATACGATTTTGACAACATTGCTTTAGAGAAAAGTGAAGCAGCTACATGAAAGCAACCTGCATAAGATGTGGGTCAAGAGTTAGTATTCATGTCCAGTGCTCTACTTGGCTTTTCTACTGGATCTAAACGATCATCATGCAAAAGTGGTAGTTCTTATAATTGGCAATCATTGTAGTTTTGTTAATTGTCTGATTTAACACTAATTGAAAGCTAATCTTGAATGAATTATAGGTACATTAGTCATAGTTAGAAATTGAGATTACTGCTTATGAAGTACATGATCTTTTATTTAAAATAAAGAACTACAAAATCTCGGGCATTAGCTTGGTTGGATTTAGGAATGCAAACCGTTAGGATTTGGATAAGATGTGTCCAATACCACATTCGACTAATCCGATGTTAACGGATTCCAATTAAGATTCAGATTTGGATGGTGAAAACTTGTTCAAGATCCAGCTTTAACAGGTAAACGGATTCGGATATTTCTCAGATTCGGTTGCGAAAAATCAAAATCATATCTGCATCCGATTGTAATCAGATATGTTTTTGGCTTACCAAATGCAATTAAATGGATTTGAACTCGGCCAGATATCAAATAAAACCTGATTCACTGACATTCCTAGTTGGATTTACTAATAAATCATTTTTCTAGTAGGCAACCCTAGAGTTTCCAGTGTTATAGAAACTACCATAGATTTTGTTGGTATTCAGAATGAAGGAAATTTGTAGGAGAAACAAGGCTATGTAGAATTCACTGTAAGAGTTAATGTAGCCATTTTTTTTTTAATTTATAACCTGAAGAAACCGCACCCAACACGAAGACCTAGTCATGCTGACTCAGCCTGTCATACCTATGGTTATCGTGCCGACAGCGTAAAACTTCGAAGTTAAGATCTCTACCTCGGGGACCTATGCTATGCATTGGCTTGCGCAGGAGGGCGACAGCATGATAATCCAATCTTGACTGCCCGTCTAGTAGCCAAGGCCCCCACCCCACTAGGCCAACCACCCTTGGGGCTGTTAAAGTAGACACTTAGGTACATCATTCATTCATGTGGTGGGGCTGTAGGTTGTATGCTTTTTCTGGTTGTCTTTATTCATATTTTGTCATCATATCATTTTTGGTCATTTCCTAATATACATGTGATATAGAGCATAGATATTCACACACAGCAAAAATTCTAAGTGTTGGTTCATTTATGGAGCCATATAATTTTTATTTGTATCCTTCTTTGCCATCAATGTGTTGCCTCTCTGCATGGCTAGCAGGGTAGTTGTTGTTGAAGGTGTTGAGTTGTGAAGGACACCAAATCAAATTCTACTGGCTCACTGGGGTGCCCCCCACCCAGGGTTTTTCCTTGCTTCGGAAAGGGTTCCCTGTCATCAAAAGACAAAAAATAAGATGTTCAAAGCAAGGTGAATCTGAAAGTACAATGGGGCATAGTCTTTTTTTTTTTAAATGATGAGGAACCCTCACCCAGAACTGGGTCACTTAATAATATGGGCATGCCCCCCTTGTGAAGTAAACTTCAAAGTCAGGTCACCGATACCCAAGCTCTTATGAAGCCCACCAGTTAAAGGCACCCACACACAGACAAAGGGGTCACAGCACCTTCTTCTCCTCAGCCCCACTGCCACTCAGCCAACTCAAGTGGGTGTGTAGGGATGCAAACGGGTCGGGTTTTAGATTTCAAAAAGTATTGGGGAGTCGGGTTCTGTTCGGATCTGGGACAGCCAAATTTTTGCAAAATTTCTCTTCTTTGATCCAACCCATTTGCAACCCTAGGTGTGGGACGTAGACTACAAGTCTCTTAAAAAATCCTTTAAGTGAAACCATAATCACAGGTATAGGTGATATTTTTAAAATATCATGATATTATCTTTGTAAAATCAAAACATGATTTTACAAGCAAATCTCATGATATTTTGAAAATATCGAGAATTTAAATTTCTACCAATAATATCGTGAGAATATCAGTATAATATTAATTGATAAAACTTCCAAAACTTATATTTAATGTTTTATGTTCCTGTTTTATTCTTTGATTAAAATATATTTTTTCTTTTTTATATTAATGTCCATGCTTTATTGCTTCTTTACTTAACATGTATTTTTTGTATTTTTTTCCTTTTTTATTTTTCAGATTTTCTTGATATTTAGAAAAAAAATAGTAATATCCCGATATTTTTCATCGCTGAGATATAGATGAGACCGATACTTGTGACTGTAAGTGGAAACGTGTAGATTAAAAAAAATTTATAATTGATTTAAAACCTATTTTTATTTTAAATATATTATGTATTCTTATTTAAATATTATAAAATATAATATTAAAATAACGTCCGTACAAGTCGGTATCCGAAGGTTTGCTTTTTGTCTTTGTTTTTACAAGAAATCAACACAAACGTGAAATTGAGGAAGCCCGCAGGCAAAATTCTCGCTTGTGCTTAAAAAATAATTTATATATATATATATATATATATATAAAAGATAAAGACGGTTCCAGAAATCCACTATGGCCCACCCCCAAAGGAAAACGACAAAAGGCTCACGAGATCTCTTCCGTCGTCCACCTCACCACATGCGATCACGTGACGTGGCCATCGTCCTCCCACGTCGACCCAAATTTTACTGCGGGGCCCAATGGCGGGCCCCACCGCTGTGTCACGACCCGAGTGAGCTTATCAACTTTGATCGTCGCCGGTTCTCTCATCCACGTGGCGGACAATAATTGGGTAGGCGGAAAGACCCCCCAAAACAATTACCGTCTGACGAATCCCGCGGCCATTTCGCGGTTTTGGACTTGGATTGGACTACGTTCCAGAACCGGAAGAAAGAAACACGACCGATTCGGTACTCTGACATGAGCCCGACTGAACAACTGGATCCTAGTCTTTGCAGCTAAACAATGGGACGGGCGAGTCCCCTGTTTTAATGTAAAAAAACGCCACCCTTTACGAAAGTGACCAAACTACGTGTTTGTGTTGAGAATTGTCCTAGCTTTGTGAATTCAAGAGATGTAAGGTCAAAGCCAACGGAAAAGTTGTTGTTTTTTTTTTTTATGAAAGGAAGGAATATTTATGGAGTTTTACACCACTAATACTGAAACAAAGCGGCACACCTAAGGGTGTCAACGGGTCGGGTTTGGTTCGGACCCAGGTAAAATAAGACTTGGACCAAATATTTGAGTATGGTATCGGGGGTCCTCAGGTTTAATCAGATCTACTATAAGAGCAACCATACCCAGACCCAATAAGAACTACATGAAACAGACCCGGTAGAATAATGTTTTCTATCATTTTTTTATATTGACAAATTGCGGGTCTTAAAATTGGAACTCGGGTCGGGCCCAAGTCTGGTACAAAATTTCATAAACTATACCAGGTCCATGTATTAATTAATCGGACCTTCATGTTCAGACCCAGGTCTTTTTATTTGTCACCATACCTGGACCCAGATTTTGACCACTTACTTGATCAAGGACAAAATTGGTCTTCCCGCAGTCTCAATGCCTCCTTTCATTTTGACTAAGTCTAGTCAACTGAAAGAGGAGCTTCAACCAGCCAAAGTTCAATAACCAAGACGCTTCAACCGATTCAAATAACCGAATCGGTTTCGCAATTCCGAGTTAGACCCTCTACGAAGATGACAAAGTCTCCCTGTGTGAAACGCAATTAATGAGTTCCAACATAAAAACTCGTCTCTCTCTCTCTCTCCCAACCGAGAATGAGAATCTGAATCGTCCAAAAACGAGCCAGGGCAATCTCGTAATTCCCCAAACCATGTCTGCCGTTCATCGTACCAAAAGAGCACGTGCATTGTCACGCGTCCTGATCCAAAAGAAACCTTATCCACTCTGTTCAATGCACAAACCAGCCAAAAACGTGTTTTTCTTTGTGAAGACGGCCGGCCGCCCCCCCGTGCCTTCCCCTCTTTCTCTCTCTCTATAAATACAACCAACCCCCCTCCCCTGGCGTCAATTTCAACTGAACCCTAATGTTTTCCGACGAATTTTCCGGCCACTCCTTCACCATGGATCACTACTCCAGTAATTGGACCCCTCAGCAGAACAAGCTCTTCGAGCACGCATTGGCCATCATCCCCGAGAACGCTCCGGACCGCTGGCGGCGGACCGCAGGCTTCATCGCCGGAAAGTCGCCGGCCGACGTCCAGAGGCACTATGAAGAGCTCCTTCACGACTTGTCTGAGATCGAGTCCGGACGGTTCGGATTGCCGAATTACAGCGACGGCCCGCACACATCAGGCTGGGGTCAAGGGGAGCAACCGGGTGGGGTCACGACGTCGTCCGGGTCCAAAACCAAGGTCGGTGAGGGTGAGAGGAGGAAGGGGGTGCCTTGGACGGAGGAGGAGCACAGGTGAGCCAAGTGTTTGTTTCCTTCCTCGACAATATCTTTCTCTATATGCTCGGAGACCGTTATAAAGCATATATGTCCCATGTTAGAATCCCACAAATAGGTGGCCAAAAGAGTTTTGAGTGGGACCCATCTGATGTCCATTTTTTTAATATTTTTTATTCGTTTGGCACTTTTTTGACATTATTTTTGTACGCTACGAGTTGTAAATTCGATTTTATTTTTTTGAATTAGTGGTTATTTTTTAAAACTTTATTTTTTTTTTCTTGTTTTTTGAAATTTTTAGCTTTCCTCCACCTGGGAGAGTTCTTTGTTCCTGCGATATATAATGGCGTCATGCATGCATGAGGCATTTTCTAGTGTGTCACTATCAACAAAAACATGTCATCATCGTCTCTTTCTCACACACACACGCACACATATGCATCCTCAATGTAAGTCTTAACTAAGTGATGATGTGCATGCATGTTATATGTTTTTTACTGTTTTGTGCGTGTGTGCAAATTAATGATGCTTTCCGTAGGTTTCGAACTTGTGACGTCTCGTCAACTTGGTGATATTCACAAGTACCCCTTTCCAGATGATCCAAGCCCTTGTGGGCTAAGCTTTTTACTGTTTGGCATTAAAAGCTATAACATGACACGCACACCAATCATGTATTTGAGCATGAAGGATTGAAAGTTGTGTAAAAGTTGATGACATATGAATTCTGAGGCCTTCTATAGTGAAAGATGCATGCTTACTTTTTCACTTTGTTACGTTTTAACAAGTGGTAGTTAAATTCTGAGTTTAATTAGTGATCTCTATGTTACATACCATCCATCTCTCAAAGAGTTTTTCTCATTGGTGTACTTGATCTTTTTATGTCAGGCTGTTCCTAATAGGATTGCAGAAGTATGGAAAGGGGGATTGGAGGAGCATTTCTAGGAATGCAGTGATCTCAAGGACTCCAACCCAAGTGGCTAGCCATGCTCAGAAGTACTACCTGCGCCTTAACTCAGTGAAGAAGGAGAAGAAGAGATCAAGCATCCATGACATAACTACTGTAGATGACACATCCATGTCTCAATCCCCACCTGATATAATGAGCAATGTTGGTCCATCCTCAAGCTTGGATGATCTCCAAGCAATGCTTCATGATCCATACGAAGCCTCTGCTTCTTCTGGGTTTGAGCATTTTGGTTATGACTCATAGCTAGTCCATAATATGGTTGATGTACCCAATATGCTTTTGTACATATAGGAATGTATTCAAGTGTGTAACCAATTCTTAGTGAATGGTCAAGTGGAAATTAGCTAGTAATGATTCCGGGGTGTAGCTTTTCGTAAAATGAGTTCATTAATTTGGCTGTTCTTTCATAAGGGCCCGTTTGATTCGCAGGATGCAAACACTTAAGTGTACCCTGGACACCTGCTTCCAATGATGCAAACGCTCCCTAACTAGTGTGCATATTGGTTCATAAGTTAACCAATAGTACTCATGTATAGTGTGGCATGTATCACAGGATTATACAACCCCACGCCATGATATTGATGTTTCTATGTTATGAACCACAAGTCTTGTGCCCCCTGCACATCTTTTCATCTTTCTTAATTGTCTGCTTGTTAAAGGAGTGGGTCCCATATCTCCACTAAACACATACTTTATAAAAAAAGGTATGCTTTTAAAAGCCCCAGGTGGGGTGGGACCTTGGCTTCTAGATAGGCAGTCAAGGTTGAATCCCCATGAGTGTTGCCCCTGACCAACCCAACACATAAGCATAGACACTGGGGGCAGGGGTCTTCGCCTCCGAGTTTTACTCTGCCGGCACGACGACTGTAGGTATGGCAGGCTGAGCTTCCATGACCAGGTCTTTGTGCTGGGTTAATAAAAAAAAAAAACTTATAGGTTTGGCATCCGGATATCTTAAGACCCGAAAGGTGCGTTTGATGGCGTGGGATAAAGTTTTCGCTTGAAGAAAAACCTTTAGGTTTTTTGTGGGACCCACATGCACCATCAAACACACAATTTGATCTTTCCTTCTTCCACCGGTTTTTGGGGATGAGTGTAAAACTGAGTCGCATGGGAAACAACACAACACAGACTTTTTCCTAGATAAGTTTTTCCCTGTGTTGAAACTTATCCAAGTCATCAAACACTCCACGAATTCGATTTTCTTAGGATCAAACCAGCAATAGTTATTGAGTAATACTGTGGGGGCTGGCCCGGGGTTTTATCAGGTTGGGCCAATTACCGCTCCGACTCTAGTAGGCTCTTTGTCATTAATAAATAAAATGCGAGGCACCAACGGGGGCTCGGCCATGTTGGTAGGAGCTGTCAGTGCACGTCTCCTTGTAGTGGGACATTGTAGGTTCAAAACCCAGTGGTACTTTGAATAGTAACTGGTGGGGGTCTCCCTGTAACCCCAGATTGCTTTACAAGAAAAAAAGAAAAAGAAAGAAAATGTGAGGCCTTTAAAAAGATTTCCTTTATGAATAACTAATGGAGACTAATGGCTACTGAAAACTTGTGGGTCAGTGCAAAAGTACAATTGGTTAAACTCACAGCTTTTCTGCATAGGAATGACCAATTCAAGCTTCATAACAAGCAGCTCTTTGTTCATGACCTTCATCTTTCGACTTGATGGGGTTTGTTGGGTCTTGGACAGGATCCAATCTTGATGACCCTTTGTGTCTGGAAGATTATAAGGATGCCAATGAATCTTAACATTCGACCCAAATATGACTCTGATTCAATAAGCCAAATTAAATTAAATCAAATTAATAATTGGATTCAGGTTCTATTTTGGATTATGCTATCGAATCCTACAGATATCTGAATCCGATTATAGGTAAAAATTGGATTCCTTTGCATCTAATGTCCAACGATATTCAATTACGTCAGATTCAGTAAAAGGGCACATTGAACCAAAATCCGAACTGTTTACATCCCTAGCACCAGGAACCATGGGCTTGACGTGCACCCATTTTGGACTGTTATATTATTTATAATAAGATAAGAATTATTCTTATTTATTTTGGAATCATCATGTATACGTGAAGTGCTTTATTTTCTAGATAAATGGTCCCTAGGGATGTATGTGGACCGGGGGAAACGGAGCCCCGCCCTGCCTCCCCTCTTTGAACTGAGGATGGAGGACATGAAACGGGGATGGACTTACGCTTTCCCTCGCATCGCAGGAGCATGAACAAAACATATCCATTTGGATCCAGTTTTATAGTTTTGGATGTTTTTTTATTTGCATCTTTCTAATGAATATCGGATCCAAATAATTGATCCATATTCCAATTTAGCTAGTCATTAGGATTAGTATGTTTCTTTATTAATGTTTATCTAAAATAAGTAGGTTATATCGATTAGGATTAAAACTCTTTTCCTATAAATAATAGAAAGATGTAGGTAGAAATAAATAGATCTAAGCCACGATTTTTGTGCAGGTCTAGGAGTAGTTCATGTTATTCGCAGTTGAGTTGAAATCCAGATTTGTTAATTTTTAGTTATTTAAATTGTTTTCTATTTACAGTTAATTTCTTGCAATTTCCTGGTTTTTCCAACTTTTCTTGGATAATTGGTAGAAATAACCCTAGTTCTGTAGCGTTATCCCAAATCTAGTGTCAGATTTACATCACATATACATTCAGTACTAGAGTCAATATTAGAGATTAAACACTTCGCAAATTGATAATAGAATAGAAGCAATATTGAAGCTGAGCAACTTGAACATGTTTTACACTATGCTCATAAACTATCCTAAATTCACAAAAATAAAGAATGGATCAAACACATCTGACCCTATAAATGCGATTTATGCTGTCCATTTAGTAAAGATCAGCATTTGAATCGCTGGAATCGACTTGTCGGTGGGATTTTTCGGCAATTCAAAAATCAATGATTAGAAAAGCTAAAATTTAATTAATCAAAATCATTCCTTTGAAGAAACACGATTAGATGGTTGATTAATTTCTATCAAATTACTATGTTAAATCCATTTATGGGATTAGATTTGATTAAAATAACTTGATTAAATATAACTTGCCATAATGAGATCCTAAGGGGGGATATGACGATAGACATGACTTTGGGGATGACCAAATCCCCTTCTATGCCTGCCACTGCGGTATATGTGGCAATGTACAATTTGCGTTGGGCCATGACACTTGATCTGTTCAGTGCTTTTTATCATCTACTTGTGGATATATATATTTTCTCTCTCCGTGCATAGATAGAACAAACAAATCTATGTGAGAAGTGCCAACCTTGATGGTTGATCTCAATATCGGTGCAAAGCTTACCACATTTGAGATGACTTTCATCTCTCACCAGTACATCAAACCTTGGGTGTTGGTGTAGTCTAAATTTAAACCTTGACACTAAGTCCTCTCACATAAAGTTGTGGGTAGACCCAATGTCAATTATCACTTGACTTTACATGCTATCTAGCTAAAAAATCATAGGTGCAAGCTATACTGACTCGTTTCGCGTAATTTGGCCTCAAGGGGTTAGTTTAGTGGGATGGGGCCTTTGCCAGGGTTCCATTCTCACGGATGCCAAACCCTTGCATTATAAAAAATAAGAGTATCATGCCCTTAATTTGCTTATGCCAAAGCAAGGTCACTCCCTGCAGGGGGGCAAGGGGTGTGCCACGGGTTTACACGGAATTGGAACAACAACCATAAGTACGACAGGCATAGTCAGCGCGACTAGGTCTCTGATCCCAACAATAGTTTTCCCATTTCTCATGAAAAAAAGCTACACTGACTCAATTTGACCCCATAGATGTATGAAACATGGTCCTTTTCCTGGAGATCCGTTAGATTGCATCTTTTCAACAAAAAACATGATCTTTTAAAGTCCCTTTTGTTTGAGCACAGCTAGGAAAGGATGTGAAAGTTTTGTCCCTGTAAATATCTCTCACATGCCTCACTTTCTCATACACAACTCTCATTTTTTTGCCTTTAAGTTGTGAATTTGGCTTGTGTGAAAATCTACATGTGAAAATATGTTGTGTCATGTCATGTCACTCTTTTATCATATTCACAGCTAAGCATCATGAAAGTTATTTAGAGGGTTAGCCTTGTGTAAAACTTTTATAAGTTTTGGGTCTTCAACATTCACTGATGGAATCACTTTAACAAGGTGCATTTTCACATGTTTGCAACACCTTGTGAAAGTTCTGAGATTGTGAGTCACATTCACAAGAAACTTGTGAAAGTTCCAAAATCACAGGCATTGCAAACATGCACCAAATTGTGGAATTTTATCACATTGTGAGCTTTTGACTTTTTATACTCTTGAAAAACCTACACATATGTTACAATATCATGATGCAAAAACTTGTTTTCTATTAAACAAACCATATAGACCACATCTACACGGTCAAACCTACTAAAAACCTCAAAAAATAAAGAGAAAATATAATGAACTTTTTTTAGATAATATGATGGTTAGCCCATTAATTGTTCAATAGGCCAAAACAAATCATATAGCCTTTCTGTCAACATCCTCTTGAGTTTCTCTTCTCTTTGCTCCACATGAAAATATATAGCCGAGAGGAAGCCACCCTGCTGACCAAGTTCATTGGCATAAAACCCCAAAGCCTCCCTTGCCTACAGGGATTAGGCCCGGGCTTCGGTATCATAGCAAAAGGATGGGCATCTGTGGGTTTTGAACTTGTGACATCCCATCAACTTGGTGACATGCACAGGCGGCTCCTACCTGATGACAGCCCTCGTGTACACTAAAAACTAGTAGTGGCTAAAAAAAAAACAGAAAGATAAATTAAAGAAAAGCCAACTTTAGATCTTAAAAAAGCTGAACCCACCTTAGGATTTCAGCTTGCACTTGAAGATTGTGTGGTGGGGGCTAAAATCCACTTAAACAAAATGAATTGTGGGCTTCAATCCCTGATGTGGGTTGGTAGACTACACTCTTGAGTTCACACCAACCAAGGGGCCCCCACTAGTACTTAAATAAATTAAGGTTTCCATCGTAGACATGCCACTTAACCTTATACTTTATTCTAAGTTTAATAGGAAGTAAAGATCAGTATCTATTTGGGTCCTGTGCCAAGCCCAAGGTCCAGGTTCTAATCCCTCTGCCACATGGGGCTTAAGAGATATATGTGCCAAGCCCAAGGCCCAGGTGCTACAGTAAAAAAGATCAACTTTCCTCTGGAGATTAAAGTCACCTTAGGCTAACTCATGCTGGCAGTAGGTCGAGCTTCAGAAGACTGTACAAGATCACAGAGTTACCTACGCCCACAGCCATGAAATCTTAAGGAGGGGTACTAAGATTGGAACGATTTTGGGGATGAAGTCCTTGCCCCAATATGAAGAAGGAAAACCCTCACCCAGAACCAAGTCACTTAATGAGCCCACCTCCCTGCAAGGTAAAACTCCAGGTTGAGGATGCTACCACTCAGCCATATGTCCCCAAACAATGACATGCGCTAGAGGGATTCTTCTTGGGCCTTCAGCTTGACACATGATTCACATGGGTAACCACCAAGGTGGTATTGCATGTGGTAAGCAGGGTCCTGTCCTGTGTCAAGCTGAAGGCTCAGGATCGAATTCCTCTGCCACATGGGGGGCGGCTGTTGTTTTGTTTTGATAGGGTTCCGCCTAACACCAGCTTGCCTTTCAAAAATAAAAAGGGTAACCACTGTCATGAATATTCAAATTCAAATTATATGGCTTTTTTCACCACCTGAATCTGAATCTGAACATCCGATTAGGCTAATATGGTATTGACCTGAACCTGAACCGTTTACATCCCTAGAAAGGGACCATGGTAGGCTCGGACTAGAAGTCTAACTGGGTCCAGTTCAATGCTATGTAAAGCGATGGTTTTGGTCGTGCCAAGTCGCTCGTTCATTTGAGAGAGAGAGAGAGTAAAAAGGGGAAGGAGGGAGAAGAAAGAGAGGGCAGAGAAGCGAGATAAGGGGAGTGAGGGAGAGAAAGAGAGTAAAGGATGGCGTCGGGTGATGGCGAAGAAGCTCTGCAGGTCGTTCTGGAGACCTCTATGGGTCCAATCACCGTCGAGGTCTCTCTCTCTCTCTCTCTAAGTTTCTGATGAGTTTTCTGTTTTGTGTTCGTTTTTTTTTTCTGTTTTTTGTGTAAATGGTGTTTTCATGTTTTGCTGTTGTGTTTGTGCTTGTGGGACTCAACGCTTTGTTGAGTTTCACTTTTAAGTAATGTTGATCGCTTTTAGGCTCTAAGTTTCTGATGTTGTTCCATTGATTTGAGAAACGGTGTGTGTGTGTGTGTGTGTGAGAGAGAGAGAGAGAGAGAGAGAGAGAGAGAGAGAGAGAGAGAGAGAGAGAGAGAGAGAGAGAGAGAGCTAATGTCCAATGATGATGCTTTGAAAACAGATGTATCACAAGCACGCACCGAAGACGTGCAGGAATTTCATGGAGTTGTCGAGGCGTGGCTACTACAACAACGTCAAGTTCCACCGCATCATCAAGGCACCCTCTCTCTCTCTCTGTCCCTCTGTAATCTTGGTTTTGGTTGGTGAATGATTGTATTTCTCAACTTGGTGGTTCAGAACTTCGTGGTCCAAGGTGGGGATCCGACGGGTACCGGCCGCGGTGGAGAATCCATCTACGGGTGAGTCTCTCCCTCTCCCTCTCTGTCTCTGTCTCTGTCTCTCATTTGTTTCTTTTTTTCCTTTGTCGTAAGGTCCAAGTTTGAAGATGAGATACAGAGCGAGCTCAAACACACAGGGGCTGGGATTCTGTCGATGGCAAATGCGGGTCCCAATACGAACGGGAGCCAGTTCTTCATAACTTTGGCACCCGTCCCTTGGTTGGATGGTAACATCTGTTTCTCTTCCCCACTTATTAATTTTTTGATTTTTTTATTATTTACACCAATTTTCTTCGGCGCCATGTTCATCAAATTTTGCCCAATTCAAATGCCAAGATTCATGGAGAAGTGGATTGCTGTAAATGGATTGTTTTGGTATCATTGAGTTTGGGAAAAATATAGATTCGGTGGCATGTTAGTTTTATGTTAGCAATGTGCTGAAGCAAGTAAGGTGGTTCTTGGAAGAAATGTTATACACAGCATACTTGTCGAACAGAACTAGTTTATAGATGGAAGAATTACCAGTTCAAGAAGTGGTCTTTCTAGAGGAGCTTGCAAGTTGGTAGTTACATTTATAGAACTTAGCATGTATATGAATCGCTCACTGATAGTTTCTGTAGTAATGTCATCGAGGGCTTTGTTGCAATCATAAGGCTTTGCCCACTTATGCATATCCAATGGGTGGGACTTAGTAGATTGAGAGGTGCCTAAATGTTCACCATGATCTTTTGACAAAAATATACATATGGAGAGCTAGAGAATGTTCTTTCGCATCAATAAGAGGACCATTCTGCTAAAAGGTCTCCATGGAAAGAGAACATGTATTAGAGCAGTGATATTTTAACATCTTCTACAAAGCAAAAGGAAATCCTTTAGAATTGATGTATTGTAGCATATCATGTAATTTTATAGTCTGATTACACAAAGAAAAACATGCATGCGTACATACATGCATATAAATAAACACACACACACACACACAGGAGTGGAATAAAGTTGAACTGCTAGAACGATGTTACGATAGGTATAGTAGGAAAACTTTAAACTTCAAAATCTTAACGTCTTTTGTTGGGAACATTGTTGCAGAACCAGGGTGATAACTATTTTGAGCTGCATTCTGATTTTACGAGGCCAGGGCATTGTTCAAATTGTATGTAATGCTGTCAGTATGCTGGCAGGGAGGCATGCTTGTGACAGCAACTGCTGCCACATCAGTAGTTTTGGCCGTTTTAGTTAGAACTACTGTGGGCTACACCCAAAGCTATTACCTATTCGGAGCATAGGCAGCTGTTCAAACACTGTGATGAACATAACAGATTTACCTTGATAACTTGTGCTTTATTATATTCATTCAAGGAATTTATTGATGTTGACTGTAGAAAGTTCCAGAGGGTGATACTTTCAACAACTGTTTGTGGTGGACTTCCAATAGGGATGTCGTTTCACCTTAGCATTTTGAAGCAGATCAACTTAGAATTAATAATGACTGGAACCATATTGAATACTTTGCAAAACCAATAAGATAATGAGAATTTTCAGGATAATCTTGTGAAGATTTTTCTCTAGCAAGTTCCTTGTTCTTGGCTTCCATCATTGAAGTATTTTACTTCTTGGCTCGGCTTATCTCTGAAGATATTCATGATTTTTTTAATCCCACTTCTTTTCTTTTAGTCTTCAATGTGGAAAATATGAACGGAGATATAGACATTAATGTCATGAATTTGATTAAATTAAAAAGAATGAAACAATGGAGCTTGTGACAAATTTCAAAGGTGAAAATTTTGAAATTCTGTTTATTATAAAAAGTGCAGATTTTTCAAAAGCTAGGAGAACATTTGGGTTTAAGAATACTATGGTAGAAACTGGTAAACTCTCATAAAGTTTTCAGTTTCTTTGTGGGTTGAAACTTGCACGCCCCAGATGTATGACTTGTGTGCAAAATTAAGTGTTTTTTAAGCCATGCTGCTTGGGAGTTGATGCATATGAGACAACTGTGGCTGCTAATATGTATGGCAATACCCAGCAATATCCTGTATAACCACCCAGCTTTATCTGCATCAGTGTAGGTATGTTCAGCACTATGAAGTGCCCAGATACATGGCTCCGTAAGTTATTGCATGTCAATGGCAAGCAATGCTCATTTGACATAGACTTTTTCTTGCTGTTTAGCATGTTTAATAATTAAAGCATGTAATCAGTTCAATATTAGATTGTTGATAATCTGTTCATGTGCCTTTTCTCTCTAAAGGTGAGCAAAGTTTGGAGCGATCAACATGGTCTAGAAAGAATCATTATTTGCTTTTGGTAATTGATCGGTTTTGGATATTCTTGTTTGTAAAGTACCGGAAAAGAAATAAATCATGGTAGCAACTATCACTAAGAAGGGTTTTAAATAATATTACATTACAATGTTTACAAGATTGCATAACTTTTCTATAAATGGTACACTTGACTTGCAGGTTTTTGAGCATGTACCATATCCATAACAGCTTGTTTTTCTTGCCATATAAAGGACTCTCATTTATCTTCTTGTTATATACTATGGTTTAGCTTATATGCATACACATACATATACATACATGCATAAGTTTAGACCTATATGTGATCTTTGTGTGTGCTGCTTGTGCTGTTCATTCTAATAACCATGCTGTTTACTCTTCTATTCTAGAAAATGGATAGGAATTCTTGTTTAAATGTGCGCAACAACATTCTTCTATGTCAGTCATGCAAGCTTGTATATTCTGCAGGAAAACATACAATCTTTGGCAGGGTTTGTAAAGGGATGGAAATTGTCAAACGACTTGGAAGTGTTCAGACAGATAAAAATGATAGGCATGTCATTCAATCATTCCACTTTCACTGGGCTTATTTGTTTTATCATCTCCAAAATCACAAACCATAAATAATTGTCTATTTGAATTTGTTTTTATTGCATTTAAGAATGCTTAGTTCATGACTTGACATTGAGTTAACCATGTCTGTATTCAAGTTCTTGAGAAAACAATGGTCTCTGCTAAGTGCAATGAACATTTAAAGTCCATCTAGAAATCAATATGATGATCTGTCATTCCCAAATGGCAGAGAAACTAATTCTGACCAGCTCTTGTGAAGGGAACTATGATGAGCGGCACCTCTTCTTTCACTTAAAGTCACACAGGTTGAAACATTGATAGTTCCCATTGAGCAATAGTCCTTAACTCATCAATGACATTAGAAGAAACATGTGAAAGTCTTCAGCTAGACACCTATCCAAGATGTTGATGCCACAACATTAAGGAATCTAAAATAACTGCACCTCAAGTATTGGTAAAAGACTAAGGTCTCAAATATAACGAGTCAGGGCAATACAAATGTCCTCTCCTCTACTCATCTTCCTAACTGTTGATCAAATACATACTATCCACTATGAGAGAGAAACTTTACCCACTCAATACTAAACCAGATAGAATTTGCTTTTAAATTCAAATTTTCAGATGTTCTATAAAAAAAAACACAGCTCAAACTATACTCCTTCCAGGTCAGGCATTACAATGAACAATTATGCCAGATATGTAGTCACACTTTGCATTGTACCTAGTTGCAGCTGGGGATTCTTCACTTTTTCTGCTCTGGTTGTATCTTCCTGAACCAACTTCCCTAGGTCGTCTTTTTTAGGCTATAATACCATCTCAACAAATCCTAGGAAAAAAGAGATTAGCGATAATGAATGTTGATTAGAATAGTCAATTAATTTACAATAAAGAATATCACAGAGAGAGGCAATCCTTATTGAGAATGTTACAAAAAACAAAAAGTGAGTTGCATGGCCAATTAAGTACATGAGGGTACAAGAAACGATGGACATTAAAGTGCATGTGGATAAAAGGACAAACGAACATGTTGCTGCCACTATTTTCACATCAGATTTACTCCATAGCCCATATGGTCATACCTGATTTTCTAGTGGCAGGATCACCTGCTCAATCTGCATCGAGGTATCAGTACCTCAACTCACGCCACATTTTTAATGGTGAGTGTATAAGCTGTGTGACTTGATTCAAGCGAGATGGGATTTATTTCTGAAATCAAGAATTTAAATGCTCTAACAACTTAAAAATAGCTCAACTCAAACCACATTCTCTCCAAGTCAAGCATTCCAAGGACGGGTCATATCTGCTATCTAATCAAACCATTCACTGTCTGGTTGCATCTGGTGATTCTTCTCTTATTCCATTCCGATTGTGCTTGCAGTAACCAAAAAACACTCTCTAGGTATTCTCCTTAAAGGCTCTGATGCTATGTCACACAACCTCTTCTAACAGGGCACCGCATCCGCACCTAGGCGGGTGCGACACTTGGATACAACTTCCTTTGTGTTAGGTGAAGTCAACCATAATGAGGTCCATTTCTATCCAAAAGTAGATTCAGTTAACCCTAATCAAGTCCATTTTTATCTATATTATATATATAAATACATAAATGCACACAAATACACATAGTGTTAACTTAAAACTGTTAAAAATTATATATATATCCTCCCCGCACCCCCACACCCAAGTTTTTTTAAAGTGCCTCACCCGTAGGGGTGGCAATTTCTGACACGACCCGCCAACCCGCCTCTTAGGCGGGTTCGGGTTGGGCTTAAGCCAACCCGTTTAATAAACGGGTCGACCCGCGTAACCCGTTTATTAAACAGGTCGGGTTCGGGTTGGGGGTATGCCAACCCGCCAACCCGGCTGATCCGTTTAATAAACGGGTTAGGCGGGTGGGTCAACCCGCCAACCCGACCCGCCAACCTGACTACCTGCCAACCCGATCCGTCAACCCGACCCACCAACCTGACCCGCGAACCTGAAAACCCGTTTACCCGACCCAACCCATTTATTAAATGGGTTGGCGGGTCGTGTCGGGTTACCCGTTTATTAAACGGGTCGGGTTCGTGTTTGACACAGCTGACCCGTTTAATAAACGGGTCGGGTTCGGGTTGAGGTATGCTGACACGCCAACCCGCCAACCCGACCCGCCAACCCGCCAACCCGACCCGATTGCCACCCCTACTCACCCGCACCTATGTGACATAGCTCTGATGTCATCTCAACAAAACCCTAGGAGAGAATTAATGTTGAATGTAATAGTATATTACTAAAGTTTCCATGTCAATAAGGAGGATATGTTGTGTACAAATCTCACCAAGACTTATCCATCAATAAAATATTCAACTTTTGAGGAAAGTCATTGGAAGATTTTGTAATGAAACAAGAACAAGAACAATAGAGTGCCTCTTATAAGCTTACAAGAACACAATGTTAAAATGTAAAACTGTACATATATGTATATATAATAATATTATATTATTATATATATATATAAATATATTTTTCATTTCTTTCTTTTCTGTAATTTTTTTCCTTTATTTTTATTTTTTGTCTTTATGTCATCTAGTTCAGTTTGAACTAGAATGACTGTTGCTAGTCAAGTCCTGTCCAGACTTGACTAGCAATAGAGGTGTTGGACTGACTGTGTCCAACAGCTCTATTGAGTCCTCTTTCAGCTGTATATATAAAGGGGTGCAGCCCCTCTTGTATTTTATTCCAATGCTTCTTAAGCAATTGGTTTTTCATATCAATAAAGAATACATTTTTATTTTTATTTTCTTTCCAGTTATACCCTTTTTAAGGGTTATGCTTTAGCGTCATTCTTGACACTTGCTTGTTAATCTAAGCTCGTGTTTCGAAGATCCCCATTTCATTTCATGGTATCAGAGCCGCGGAAGTACTAAATCTTGAGAAAAAGTTGCCTCGGTTTCCGTGCCCGTTTGCAAAAGTGTTTGCCACTTGAAGAGAAGTGTTTTATCACTTCATTGGAGAAGATTTCACATCTTGTTGTATTGTTTTTTTTTTTCTTTCTTTTTCATTTTCCTTCTTGTTTCTCTTCTATCCCTATTCTTTCTCTCCTTGTAATCGATTGATGACAATGATAAAGTCACCATCATGCCTATGAAACTAAGCGATACGAACTATGTAACATGGGCTTCAATCATGAAGCACCATATATGGGGAAAAGGCTTATGGGGGATTGTGGATGGTTCCGATTCGGAACCTAAGCTATCTCTTACTAAAAAGGAGGGAGATAAAGAGGTCCCTCTATCGAAAGAAGAGAAAATCAAGGCTATTGCCTCATACGAGAAGAAATGGGAAGAATGGAGAATATCTCATGCGAAGATAATGTCATGGCTTATCAATAGCGTTGACATTAAAAAATGCTCAAGTCTTGCCAAATTTGATCATGTCGATAAGGCATAGGAATACCTTAAGAATATGTATTCCCTTAAAGATATTGCACACGTGTGCAACCTCCAAGAAAAAGTTCGAATGATGACACAAGGAGACAAAACTATTCGTGAATATTATAATGGGTTGTCCGAACTTTGGGAAGAACTTTCCCTTTTAGAATCAAAGTGGCATTGTGCCGAAGACATCGAGCTTCGTCAGAAACAACTCGATGCTGAACTTTTTTACCAGTTTATCACTGGATTAAGGCCGGAATTTGAAACCACTAAATCGGCCCTACTTCACCGGGGAAAAATTTCTTCTATTGTTGAAACTATTGAAGAGTTAACAATGGAAGAAAATCGTCTCCGGAAAGGTTCTTTAAAAATTGAAGATGATTCCGTTTTAGCCGTGTTTAGACCAGGGAATCATGTTCGATCATATAGGCCTCCTCACTTTAACCGACAAAATGGTGACTATGATAAGAAGAAAGTTATTTGTCATCACTGTCATGAACCGGGACACTACAGGCCACAATGTCCCAAACTTAAGGAGCTGAGAGAAAAAAAAGCTGCAATTGCTGGATCGGAGCCTAAAGATCAGGATGCACCAGTTTCCCTGGCCCAACTAATGGAGATTCTTCAGCCTCTCATCAAAGGTGCCTCTTCCTCATCTGAAGCTTCAACCGGCGCAGCAACCTCATCTTTTTCTGATCTAGGTAAAATTTCTTGGCTTCTTGACTCTGGTGCATCTTTTCATATGACCCCAAATAATCAAAGTCTATCCAAATGTGTTAAAAATAAAACAAGTGTGTCAAAGGTCTTTATTGCTGATGGGACTTCTCTTGAAATAGAAGGAATAGGAAATTTTGAAAAAATTTATAAAACAAAAAATTTTTTTATTCCAGAAATTAGACATGTTCCCAAATTAAATTTAAATCTTTTATCTGTATCTCAAATTCCTGATTATGGGTGTAATATTTCTTTTTCTTTTCATGGTTGTTGGGTACATGATCGCCAGTCAGGCAAGCTGATTGGGGAAGGCCATAGAGAAGGAGGACTCTATTACATGGATTTTTTGGAAATACCGAAGAAAACTTTTTGTTATAATATTCAAAAAATAGAGTTGCAACTGTGGCATAAGAGACTTGGTCACCCACATATAGCCAAAATCCAACATTTTCCAAATCTAGGAAAAATTTGTAACTCTGAATCATTTGATTGTAAAGATTGTATTCTCGGCAAAATGAAAAGATTACCATTTCAGAACAGAACCTTTTTCTCTTCAAGACCACTTGAATTAATACACTCGGATGTTTGGGGTCCTGCACCAGTAATTTCTAAAGGAAGATTTGTTTACTATGTTATTTTTGTCGATGATTTCTCCCGACATACGTGGATGTACTTTCTCAAACATAAGTCTGAAGTATTTTCATACTTTCAAACTTTTCATAATATGGTTAAAAACAAGTTTCAAAATGATATTACTATTTTTCGCACAGATTCAGGGGGAGAGTTTTTATCCACAAATTTTCAAAATTATCTTAAATTGCATGGCATCACACATCAAAGATCTTGTCCTTATACACCTCAACAAAATGGACTGGCAGAACGAAAACATCGCCATATTATAGAAACCACTAGGACTTTATTAATAGCAAATCAAGTCTCGAAAGACTTTTGGGCAGAAGCTGCCTTAACTGCCACCTATCTCATTAATAGGATGCCATCTTCTTCGTTACAAAATATCACTCCCATTGAAAAACTTATGAACATTTCTCCAGACTACTCTAGACTAAGAATATTTGGGTGCAAATGTTTCATATTTACTGACAAAAATGATAAACTTTCCCCTCGTGCGATTCCCTGTGCCTTTTTAAGATATGCTGAAAACCAGAAAGGTTATAGATGTTTTGACTTCAAAAATAATAAACTATATGTGTCTAGAAATGTTTCCTTTCTTGAAAAGGAGAGCTTCTTTGATTTTAGAAAATTAAAAGACGTCACTGAGTACTCCTTTTTGCTAGATCTAACATCAACATCTGATGAATATGACCTTGACTGTAACTTTGATGATGATCAAAGAATTATTGATCTTAATGTTGAAAATGAAGAAGTTCATAGAGATACTAGTATTCAATATTCCAGGCGACAAGAGTCTAATCCTCCATGTGCACTTGAGAAATATTCTAACATTACAACTAGACAATCATCCCGAATCTCGAGGCCTCCAAGAAAGTTTGTATCATACGAGTCTTTCTCACCCACATATAGGGCAGTTATTGCATTAATTCACTCATATGAAGAACCATCCACATATTTTCAAGCAAAAAATGATATCAAATGGATAGAAGCCATGAAAGCTGAATTAGATGCACTTGAAAAGGCTTCTACATGGAATATTCAAGATCTTCCTCCAGGGAAGAAAACTATAGGATGTCGATGGGTTTATAAAATTAAAACCAAGAGTGATGGTACTCTTGAAAGATATAAAGCCCGTTTAGTAGCCAAAGGTTATGCCCAAGAATATGTGATTGATTATGAAAAAACCTTTGCTCTGGTGGCTCGTATGACTACTGTCCGAACCTTAATTGCCTTAGCTTCTATCAAAAAATGGTCTATTTTTCAAATGGATGTCAAAAATGCTTTTTTAAATGGAAAGCTAGTTGAAGAAGTATATATGGAACCCCCTCCTAGTCTAAGTATTCCTAAGGGTAAAGTCCTTCGCTTAGAAAAAGCTCTTTATGGACTTAAACAAGCACCAAAAGCTTGGTATGATAGGTTTAGTCGTGTTATGATTGATATTGGTTTTCAATTCTGTTTAACTGACACTGCTTTGTTTATTAAGAATTCTGATGCAGGGATCATTGTGCTTCTTCTCTATGTGGATGATATGATCATCACCGGAAGCGATAAATAGGGAGTTGAAACAATCAAAACACTTCTTAAATCTCATTTTGAAATGACTGATTTGGGCTTGTTGAGATATTTTTTAGGCATTGAAGTTGCTTATTCTCCTAGAAGATATTTATTATCTCAGACTAAATTTGTTTTTGATATTGTTTTCAGGTCTGGTATTATTGATGATACTCCAGAAGTTGTTAATGTTAAAATGAAGATTGATGATGGAGAACTTATTGCAGACCCTACTCCTTACAGACAGCTTGTCGGGGCACTTTCCTATCTATCCATTACCCGACCAGATATAGCACATGCTGTTCATACAGCAAGTCAATTTCAACATGCTCCTACTTCTGTTCATATGGGAGCAGTCATGCGTATTATCAGATACATCAAGTCCTCTCTTTCACGAGGACTTTTCTTATCTTCCTCCTCTTCTCTTGATTTAATTGCATATACTGATGCTGATTGGGGAGGTGATCCCAATAACAGACACTCAACCATTGGCTTTTGTGTCTTTTTAGGGGAATCATTGATCTCGTGGAGGTGTAAAAAGCAGCAGAAGATATCTCTCTCATCCACCGAAGCTGAATACAGAGCCATGACAACCACGACCATGGAAGTAGTTTGGCTCCGACGACTGCTTGCTGACATGGGAGCTGAAACAACAAAGGCTTCACAAATGTGTTGTGACAACAAAAGTGCGATCTACATTGCCAGTAACAGAACATTCCACGAACGCACCAAACACATCAAAATGGATTGTCACTACGTCAGAGAGGAATATCTACACGGGATAATTGATCTGCCATATGTTACTTCAGAATATCAGTTAACAGACTTCTTTACAAAGCCTCTCGCTGCTCCCCGATTTCACTTTCTCTTAGACAAACTTTCGCTCATTGTACCGTAAGTTTGAGGGGGAGTGTTAAAATGTAAAACTGTACATATATGTATATATAATAATATTATATTATTATTATATATATATATATATATAAATACATTTTTCATTTCTTTCTTTTCTGTAATTTTTTTCCTTTATTTTTATTTTTTGCCTTTATGTCATTTAGTTTAGTTTGAACTAGAATGACTGTTGCTAGTCAAGTCCTGTCCAGACTTGACTAGCAATAGAGCTGTTGGACTGACACAGTCCAACAGCTCTATTGAGTCCTCTTTCAGCTGTATATATAAAGGGGTGCAGCCCCTCTTGTATTTTATTCCAATGCTTCTTAAGCAATTGGTTTTTCATATCAATAAAGAATACATTTTTATTTTTATTTTCTTTCCAGTTATACCCTTTTTAAGGGTTATGCTTTAGTGTCATTCTTGACACTTGCCCTTGTTAATCTAAGCTCGTGTTTCGAAGATCCCCATTTCATTTCACACAATACAAAATCACAATGGACCAATTATGGGTCAAGCAAATACACATAAGCCACTAATGGGCAAAGAACACAAGTAAAATATAGCACTTGTATATTGCTGATATGCTTAGAAAAGCATAGTAAATACAAGTGGAGAACCCCTATTTATAAGAACAAAGAGAAGGAAAATGGGGGCAGCCCAACTAGTTGTTGGGCTTAGCCCCCAACGGTCATATTTGTGACCGTTGGGAGCAGCCCA
Source organism: Nuphar pumila (assembly GCF_984573655.1). NCBI lineage: Eukaryota > Viridiplantae > Streptophyta > Magnoliopsida > Nymphaeales > Nymphaeaceae > Nuphar > Nuphar pumila. Next base: position 95,467,927 of record NC_143253.1, read on the forward strand.
ACAGCTAGTTGGAGCTGCCCACACATGTTACAAAAAAAAGAAGAATAAAAATAAAAGGAAAATACAATGTCATTCCCTAATGGGATGACCACTATTACAATGTGAAATGACCAAAATACCCCTGATGGGTATTTCAGTTTACTTATAATTACATAGACTATATATATATTAGATACACAATTTTAACACCCCCCTTTCAAACTCATGGTGTAACAATCGAGAGCTTGCCAAGGAAGAAGTGAAATCTAGGTGACGGGAGTGCTTTAGTGAAGAAGTCTACCCGTCGATACTCAGATGGTACATATGACAACGTGATGGTCTTCTTTAGAAATTTCTCCCAAGTGTAGTGGCAATCCATTTTAGTGTGTTTGGTCCTTTAATGAAATATATGATTGCTTGCGATGTATACTGCGCTCTTGTCACAACGTAGTCTTGAGGGTTCTGCAATATGAATTCCTAAGTCTTGTTGTTTCAACCGCACTAATTCGGAAGTAGTTGTTGCGATGGTACAATACTCTGCTTCTGTGAAAGAAAGATATACCTTCTGCTGCTTCTTGCATCTCTACGAAATTTGAGAATAACCTAAAAAGACAATAACCGTGGTTAAACATCTATCATTCATCTCTTTCTGAATCAGAATATGCAATAACTTTTAATAGAGAAGAAGATGAAAAAAATAATCTATAATTTATAGAGTTTCTAATTTATCTATTAATCTTCATTATAACACTCATATGTACTGTAGTATCAGCATGCTAAAATTGACTAATAGAATGAGTTACATGAGAGACATCAGAACAAGTAATAGAGAGATAATATAAGACTCTAATCATTTATCTATATGGAGTTGGATCCTTCAGAAGTTCTTCATCATCTTTCTTTATCTTTGCATTGATGACCTCTTGAGTGTCAACTCGTTTTTTATCTGAGAGTCCTGATTGATTTATGATCTTTGCTGCATATTTAGTTTGAGACAACAAATAACCATGAGGTGAGTAAGTCACTTCTATTCCAAGAAAGTATCGTAAAAAGCCAAGTTCTGTCATATCAAAGTTGGCTTTGAGCACATATTTTATATGACTAACTCCCTGCTTATCACCTTTTGTGATAATTGTATCATTTACATAAAGAAGTAATTTCACCATTCCTACATTAAAAAACTTCATAAACAATGCAGTGTCAGTATAACAAGTTTTAAAATCAAGTTGTGTCATCACGCTACTGAATTAATCATACCAAGCCTTAGGATCTTATTTTAGATCATACAAAGCTTTTCGTAAACGAATAATTTTTTCATGTGCTAATCCTAATCCTGGTGGGGGTTCTATGTAAACTTTCTCATTGAGGTTATCATTCAAAAATGCATTTTTTACATCTATTTGAAAGATGAACCATTTTTTGATTGATACTATATAAATAAGGGTCCTGACAATAGTCATTCAAGTAATCAAAGCAAAGGTTCATCATAGTCTATTCTATCTTATTGACTATAGCCTTTGGCTACTAGTTTGACTGTATATCTTTCTAATGTCCTATCACTTTTGGTTTTAATCTTATAAACCCATTTGCATCTTATAGTTTTCTTTCCTTTGGGTACCTTTTCTAAAGCTTCTAATTCATTATTTATTGCACTAATCAATTCTTGGTGATTTTTAGCTTTATTATAAGAGGATGATTCTACATGACCATTAGACATGTTCTATATTTGGGTTCAAAAGAATCATATAATACAAATCTACTAGATGCGTTTGAAATTCTCATGGATCTTCTAATACTAGAGAAATCTGTCTTGATTTTGAGAATATCTTTCTAAAACACATGAAGGATGGTCTTCGGTACGTCGAGTATAGATTTGAATTTCATTATGAGATTGATCTATATTATCAAGACCTTCATTGCCATTCTCATTCCCATGTGCATCATGAGTCTCCTCATTGTCACTCCCATGCACATCATGAATGTCATCACAATTCACCACTTATCATGCTCAACAAAATAAAAAAGAAAGAAAGAATCACAATGCTCTTGGACTTTATCTTTATAAAATCCATTTTTGTTTTTAAGAAAAGTAACATTTCTTGGGACATATAGCTTGTCCCTTTTAATTTCATAACATCTATATCCTTTTTTATTTTCGGCATAACTCAAGAAAACACAAGGGATAGCTTTAGCGGAAAGTTTGTCATTTTTGTTGGTAAGGACAAAGCATTTACAACAAAAAAACTCTTAACCTATTGTAATCCAGAGATGTTTTAAATAATTTTCAATGTGATGCAGTGGGAGGGGTGTCAGCTGCGCAACACCTGATGGCTGAATGAGATGGGTCGATCCTCACGATCGGGCGATGGGCAACAATAGGGGAAACATCACCCAAAATGATGGGATGTGGTTTTCTTTTATTTCAATGGAATTCAAAAATGAACAATGAGATGAATAAAAAAAAAACTGAGTACTGTAAAGAAAGGGAAATCAGAAACATTCAAAGGAGAAAAGTTGCTGAAGAAAAGGATGGCTGCTGCCAAATTCAATATTCTCTGCCCGCACAAAACCCTAGGAGTAGGTTTTATAAGCTACGGGTGGACTCGGGTCCAATAACGGACCCGAAACGTTATTCGGGTCGCCTATGCAGTGAAACTGGATCCGAGAAGCTCTGACTCGGGCTCGTCAGGAGTGCTCTATTTTGGCGCCTTGGTACCACCATCTAGATCGGGTCCACCACCTGGATCCGATCGTCAATCCCCATGTGCAAACCCGGTTCTTTGCCGGGGGCATTTGGTGTAAACTGGACCCAGTCCTGCTCTACATCATTTTCCCCTGGTTGGGAAAAAGTCGGCTCTGACGACTTGTTGTCTCCACAGACATAGTAGATATAGGAGAATGGTGCCAATCTTTGGGCAGCTCAAGGAGGTAAGACTGGTCAAATAGGCCCGCGAGCCGGGGAAGCCCGGTCTCCTTGGTGGGAAGAAGAACTATCTTATGACCTTTAAAGACAAATGTGTACGTGTTCCTCCGTCCATCATGGATGGTCTTACGGTCAAACTGCAGGGACGTTCCAATAGGATGTGTCACGCGCTCATAGGGGCTATATCACACCACACTTCATCGTGGTAATGCTCCCCCATGTGTAATGAAATGGTGGTCTTCAACAAATGCACAAATAACTCACAAACAATTGTCTATTGGAGACACTACAAGCATGACCCTTGAAAGGGTATAAAAGGAAGAACACTTGAAAAATAAATAATACTTTATTCATGAACAAAATGCTTAAGAAGCATAGTTTCTTACATTGAAGGGGTTCACCCCTATATGTACAAAAAAGTGGAAGAGAGAGGAGAGCTCATTTTGAGCTCTCCAAAAGAGACGTTGGATTCCAACGTCTCTTAATATAGCTGTTGGACTACAATCCAACAACATTTATTATTATAGCTGTTGGACTATAGTCCAACAACATTTATTATAGCTGTTGGACTACAGTCCAACAACTATTTGCACAGTCAAGTTCCAACAGGAACTTGACTGGATCAAATATCTAGTTTCTATTGAACTAGATGCTAAAAAAGAAAATAAAGAAAAATAGAAAAAGAAAATAATAAAAGAAAATATAATAATATTAAATAATATATATATATATATATATATATATATATATATATATATTACAGTTTACGTTTTAACACTCCCCCTCAAACTTACGGTACAATGAGCGAAAGTTTGTCTAAGAGGAAGTGAAATCTAGGAGCAGCGAGAGGCTTGGTGAAGAAGTCTGCTAATTGATATTCTGATGTAACATATGGCAGATCAATGGTTCTATGTAAGTATTCCTCTTTGACATAGTGACAGTCCATCTCAATGTGTTTAGTGCGCTCATAGAATGTCCGGTTGCTTGCAATGTAGATCGCACTTTTGTTGTCACAGCACATCTTTGAAGCTTGCGTTGCTTTAGCTCCCATATCCGCTAGCAATCGTCTGAGCCAAACAACCTCCATAGTGGTGGTTGCCATGACTCTGTATTCAGCTTCGGTGGAGGAAAGAGAGACTTTCTGCTGCTTCTTGCACCTCCACGAAATTAAGGTTTCACCTAGGAACACACAAAACCCAGTAGTTGAGTGTCTATTATTGGGATCACCTCCCCAGTCAGCATCAGTATATGCAATTAAATTTAATGAAGATGAAGCAGACAAGAAGAGTCCTCGTGAAAGAGAGGATTTTAAGTATCTAATAATACGCAAAATCGCTCCCATGTGCACGGAGGTGGGAGCATGCTGAAACTGACTGACTGTATGAACCACATGAGTTATATCTGGCCTAGTAATGGAAAGATAAGAAAGAGCTCCTACAAGCTTTCTATAAGGAGTAGGATCATCAAGAAGTTCTCCATCATCAATTTTCATTTTAACATTGACAACTTCTGGAGTGTCTACTTTCTTATCATCTGTAATTCCAGACCTGGAAACGATATCAAGAGCAAATTTAGATTGAGATATCAAATACCTTCGAGGGGAATAAGCAACTTCAATGCCTAAAAAATATCTTAATAAACCTAAGTCAGTCATTTCAAAGTGAGTTTTAAGAAGAGATTTGATATTTGCAACTCCCTGTTTGTCGCCTCCGGTGATGATCATATCGTCCATATAGAGAAGAAGAATAATGATGCTTGCATCAGATTTCTTAACAAACAAAGCAGTGTCAGTTAAACAAGGTTGAAAACAAATATCAAGCATAACATGACTAAATCGGTCATACCAGGCTTTTGGAGTCTGTTTAAGACCATAAAGAGCTTTTTCTAGACGAAGAGCTTTACCCTTAGAGATACTAATATCAGGTGGGGCTTCCATGTATACTTCTTCAACGAGATTCCCATTCAGGAAAACATTTTTGACATCTAATTGAAAGATAGGCCATGTTCTAATGGAGGCCAAGGCTATTAAAGTTCTAACAGTGGTCATACGGGCCACAGGAGCAAATGTTTCTTCATAATCGATGCCATACTCTTGGGCATATCCTTTTGCTACTAAACGGGCCTTATATCTTTCCAGGGTCCCATCACTTTTGGTTTTGACTTTGTATACCCACCTACAACCTATAGGTTTCTTACCCGGAGGAATATCTTGTATCGTCCAAGTATTGGCCTTTTCTAGTGCATCCAATTCTATTTTCATGGCTTCTATCCATTCTATATGATTTTTTGCTTGAGAATAGGATGATGGTTCAACATATGATTGTATTAATGTAATGGCGACCCTATACGTGGGTGAAAAAGATTCATAAGACACAAATTTTTCTGGAGGTTTAGAGATTCTAGACGTTCTTCTAGGTGAGACTTCAGAGTATTTTTGTAATGCACATGGAAGATTTTGCTCTCTACGTCTTGAATATTGTAGACTAACATCCCTATGGATTTGCTCTTCATTATCATCATTTTCAACAACAATAGGACTTTGATAATTGTCAAGGTCACATCCAACATCACATTCATTGGATTTTGAAGTTGGATCAATTAAAAACGAGTATTCAGTGACATCCTTGGATTTTTCAAATTCAAAGAAGCTTTCTTTTTCCAAAAAAAATACATTTCTTGACACATATAATTTGTCATTTTGAAAATCGAAACACCTGTAGCCTTTTTGATTATCAGCATATCCTAAAAAGGCACATGGGATTGCACGAGGAGAGAGTTTGTCATTTCTGTTGGTGAAAACAAAACATTTGCATCCAAAGACTCTTAATCTAGAATAATCTGGAGTTAAATTAACAAGCTTTTCTATTGGAGTTGTATTCTTTAATGAGGAAGATTGCATCCTATTAATGAGGTAGGTGGCAGTTAGGACCGCTTCAGCCCAAAAACTTTTTGGAACTTGATTTGCAATTAGCAATGTCCTAGTAGTTTCCATAATGTGCCGATGTTTGCGTTCGGCTAGGCCATTCTGTTGTGGAGTGTGTGGACATGATCTTTGATGTGTAATACCATGTAAATTGAGATAGTCTTTGAATTCGTTGGACATAAATTCTCCCCCTGAATCAGTGCGAAAAACAGAAATATCATTTTGAAACTTATTTTTAACCATTTTATGAAATATTTGGAAGTTAGCAAAGACATCAGATTTATGTTTAAGAAAATAAATCCAAGTATGTCTAGAAAAGTCATCAACAAAAATGACATAATATGTATAACCACCTTTGGAAATAACTGGTGCGGGGCCCCAAACATCCGAATGTATTAACTGAAGTGGTCGTGAGGAAACAAAAGTTCTACTAAGAAATGGTAACCTTTTCATTTTGCCAAGAATGCAGTCTTTACAAGAAAAATTTTCAGAATTACAAAATTTTTTCAAACTTGGAAAATATTGAATTTTAGACATATGAGGATGACCAAGCCTTTTGTGCCATAAATCCAATTCTAATTTCTGAATATTATAACAAAATGCATTCTTGGGTAATTCCAAAAAGTCCATGTAATAAAGTCCTTCTCTATGGCCTTCCCCAATCAGCTTCCCTGACTGGCGATCCTGTACCCAACAACCATGAGAAGAGAAGGAGATATTACATCCATAATCAGATATTTGCGAGACAGATAAGAGATTCAAATTAAGTTTAGGGATATATCTAACTTCTGGGATAAAACATCTTTTGGATTTTTGAAGATTTTCAAAACATCCTATTCCTTTTACTTCAAGAGATGTGCCATCGGCTGTAAAAAACTTTGACACACTTGAGTTATTTTTAAGACATTCGGATAGACTATTAACATTTGGGGTCATATGAAAAGAAGCACCAAAATCTAAAAGCCAAGGAAAGTTACCTGGACCGGAGAAAAATGCAACTGCCGCTCCAGTTGAGGCTTCGGTTAAGGAGGATACCCCTTTGAGAAGAGGTTGAAGGATTTCCATCAGTTGAGCCATAGACACAGGTGCATCTTGATCTTTTGACTCAGATTCAACAGATGCAACTCTTTTTTCTTCTCTTCTTTTTAACTTTGCACATTGAGGCCTATAGTGCCCCGGTTCATGACAATGATGACAAATTACTTTTCTTTTATCAAAGTCGCCGTTTTGCCTTCCAAAATGAGGCGGCTTGTAAGTACGAGTATGATTCCCCGGTCTAGATGCAGCTAAAACTGGGTCATCATCAACTTTTGGATTACTTTTTCTAAGTCTATTTTCCTCCATAGTGAGCTCTTCTATAGTATCAACAATAGAAGGAATTTTTCCACGATGTAAAAGGGCCGATTTGGTGGATTCAAACTCCGGCCTTAGACCATTCACAAATTGATAGAAATGTTCCATATCGAGTTGCTTTTGGCGAAGCTCGATGTCTTCGGCACAATGCCATTTGGGCTCAAGAAGAGCCAACTCTTCCCAAAGTCCGGACAACTCATTATAATATTCTCGAATAGTTTTATCTTTTTGAGTCATTGTCCGAACTTTATCTTGTAAATTGCATACATGTGCAATATCTTTAAGGGAATACATGTTTTTGAGGTATTCCCAAGCCTTATTGGCATGCTCAAACTTAGCTAGACTAGAGCATTTTTTAATGTCTATGCTATTGATGAGCCATGACATAATTTTTGCATGCCCTATCCTCCATTCTTTCCATTTCTTTTCATAAGTGGCTAACGCCTTACTCTTCTCTTCTTCCGTTAGAGGAACCTCTTTATCACCCTCTTTCTTGGTAAGAGATAGTTTAGGTTCCAAATCGGAACCATCCACTATACCCCATAAACCTTTTCCCCAAATGTGGTGCTTCATAATCGAAGCCCACATTACATAGTTAGTATCATTTAGCTTCATATGAATGATGGTGATCTTATCATTGTCATCCATCTTTTACAAGGGTAAGAGAGGAATAAATAGGAGGAGAGAGAGAGAAAAAGAAAAAGAAAAGAAAAAGAGTAGACAAAGGAATAAGAGAGGATACAAAACCAAAATTTTTTGTAGCACAAGTTCGCCTTTCTTCAAACAAATCTTCTTGAGCCAAGAACAAGGTGATGAAACACTTTTTGTAAATGTGGCACGAAAATCGAGGCGGAAGCACTTCAAGATCTAAGGATTTCGTAGCTTTGATACCATGTAATGAAATGGTGGTCTTCAACAAATGCACAAATAACTCACAAACAAGTGTCTATTGGAGACACTACAAGCATGACCCTTGAAAGGGTATAAAAGGAAGAACACTTGAAAAATAAATAATACTTTATTCATGAACAAAATGCTTAAGAAGCATAGTTTCTTACATTGAAGGGGTTCACCCCTATATATACAAAAAAGTGGAAGAGAGAGGAGAGCTCATTTTGAGCTCTCCAAAAGAGACGTTGGATTCCAACGTCTCTTAATATAGCTGTTGGACTACAGTCCAACAACATTTATTATTATAGCTGTTGGACTATAGTCCAACAACATTTATTATAGTTGTTGGACTACAGTCCAACAACTATTTGCACAGTCAAGTTCCAACAGGAACTTGACTGGATCAAATATCTAGTTTCTATTGAACTAGATGCTAAAAAAGAAAATAAAGAAAAATAGAAAAAGAAAATAATAAAAGAAAATATAATAATATTAAATAATATATATATATATATATATATATATATATATATTACAGTTTACGTTTTAACACCATGGTCCATGGAGAATCGGACTAAGCAACGCAGGGTGATGGTACCTCGTTCCCTTTCTTGAACCATGCCATTTTATAGGGTTGAGACAATTTTTCTGTTTTTAAGTTCAAGGTGGACACAATACTCTCAGACACCATATTCTCGCACGCCCCGGTATCATGATAACATCACACGCGCGCCTCATAGTTGCACCGGGTTCTAAAAATATTATGCCACAACCATTTTGTCGGGGCCGACTCTCTGGATGTGGTCAAAACATGACGTATGGTTAACAAATTTTCAAGGCTGCCATCGAACTCTACGACTTTCATCTCGTCATCTCCCTCAACGGGCGACTCACCTTCGCTCTCACTATCGGATGCGGACTCAACAATGCCCTTTGCTAGATGGGTGTTCTTACTCACGGTGTGACACTTGGATGCAACATGACCTAACTCTTGACCCCTAAAACAATGAATGGTAGACTCACTGGGCTTACCTTTGGATCTGGTGTGGTACGCGGGTCTAGACTGATCGAGTTTGCTAGGGTCGACTCCAGGGGTGGACTTTGAGTCTTCCTTCCTAGGGGAACTCACTCCCTTGATTGGGAAACTCGACTTGGGTTGACTGGACTGATCACTATGGGGTATTCTATGTTCTTGCCTCCTTTTTAATTTCTTTTCCACATTCATGGCATAACTGCTTGCCTGATCTAATGACTCGACTGTGATACAATTGAAGTCATCAAAAATAGCAGAACGGAGACCAGAAATATACCTCGTGACCTGCTGGCGAGTGGTCTCCTCGATCTGCACTCGTAAGGAAAGACGATGGAACTCAACAGTGTACTCTGCCACAGTACTGAGGCCTTGACGCAGGGTCAGGTACTCCTTGTAGGCCCTCTCAGTGTGATCTGACGGCACGAATTTAGACTGCATCAACCTTTGCATCTCCTCCCAAGTCTGTACGCGCTCTAGTCCCTGTCGCTCCCTTGACCTCTACAGTTCAACCCACCATGTCTGTGCTAGGCCTCTCAACCGAGTAGAGGCTAGAGAGACACGACGGTGTTCTACGACACAAGGTTTTAAAACCTGTGACTCGGGACTCGACTCGTTCTTTATTGACTCGTGACTCGGTGGGTCAACTCGGTGACTCAGACCGGGTTTTGTTAACTTTTGATTTTAAAAGAAAAACAATTTATAATTTGTCTCAAACCATGTTTTTCAGTAAACAAGAGATCCTTGGGTTGTGTTAAGGAATGTAATCACTGAAACTGGGAGAGAGATGTGACTCTTTCTTAGGTTGCTTTTGAACTGATAACAATTGGCATCAACTAAATTAGCTTGGTTTTTGCTTGTATTACTTCTTGGGTTTGTCATTTTCTAGTTAAACCATTCATAGAGAGCAGTAGCATTGAAAAATGCATAGGCTGATCTCTGCCAGACTATTTCACAGGAATATTCCCAACTTACCAGTTACCCTTGTGTCATGCCCCCTTATACAGTATTCTTAATGAAAAATTGAACAACAATGGCATGCCATGTGTCCTTTTTGTTGTCACAAATGAACAAAGGTCATTAAAAGCAACTAATGCTGTAGCAAAAACTCTAGGATAGCCTGCTAAATAGCCTTCAAATTTCTTTTTTAGACAAAGGACTATGGAGTAAATTGAAGAATAACTATGGTGTAAGTTGAAAAATATGAAATTAAGTGGCATGACAAAAATTCTCGAAAGAGATGCAACATATAAAATCCTGGTTGTTCACTCCCAAATAGAGCTTAAACTCTTTTCCCTATGAACATATACTTAGTTCCTTAATTTTATGCTTCGGATAATACATGATGAATATTATAGTTGATTATGCTATGTTAGTGATACCTAGTACCTGTTACGAAGTTAACACACACAAAGGGAAGATCCAAGAGCACACATACCACAAATCCAATGAGCACATCAGTCCACCAAATCAGCCAACACAAGGACCACTAAGGACACACTCACAAGAGACCCTAAGTGTCTGTCTGATTGCTTGTCCAAGATTGGAGAGACCCTTAGAACATAACAGACAAAACATAACAACCGTACTTCATCCCATGTTTGTTTCAACTCAAATAAAAAATCAAATTTCAAACATCCCAGAACTCGCCCGAGTCAAGCCGAGTCAGGCCTGAGTCTTGGCAAGCCGAGTTTGCCTTGCCGGGTTGACTCGTTGGAGGGCCGAGCCGAGTCAGCCGAGTCAACGAGTTGACTCGGCGAGTTTTAAAACCATGCTACGACATCGTGGTATTCAAAGAAGAACTGAACGACATAAGACCAGTCGAAGAACTACTCCGTATCGAACCGACCTGCGAACTCTAGAAGCTCCAGCATCACCCTGTACGTGGAGGGGCGCTTTGGTGCTCTCTGTTGACGGGCCTCCACCATGCCTGTGGGGTACTCGTTCTATCACGATCTCATCTCCTTCACCACGATACTGCTCTCCTGATAATTGATGTTGACAAACTCCGATAACCTGTGGTCGGCGCTCCGGTCGCGCCGATCCCTGCTGAATCTGCCTCGGTCTGGCTTGCCTGTGGGCGGGAGCCATCTGTGGGCGGCGTTGTGACACTGGTATGACAGGAGGTCTTGCTATAGGTGGAAAGACTGGTCGGGTCTCAGGCTCTAGGTGGGTAGGAATGGGATCATATGGGTTTGGGTCGGGCCAGGATAGTGGTGTTGGGTCGGATACGGTATTGGGTTCTGGATCGGGGTTGGGTTAATGGGTTGGTTTGGGTTCGGGTATAGGGTCTGGTTGGTATAATATTGGGTTGATTCGCCCGATTGGATGTGGATCGGGTCTATTCCTAAACTACTCGTCGAACCCAGATTTGGATAGGTTTGGTCGATGATGGAGTTGTGGGGATAAAAGGCTTGGTTTGAACTCGATGCACGATCCACGTGATTTTGGGCCTGGTTTTGACCCAATTCAAATTCAAACTGGAGCTCCGTCTGAGTCCGATATGGGTTTGGGTCGGTATAGGATCCATTTTGTCGGTCAAAACTAACAGGTTGGGTCTGGTTCGGGGCGAACCGCGAACCAAATCCAGCTGGGTAGGTTGGGTAAGTAGGTTCAGAACTCGGACCTGCTCCCGGGGACCCAAAGGATGGTCCTCGAGATTCGGGCCTGGGCCCTATTCTCGCAAACTCGGGTCCCACTACTCCCGCTCATGGGTTTACGATATTATGGTTTCCATGTGCGGGCTCAAGGGGGAAAATCACGGCCTTCCCGGGTCGGACAGAAGAACCCGGGTCCCTAGCATGTCTCGGTGGGACGCCGGGACCCTGCAGGTCCGACCCAGCGTGGGGTGCGTGACCATGAGCCCAGGCCTGGGATAGGACCCAACGCAATGTTGTGGTCCTGCAACTTAAGCCGGGCCTGCGACGCAGTTGCAGGGACCCGCTGCGCACCTTGGCGGTTCAGTTGGAGAGTACCCGAACACGGGCGACCCACTGTCGCTGCAGACTCAAGTTGGAGGGGGTGTACCCGATGGGGAGGGCTGCCGCAACCTGCATCCCTGTGCAGGGTTTCTTCAACGACTTCACGTTGCGATGTTTGCTGGAGCGTCACCGGAGCTGGGTCGATGGCAGTAGCATCAACAGGATGGATCGCGTGCGCGCCTAACATATTCAGTTGCACCATGTGCGCATCCACCTTGGACTCAAGCGCTCCCAACCGTGCCTTGACCTCGTCCATTCGTTTTGACAGGCCGGCGACGTCTTTACTTACTCACGTCATACCCTCTTGAACATTGGTCATCATGACCATCAGTTGCACCATTTGATCTTTCCTACCGACGTCCTCCTGCTCCTTTCCGGTTACTGGATCGTTCCTCACATTTGGTGGCATGCTGCCGGCGACGGAGGATACTCGAGGCTCTGATACCATTTGATGCAGTGGGAGGGGTGTCGGTTGCGCAACACCTGATGGCTGAATGAGATGGGCCGATCCTCACGATCGGGCGATGAGCAACAATAAGGGAAACATCACCCAAAATGATGGGCTACAGTTTTCTTTTATTTCAATGGAATTCAAAAATGAACAATGAGATGAATAAAAAAAACTGAGTACTGTAAAGAAAGGGAAATCATAAACATTCAAAGGAGAAAAGTTGCTGAAGAAAAGGACGACTGCTGCCAAATTCAATATTCTTTGCCCGCACAAAACCCTAGGAGTAGGTTTATAAGCTACGGGTGGACTCGGGTCTCGGGTCGGACCCGGAACGTTATCCGGGTCGCCTATGCAGTGAAACTGGATCCGAGAAGCTCTGACCCGGGCTCGTCAGGAGTGCTCTATTATGGCGCCTTGGTACCACCATCTGAATCGGGTCCACCACCAGGATCCGATCGTCAATCCCCATGTGCAGACCCGGTTCTTTGCTGGGGTCATTTGGTGTAAACTGGACCTAGTCCTGCTCTGCATCACAATGGGAGAAATGTTTTCGATAGTTTTTTAAGGCATTTTATTTATCAAATAAACCGCTATAAGGGCGACTTCGACTCAATTTTTTTTGGAACATTTCTTGATATAAGAAGTGTTTTAGTAGTTTCAACAATATGTCCTATGCTTTCTTTCGGCTAGTCCATTTTTTTTAGAAGTATAAGGGTAAGATTTTTGGTGAATAATCCCATGCAAATCAAGACAATTTTTGAAATCTTTTGATACCAATTCTCCACCGAAATCAGATTTAAAGATTTTAATGTTGGCTTTAAATTGAGTTTTTACATAACAATGGAATTTTTGAAAACAATCCAATACTTTGGATTTGTGTTTAAGAAAATATATTCAAGAGTGTCTACTATAGTCATCCATAAAAATAACATAATATGATACTCTTCCTTTGGATATAACTGGAACCGGTCCCCATACATCCGAATGCACTAACTCAAATGGTTTTTTGATATGAAATGACTATGTCCAAAATGTAAAGATTTCGTTTTACCAAGAATGCAATCTTCACAAACTAAATCCTTTTCTTTATAATTTGCAAGAAATGGAAACAAATGTAATTTTGACACACTAGAATGTTTTAGTCGCTTGTGCCAATTTTCTATATCTTTCTTTTCTACAAAATTACAAAAGTATGTTTTGATAACTCAAGATTGTCCATAACACAAGGATCTTCTCTTCTATGGCCTCGCCTAATCGACTTCTAGGATTGAAGATCCTGTATCAAACAATCATTAGAAGAAAAAGATATTTTGCACCCATGATCCATAATTTAGGAAACCGATAAAATGTTTAAATTTAATTTTGGTACTATTTTAACATTGAGTAAATAAAAAGTTTGATGTTTTTGCAAAATTTGAAAACTTTTGATTTTTAAATAAATTTCATCCGCGGTTAAAACATAAGAATCATTTGGATTAATATAGCATTCAGATAGTGTGAACTCATTTGGGGTCATGAAGAGAAACGCTAGAATCAAGAATTCAAGAAGTCTTACCGAGATCAATACATGTGGATACGACCGCACCCGAGAGAGAAGAAACTTTATTCTTGAACATTAGTTGCAGTGTTTGCATGAGTTGTGCCAAAAACAATGAGTCCACGCTTTTGGAGTTGTCATCTACACCATTTCTTTCAATAGATGGTCCCACGAAAGCTACCTTCTTTTTATCTCTTAAATTCTCTCCTCTTAAGGTAAAAGGGCTTGATATGACTTAGTTCATAGCAAAAATAACATATTAATTTGTTACTCTTCTTGTATTCATGGTCACCTCTTCTATCATTTAGACTCCTTCCATAGTCATTGGAATTTCTTTCATTCTGAATACTTCTTTCAAAGTGAGTGGGCTTATTGGCCCTTGTGTGGTTTCTGGGCCTTGACATAGCAAACACATATTCATAATCTTTAGTAAGAGTTTTCTTTAGCCTATTTTCCTCGATAGTCAATTCTTCAAGTGTTTTCACTATGGTAGGTACTCCTTCTCTATGAAGAAGACGACTGCTTTGGTCCTTTCAAATTCGGGTTTAAGCCCATTCACAAATTAGTAGAATGTTTTAATTTGTTTTTTACGGAGTTCTACATCTTGAGGACAATGTCACTGAGACTCTAAAAGAGCCAATTCATCCAAAAAAAGAGATAAGGCATAATATTCGCTAATGCTCATTGGGTCATGGTTCTTACCTTGTTTTGCACATTGCATATATGAGCTATGTCCTTTAGACTAGCAAAATCAAATTTTGCTAAGCTTGAGCATTTTTTGATATCAACACTATTGATGAGCTACCCAATAATCTTGAAGTGACCCATCCTCTATTCTTTCCATTTTTTCTAATATTTGGTAACGGCCTTAGACATATCTTCTCCTTGGAGAGCCAATTCCTTTTCATTTTTTACCTTGGTTAACCTAAATTTGGTCTCTCTTTTGGTGCCATCAACCAAACCCCATAGACCTTTTTCTCATATTTTATGCTTTACTATGGCCCATATAACATAGTTAAAATTATTGAGTCTCACATGAATTGAGATGACAACTTTTCTTTCATCCTCCATTTTTACAAGGAGAGAGAGAGAGAACAAAAAATTTGATGAAGAGGCTTGATGACACGCTTTCCAATGCAACGATCTTACAAACTGATACTTCACCGATCTTTCAATCCTCTCTTTGGCCTTTACAAATAAATCACAACCCAAGAGTACCAAGGCTCTGATACTGAGTAATGAAACAAGAACAAGAACAATAGAATGCCTCTTATGGGCTTACAAGAACACAATACAAAATCTCAGTGGAACACTTATGGGTCAAGAACATACACATAAGCCACTAATGAGCAAAGAACACAAGTAAAATTTAACACTTGTATATTGTGATATGCTTAGAAAAGCATAGTGAATACAAGGGGAGAACCTCTATTTATAACAACAAAGAGAGGGAGAATGGATGCAGCCCAACTAGCTGTTGGGCTAGCCCCCAACAGTCATATTTGTGACCATTGGGAGCAGCCTAACAGCTACTTGGAGCTGCCCCCATTCAGTCACATATGTTACAAAAAAAAGAATAATAAAAATAAAAGGAAAATACAAGGTCAGCCCTTAATGGGCTGACCACTATTACAATGTGAAATGACTGAAATACCCACATGGGTATTTCGGTTTACATACAATTACATAGACTATATATATATATATATATTAAATACACAATCTTAACAGATTTTTCTCTGGCAATTTTATTGTTCTTGGATAGAAGTATTCTCCTACTTCAGGGCTTTTCTCTGATGACCATTCAAGAGTTTTCAAATCTCATAATTGATACAAGATGTTAAAACCATACCATGTTTCCTTCTCTATCTGCTATTGGATAAGAAAGAGAGCCCTTGTTATTATAGTCATGTGAAGAATCTAATAGCATTTATCTTGTGCTTCTATTATTTTTCAAAAATTCTCTTAAAATTTATAGGATTACATGTCAACTTCAGTAAGTAGTTTGAAGAAGATTTCGTAATTGACAGACCTTGAATTTATGCTTGAGATGATTGCTTGTGTTTTTGTAATATATGATTCTCAAACTTTGTTTAGAATTACTAAGAATAAGCCTATGTTATGTGAAATCATCTCAAGCTGACATGATTGAGATAATCTTCTATATCAACAACTTATGACTTACTGACCACTAAATCTTAACGGTATATGAAGTATCAACAGAAGTTCTGATGATTATGGTTGGCCATGCTATGAACTTTAAAAGAAGAAAGATGGGGAGCTTACACTTTATCTAAGGACTTGTTCATAAAACAAAAAAGTTTTCATTGAGAAGCTACTCATTATTTCTTTGTGGTGCTTATTGTTCCTATAGTAAATTCTTACATATTGTGTGTATACCATCTGAACCTGTAGAAGGTTCTAATTTGTGCCGCAATAGCAACTGTTAAATTTTTTGTCTCTTCTGCGACAGGCCTGTGCATGATGTTAAAATTCTGAGAACCACTGTGAAAGATTGATCTGATAAAGTGGCAGTGGCAGTGGCAGCTGCTACTCTCAATCTTTGTATCCATATATCCTACCAAATCAGAGTATAAAATGACTTTGAAGAAAATGTCAAGAGGTGATCTTTTCCAAGATTATTGAAAGAAAAGTGCTGTTTGGTTTTATTGAAGTTTGATGTTCATCAAGTTCAGATAAGCGACTGATACTTTGGTCTTGTTTATGCCTTACGATATTTTAAAAGCTAGATCAATGAAATGAGCATTTATACAGGGAAAATCACTTGAAGATTTTGAAATGTCCCATATTGCACATGAAGTGATTAGTTGCAATTGTTTTTTTTTAATTGCACTTGCATATTTGATGCTTCTGGGAAAAGTTGTCTTATTGATCCTGCCCATAACGGCCTGTTTGGATACAAATATAGAAATTTATTTTTTTATGTTTTCTGGTCTTTTGAATTTTTAAAACTAGTTTTTTTTAATATGGAAAATAAGTAGTGTTTGGATGCACTTCAAAAGTCTAAAAGAGGTACCAGATTAAAATTTTCCATTGTTTGGCCATTTATTTGAAATTATAGAATATCTTCACCCTCAACGCAGGTGTTCTGCCATCATTTTTCATACTTTTGGACAGATGAATTGCTGATTCTAGTCCATGCTGTATGCTATAACACAGTATCGTGGTATTCCATTACATGAAGCTATGTCCTTTGCCTAGGGAGATCAGTTGCATAGGTGATGGAAGAAGACTTGCCGTGGTGATTGAATTGGGCTTCACACCTACATCCAACATCCTTCCAAACATCTTAATCTCGATTACAACATTTTTAAGAGGACCCTAAAATAATAGTATTCCACAAACTTTGTTTCTGACAAGTATTTCATCAAACATTTGGTATGCAGATTCTGAATCCCCGCATCTTGCATACATATCTACAATTTGCATTCCAAATTGTCGCAACAGGGCTTAAAACATTTAAACAAATCGACAACATGGTAACCACCACAATCTCGTTAGGCACCCCACCTGCCTCATCGAAACACCTATTTTGTGAGTAACAACTGAATATCGAGCTTCATGGTACATCTCTGCTCTCTGATGCATTTGAAGTAAGGAGAACTCGTGATTGTTGGGCTCGACACCCGCACAGATCATTGAGTTGTAGAATTCGAAGTCAAGGGCGTGATCTGTAGAGTTGGTATGAGCTACGAATGATGGTGTCGTAGAGGAAGATGTTCTGAGTAGGGGGAGCTAGAGAAGAAAAGGCAAGTAATCTGGGACGCACGTGCGCGCGCGCACACACACACACACAGAGAGAGAGAGAGAGAGAGAGAGAGAGAGAGAGAGAGAGAGAGAGAGAGAGAGAGAGAGAGGAATGTTGGGCAGAAAGTGACCCCGCATTTTTGGGGTAAATACTTTAAAAAAAATTCCAGTTTTTTATAATTCCAGCTACTACTTGGAATTGTTATTTTCATGGCTTTTTACGCTACTACCCGAATTTTATTTATCCCATTTTAATAACCAAACAACAGAAAATAAAAGTCCTAGAATTTTAATTTTCTAATATCTTGTTTATCCGAATAATTTGGTCTATCCAAACAGGCCCTAAACGTTTTTATTAGGTTGAGGTTTTCATATTTTGAACCAAATTCTAACCAGTTGTTGGAGTGCTCAGGGGGGAACTCCCTCTTGCATGAAGGAGTACATGTTTTGGAAACCGCCATGGCTTTCATATGAAATATCTTTCCCATGCCTCTCGTGTGAGAAATGTTAAGATAACAGGAGTTCCAGCTCCACCGTGTGATCCGAATCCAGATCCAACGTCACATCAATATGACTCCAAGAAGGAAGACATATGTTCCAACATTAATCCAGGTGGGAAGTCCCAGTGTGAAGCCACTTGCCAATATGACAACTCCTCCCAACGTGAATCCAAATAGAGAGAAGATGCCCAGTGGATCGTCCAACATAGACTCCAAGGGAGAACAAGCCTGTAATCAGCTTAACAAAACTGGATGCACTCTTGAGAGGTTCAACCCAACGTTGGATTTGTATATGCCTATATAAATAGAGTCCTCTTCCTCTCTGATGTGTGTGTGTGAGAGAGTTTGTGGATGCAGATCATACTAAGAACGGACCACGTTAAAATTATGAGTGTTTGTCAGTGTGCTGTGCGTGTGTTCTTCCTTTTCAAAGTATCAGAGCCAACGGCTCATACCATTTTTCAGTGTACAAAGTCTGTGATCCTCATATGACGTCCAACACAACTTCCTCAATGTCTGGTTTCTCTTCTCTCATGCCCAAACTTGCAATTTAGTGGAATACGTTTTCATCGTTGGTGTCGATCAAGCTCGATAGGTACAACTATTTGTTATAAAGGTTATAGATAGAATCCGTGATGTTTTCTCAATATCTCTCATCAAGTACTTAGATTTTTTCCTGCTCCAAGTCAGTTCATGAGAGAAGGAGAATATATGAAACTAAATCCCAAGTACATGGTGTGAAAATGGACAGATCAATTTTCTCTAAGCTGGATTCGTGTCATCATTACAAAGCTCATGCTTGGTAAGATCATACACATCCTTCTCACATGAAGCATGGGTCACATTGAAATGATCATGTGCTTCTCAATCAAGTCTTAGAATCCTTCAACTGAAAAAACCCCTCAAAGAGGTCAAAATGAAGGAGAAAAGCATGGTAGAATATTTAAACCAAATTAAATTTCTTGCAGATTCTGTATGTGAATCAGTTTTTGATAAAAATATTATTCACTACACTTTGAATGGTCTCTCTCGAGATTACGAGAGTTTGATTAATTTTGTTTTTACCCATGACAAGTTACCTACATTTATAAAGATCTATGAATTATTGTTGAATAAAAAGAGAAAAGGTTGCAAATGATTGGCAGGCAACCACCTCAAAAAGAGTTGCCCACCACAACTTTCTTATCTCAAAGAGGGAGTGAAAGAGGTAATTTTTGTAGAAAATGATGTTTTAGAAGAGTTGAACACTTATTTATTTATTTTTAAATTTTATTAATAAAAATAATAAGGTCAGTATGCTCTTCCCCCAACAAAGAAAGACAAGTTATTTGTCAGTTTTGTGAGCGTTGAAATCATATTACCATACTTGCTATGATATCCTTAAAGTATTTACAATCATGACACTTAATAGCATGCAAGACTCCTCCTAGCACATGATATTCTCCTAAACAAATACCTCATATCTTGTCACCAATGGTGTGTCTTTTATTTCTTCATTTATTGCAAGAATGCTTGCAATAAATTAGTAATGAATAAGCAATTTTGTTTGTTTCAAAACTAGGGGTGTTGCATGGCGAAGTGAGCGCCACGTATGTAAGCACATGGGGCTCATTTCCTCGTGTGTGTCAGCATCACTTAGCATCAGAGTCTGGTTTGTTTGCAAAGACTTAAGTACTCTTTCCCGCCATTAGAGCCATGAAACGACATTTCGAGTAAAGGACAAAAATATCATCCCGCCAGAAGAGAGAAAGGGTTAAAATCATCATCTTTTTTTCCCTAAGGAGTAAACTCCTCTGCTTTAACAAGAGTTCCTCGCAATATGTTGCCCTAAACGTTCTGGATTACCCTTTGACGATGCGCCATCTGCTGTAACAGGAGCTCCCATTGATGAATAATGGTTTGGTTTGGTATGAGTGATAAGTGTAAGCTCTATTGTGGTGTGTTTGATTATCCAATTCAGAGTGAAACTGTAAAACTCCAGATTTTTGATAATATTTCTGCATTTATTTAAAAAAAAAATCTGCATTTTTAAGGGGTATGAGTTGGGGTCGTTACAGCCATGTATTGTAACAAGCTAAAAACAAATGCGGAACATGCAAATCTATATACGAGGAGCAGGAGGACATTTTCATTCAATGCATATCTATCTTACGGGAGGACATTTTCGTCAAAAGCATATCTATCTTTTTGATATATTATTTTATTATAAAGTCATTGTTGGCAACATTGTCATGTGAATTATTGCGGGTCCCAAGATATTCCTCCATACACACCGGAGCACGCGAATTTGTGTTCCGGGGAGAACACACAACACCCTCTCGTTGCATGGCGGGCTTTTCCTTTCTGACCGAGGAAAGTTTTCAAAATGGCACCTAAATTTTTAGCATAATTTGATGAAAAACCAAACATTATAAAATTTTCAAAAGGCAATGGCCCCAACTTTTGCTTATATAGATAAAATAAATTTTTTTATTACCCATGTGGCCTCTGCCTCTCTAGTAGGGGCAACTCCAGGAGGTCACCAAGTTGGAGGTAGGGGTGAACAATGAGCTGAGCTATCTCGAGCTCAGCTTCTTTTAGCTCAATCCTGAACTTGCCCACGAAGATAAATGAGCCAAGCTTGAACATAAGACCAGACTCGACTTAAATAAATGAGTTGAGCTTGATCAAGTTCCTAAACTCGATAAAGCTCAAAAAACTTGGTTGGGTAGTATGTAGTATGTATATTTTTGTTTGTCATGTGATATAAAAATTATTTTTAGACAACCTTTTTGTCAAAAGTTGATAGGATTAAATCCCATGTCTGTCTAAATTCGTTTTAATTTTAACAATCATCCAGTTTAGGGATGGCAGTGGACCGGGGGAAAGCGGGGCTCCGCCCCGCCTCGCCCCGTTTGGACCGGGGATGAAGGGTATGAAACGGGGATGGAGGCGGGGACGAAGGTTAAAATCCATCCCCGTCCGGGGGTGGAGGCGGAGGTGGACGTGCACTTTTCCCCGCCCCGCCCCGTCCCTGCCACGATCCCCGCCCCAACCCCGCCCCGACCACTTTTCCCCGCAATATCCCCTCCCCGCCTCATCCCCGTTTGAACCGGGGATGGAGGACATGAAACGGGGATGAAGGCGGGGGTGGAGGATAAAATCCATGCCCGCCAGGGAGGCGGGGCGGGGGTGGAGGATAAAATCTTGAGGCGGGGCGGGGCTGGAGACCTTGTCCCCCGCCCCCCGCCCCACTCCACTGCCATCCCTAATCCAGTTGTGTAAATCCCGCCAGTGAGAATGTGTATTGTTTTGGACAATCCAGCTGTGCAACATATTTTATAGAATTTATGTTGTCTTTAGATTTACTAAGATATGACCTAGCCTAGTGTTCAAATCCCACCCCTTGAAAAATGTAAATTAATATATTTTTTTTGGAATTTGTCCCGCCCTTGAAGAATGTAAACCAATATATTTTTGGAATTCGGTAAAGCTCGCATCCGAGCTCGAGCCTAGTTCAAGCAATGGTATTTCTGGCTGAGCTGAGCTTGAACAACTCAAGCTTGGCTCCTCAAGCTCAGCTCGTATGCACCCCTAATTGGAGGGACTCACAAGTCCGAAATCTAAATGTGTCTCCCTTGCTACAAGATCGAAACTGGATGCCCTCTCTTGCAAGCATAAGAGACCTGGGATTTTACACCAATGAACTCATGGTGATTTTTTCGGTTATCTATAAAACAATTGTTTTTTTTAATTAGTTGTAGTTACTATCAAACTATCTTGGGGTGAATATGTTCTTGGCGTTATAAGCCAACCTAGATTTTGGAAGTCTACGAATTTAAGTGATCGTAGTTTGATATCTTGTAATTTTGGTTTGGGCCCATTGGAGGGCAGATCGAGTGCAATCACATTGCATACTTTGAGTGTCGGTGTATCTTTGGCAGTCAGCCTGTCAGTTGTGGGGCTCAACATCAGATAGAGGGCTGTCAGGTGCAGCGGCACACTCAAAGTGTGCAATGTGATTGCACTTGATCTCTGTTTTTCTAAGACTGCTAAACAAGGACCTACATTATTATTGTCCTTTAACTCGAGTTAAATCATAAGCCAAATTGCAATATTAACCTATGAAATTTTAAATAGGGGCCTCTATTTTTTCTAGGACTGCCAAACAAGGATTCCTTTAGCTCGGGTTAAATCATAAGCCAAATTACAATAATAACCTTCATCATTAAGAGTTCAAACTGTTTGCCTTTTCTTTTCTATTAGGATGAATGAAAAAACAATTAGAGAGCTGGCCAGGTCCCCTACCATTGATGAAAGATATGTACAAAGACTAGAGATGGCAGTGGACCGGGGAAAATGAGCCCCCCAACCCACCTCGCCCTGTTTGGACCGGGGATGGAGGACATGAAATGGGGATAGAGGTTAAAATCAAAACCCCTGCGGGGATGAAGGCGGGATAGACTTACTTTTTTTTCCCGCCCCGCCCCGCCCCGCCCTGCTCCATCCTCGATCATTCTTTAGGGATGGCGGGAAACTGGGCTCCGCCTCGTCCCGTTTGGACCGGGGATGAAGGACATGAAACAGAGATGGAGGCTAGGACAAAGGTTAAAGTCAAAACCCATGCGAGGATGGATGGAAGAATTTTGAAACGGGGCAGGGGTGGAGACCTTGTCCCCCACCCCTGCCCCAGCCCGACCCCGGTCAACTGCCATCCCTAACAAAGACTACAAAAATAACAAAAACATGAGGATGAATGAGTGTTTTTCAAATTTTGAAAGACAATACAGGAAACGAAAAACGAATCACTTTTTTCAAGCTAAGGTCTTTATTTGACTGTTTTCAAGTATGGTATCTGAAATTTCAGAAAAGTGAGGCTCATTTTTGGAATTTATGACCAAAAAGTTAGATTTTAAATGAAATTTTCCATTTGGTTTATCCTTAAAATATACTGATCTGTTAAGTTTTTGTGGTCCCCATGTCACCTCATGTTGGAAAAAAAAGAGATGAAACTTTAATGGAGAAGGGAGAAAAAAGAGAATAAAATGCTTTTAAAGTCATTCATGAGATTTTGTTTCCAATTTAATATTAAAACTGTCAGTCTATTTTAATATTTTCAGCACACACACAAATAGAGTGGGGGTGTACTAAACTGATGAATGGACAAAGGAAAGTGAGCACGATCAAAGGCGCTAAAACTCATAAAAGCAAACCTTTTAAGTGGTCATAACTCATGAGTTCATAAGCAACGGGGGCTCCTCTTGTTTGGCAGGAGCAGTTAGTGCAGGTCACCTTGTGTTGGGACGTTGCAAGTTCCAATCCCAAATGATATGTTTGTATAACTGGTAACGGTCTGCCCTAACCCCAGCTTTCTCTGTGGAAAAAAAAAACTTACAAGTTCATAACTGCTGCCAAAGATTATAAAAATGGACGCAGTAAGTGCCAAGCATCTTTTTGTTCATGCTCTTTTTCTAAGAGCCTACTTCCTGGTATAATACATGGAGGTTCGGATCAGAATTAGATCCAGAACAGCCAAAAATTACAAAAACCTCTATTCTAGAGCCGACCCTTTTCATCTCGGGTATGTGCCTATGTCATAGGAACACACTATTATGGTGGCATGCCCCCCATTACATGAGCAGATAAACTTAGACACGCACACTGACATGTATGGATAATATTTTAATATTTGAAAGCATTAGTTCAATAAAAATATATTTTAAACATTAATATATAAACAATGACTTTTTATTGATTAAAAGCTAACAAATTGAGCTGCCCACAAGCGCTTGGGTAGGAGCTATGTGAATGTCACCAAGTTTATGGGAAGTCACAAGTTCTAAACCCACAAGTGGCTTCTCTTGGCGCAATGTTAAAGATAAGTGTACTCCCCGGTGAGCAGGAAAACCTCAAGGGTTTTACCAACCAAAAGCCAGTCAATTGCAAACATCTTGACCGTCCATTGCTTCATCCCACAAGGACCTCATGCTTCTTGTGTACATTGTGAACGGTGAGGATGTCAAATCACTTTTTTCAGCTGGTTGGTGAGTAAAAAGTTTTCTCATTAAACTATCCAAAAAAAATTCAACTTGCTAATTAAGCCCACGTCACCCATCCTCGTGTCCACAAGTCCGTGACATAGGGGTTAACATCAAAGACACGAGGGAGGTAGTTCCCCCCAAGTGGTCAACTTAGACTGTTGACTTATAGCTTCACCTTCCATTCCACATGCTCATGATGATCAACCCTCATCTAACCTGTGCTGCTCTGCATCTCTCTCTCTCTATGACCACCATATAACCTGCTGCCAATCCTGTTAGAAATACCATCTCTCTCTCTCTCTCTCTCTCTCTCTCTCTCTCTCTCCGGCCACCATACAACCTGCTGCCAATCCTGCGTGCCAGTATTAGAAATACCAACTCTCTCTCCCTCTATAACCAGAACCCCCATACTCACAAGTCTCTATTCCTCTGTTTATAGGCAATGGAGACTCATCCCCACAGAGACCAAACAAGGAAACAGAATGTCTACACCTATGAAGCCCCATGGCAGATCTTTAGCATGAACTGGTCCATAAGAAAAGACAAGAAATTCCGGCTTGCACTTGGAAGCTTCCTGGAAGAGTATGGCAACAAGGTTGAGCTCATCGAACTGGAACAAGACTCGGGTGAGTTCGTGCTAGACCCGCGGCTCGTGTTCGATCACCCTTACCCTCCTACTAAGCTCATGTTCATCCCTGATAAGGAGTGCTCCAAACCCGATCTGGTTTCGACTTCTGGCGATTACCTTCGTGTTTGGGAGATCTTTGATGACCGAATTGAGCTCAAAAGCTTGCTCAGCAACAGCAAACAGAGCGAATTCTCGTCGCCCTTAACGTCTTTCGATTGGAACGAGACCGATAACCGGCGAATCGTGACGGCTAGCATAGATACCACATGCACTGTTTGGGACGTAGAGAGGGAGCTAGTAGATGCACAACTGATAACACATGACAAGGAAGTATATGATGTAGCATGGGGGGGACTCGGAACTTTTGCTTCCGTATCGGGTGATGGATCAGTTCGGATATTTGATCTTAGAGATAAGGATCGGTCGACCATAATATACGAGAACCTGCAACCCGGTTCACCGATCCTTAGACTTGCTTGGAACAAGCTGGACCTGAAGTTCATGGCAGCTGTGCTTATGGATAGCAACAAAGTGGTCATACTTGATATCCGATACCCCACATATCCCGTATCGGAACTGCAGAGACATCACTCAAGTGTGAATGGTGTCGCTTGGGCGCCGCATAGCACAAGCCATCTGTGCTCGGTCGGAGATGATTCACGCACACTCATATGGGAATTGCCGTTCATTAACCAGCCGATTCTCGACAACAATGATCTGAAACCGATTCTTTTTTATAATTCTGAGTCGGAGGTAAACCAAGTGCAGTGGTCTTCCCTACAGCCGGATTGGATTGCAATAGCTTTATCCAATAAGATGCAACTTTTAAGAATATAGTGTCTTTCCTTTTTTTTCATTTAATGATATGAAAATGTGTTCTTTTAGTTAAATGGCTCTCTTTTTTTCCCTTCACATTTTTTTCCAGATTCGAGCTAATTTTAGATGTAATTAAAATCTAATGGTGCTGCCGTGGATATGATTGTAACACTTTGGAGCCTTTTAACTTGGATCACGAATATTGCCAATATTTTGAAATTATAGCAATTTGTTTGTGATATTCCAATGGATGATATATATTATGCCCAACAAAAGTGACATTTTTTAATCTCATTTTTTACCCAATATCGACGTGATAATAACATTTTTTGCTGGGTTTTTTAATTATTAGTTTTTTATTGTTATATATTATATATATTTACATATTACCCTCAAGAATTTCACAAGTCTGATAGGGTTGGTGACAGATGAACATCACCCAGTTGACAGGAAGTCATGAGTTCTTGTGCATCCTTTGCCTCGAGGAGGGACCTGGGGTTTCATGCCAATGAACTCGGTTAGCAAGGTGGTTTTCTTCCCCGATTATCTCAGAAAAATATATATTTATCTACTAATATTTCTTAGAGGCATTCCTAAGGAAAACTTCATTTTCCAAAGTATCTCATAATTTTTCCCCACTCATACTTTATGCTTTTAGCTTGTGTATGTCATAAGAGAGAGAGAGAGAGAGAGAGAGAGAGAGAGAGAGAGAGAGAGAGAGAGAGAGAGAGAGAGAGAGAGGGGACTGTGTCATGAAAACATGTAATATTACCCAGCCGATAAACACATAAATATCAACGAGAAATTAATTTTCTAGTTTTTAACTAATTAATTTATAAATTTCTCAATTTTTCTTTGTAGAATTTTGTTTTTTATTTTCTAATTCAAAATATCAAAGAATTTGGACACCAACATCTCATTTTAGGTACTGCTATATTTTTAACAAAATTACCCTTTCTAGATATACAAGAGATGAATTGGTCATTCTTTTTTAGGAAAATTTCAAATGCCCCCAAATGTTTCGGCCTAATTCATCAGCACACCAAACTTTTCAGACTTTGCAAGTGTCCACTAAAGTTTTTACTTGGGTTAATCAAATGACCCAATCATAAACTAATGTTGGGTTATTCTTGGGTTAACCTAATTCATGTTGTGAAGTTACCATTTTACTGATGGAACTAGGAAAATAAAATAACTTGTTTACCCTTACTTTATAAGGACGAGCAAAGTAAGTTTGAACTGAATGTATTTAACAAAAACTTTATAACCTACAATAATACTTGAACAGTTGACCTTCTTAACAAAAACTACAACTCTAGCCCACTAAAATCTAATCATACATACATGATCTAAATCCTTAATTTTTTAAGAATAGACTCTTGAATCTTCTTATTATAATACATAGTTAGGTTTTTATAATATTTAAAAATCAATAGTCTACAATTTTCAAAAATATGATCCAAGTATCATTTTCTAGCAAATCAACCATGCCGAACACATCTGCAAGGTCAAATTTGCAGAAAACAACCCGAAACCCCTATTTACTAGTGATAGGCTCGCAATAGGCTAAAAAAGTATTAGGCAGCTACCACTTTTCCCAAATCTATTTAGGCTCAAAATTAAGTGGGCTAAGTTGTTAGATCTAAATGAAAACCTTAAAACTCGTATAGTTATTATCATAACAATAACTAATTGATCTTGATTCATGAATTAGTAAAACTTTTGTTAACTGTATATAACCACATCGGCTTTTGGGTCCAAATGAAAACTCATTTAGTTTGAGATCAACTATCCAAGAACCAAATGGACCCAATTGCGTTATAGAGGGTCGAGTAATTGTTGGGTTGATTGGCTTATCACAATATATATATATATATATATATTGAAAATTAATCAACAACAAGGTTCATGGTGTAGTGGTTAGAGTTGTGCTTTTTGTTAGGGAGGTCAAACGCTTTAAGTATCATTGTAATGAATAATTTTTTTGTTAAATACATTTAGTTAACATCCCTCACATGATCAAACTTATTTTGCTAAACTAATAATTTTATTTTCTTAGTTATAGGGGTAAAATGATAACTTTACAACATGAGTTAGGTTAAAGAAAGAACAACTCAACATTAGTTTATGATTAGGGTCATTTGATTAATCTATTTGGTGAGCATTTGCAAAGTCTAAAACTTTTGGTGTGCCGATGAATTAGACCGAAAATGTTTGAGAAGTATTTGAAAAAATTTCCTATTTTTTGTGGGTAATTTTCAAATAACCACTAAAGCTTTCTCTCTATCTAATATAAGGGGTAAGCTCATGGAGTTTTACACTGCCAGGACAGTGACTATAAGTACGGCAGGCAAAGCCAGTGTGGCTAATTCTCTGTTCTTGGGGCAGATTCTTAGTGTAAATATCAAAATGTCCACCAAAGAATCCTCCAAGCAAATGCACCCAACCATCAACCACCGACAGCTTAACCCTGAGTCTCCATTTAACTCATGGTATGAGATTCACATTTTACCCTTAAAAATGTTGCAACTTACTGTGCTTATCTTTTTACTCAACTAAAATTACTCTTTTTTGTCTTTAAACCTAAAATTCTTTCTTGCTTTGAGGCATCACAATCACCATTTTTTCCATGGTTGCTGAAATCATCTCGGGATCATAGACCTGATCACACTTGCTAAGCCTGTCGTACTTACGATCGCTTTCTGATGGTATAAACTCGTGGTACACCCCTTGCCCTCAGGGAGTAACCTGCCTTATCCCTTGCTCTCATTAATGAAAGGGTTTTGGCGCTTATGAGAATGGAATCCTGACCACCAATGTAGAGACCCCCTTCCATTGCACCAGACCCCTTAGGGCTTATCACAAACACCATTTTTTGCCCTATTTACTATGGATGAAAATGGGTGGGAGTTTTAACCTAAGTGCAAACCGAATTCAATTCACATTACTTGATTTAGATCCGGATAGTGTATATCTGAATCTAGTTCAGAATTGGAATAGATAAAGTTAGGGTCTATCCAGATCCGTGGTTGAAATCAAATAAGCATACACTGCATACCTTGATGGTTTCTGGCTCATAATGGGGCCAAACCCGAATCGTTTTATCTTTCCCCTTAAAAATTTGTTTGTTTTATCCATTTTCATGGATCAAGGAATATAGGGTCCCATTTTTGGATTGGATCCTGAGCTTTATTGCAAGATTCAAGTTGGATTCTGATATGAAACCTAACCCATCCTTCAAAAGTTGGAGCCAGTATTGGATCTATCATAACCTGAACCATATCCATCATATTTTCAAATCTATTATTTATGAGGGGTGTAACTAGGTTTAGTAAGGTAGGCCTCACCAAATCCATACCTAAATACGATTTTAAAACTGCATAAAAGCCTACCCATTATGATTTGGATTTGAGCTTGTCTTTAGTATGATTTTGACATATTTAATGGGTCAAATTTTAATTAGTCATTTTACACATCACATTTAGAATTAGACCTAAACAAACCCAAAATGATATAAAGCAGGTTTAGAGGTTGGGTATTAGAAATGATAAATGGGTCAGAGATTCTCTGTCAGTTGAACTAAATCCAATCCATATTGAAGATCCATATACTGTATATCCAAATCCATATCTTATTGGGAAAATGTATACATAGATGGGTATGGTTAAATCTCTGTTAGAATATGGTAAAAAATTATGTCTAACCTATTTTACCTTTTTTGCCTAGAAATAGGTACATTTTACATATTTTCAATGGATCCAATAACAGATTGACTTGTACAATGATTAGATCCTAGATGTTTGAATAGAGTGAACTAGATCCATAATGGGATCTATTCTTTAAAATCATGTCCACTGCTACCAAGCCTGAGGTGTCAATGGGTCAGGTCTGGTTTGGACCCAGTGAATCTGAATCCAGATCTGACTTTGAGGTGCTAGTATCAGGTCCGATTTCGTTCACTATAAAAAACCATACCTGGGTCCTATAACGATTACATAAACCGGAACTGGTCCATACATCATAAAATAATATTTTTTATCTTTTTTATATTAAAAAATTATGGAT
Source organism: Nuphar pumila (assembly GCF_984573655.1). Lineage (NCBI taxonomy): Eukaryota > Viridiplantae > Streptophyta > Magnoliopsida > Nymphaeales > Nymphaeaceae > Nuphar > Nuphar pumila. Next base: position 95,497,792 of record NC_143253.1, read on the forward strand.
CTTAATAAAAACTCGGGTCAAACCTGAGTCTGGAATGAAATTTCACAAACCATATCCAACTTTATATATTAAATGACCCATTAGGATTTTTTCTAAGTGCTGCATCATCAAAATAACATTAAATGAGTTAAAATACAAACATAACAAACATAACAAATAAACAAACAATTCATTAATTCATTAATGTTTCTTCTCGGAAGAGAAGCACTTCACTATATTTTGATTGTATATATACATAACTTAGGATGTTAATAATTATACCTCAACTACCTCAATTGCGTCTTTGCTTAGGGGTGGGTATGAGGGTGACGTTGAGGCCAGTGACATGAGATTTCCGGTTTTTCTTTTGCCATGTGAATACATAGTACTTTTTGCAAGATATTTAAGATATACACAACAGACATAAGACATTTAAGCAGTTTATTGAAAAACACTATATAAATAACAAAGAAATAATTCATTAAAAATCACTTATTTATCACTTCTGCTTGCTTTTTGTGTAACTTTGCAATCAACAACTTCTTGTTTAGCTTTACAAACAATAACTTTTCTACTACCTTTACTACCACTTATAGCTTTACTAGCAACTAAGTAAACATCACCACTATATAACATTGATTCTACATCATCATTATCCAATATATGTATTTATATATTTTAGCCATCTAATTTTAGAAAATACTTATATCGGAGGATCATTGACTCTTCCACATATCCGGTTTTATGAGGCATCAATGCTACAAGTTCTTTATAGCTGCTATTTTTAGAGACCAATATAAATCTCCAAATAAGTTGATCTATGCTATAGTAAAATACTCCTATCCTTTTAGAAGTCATCATAACTGCCTACACTAACCAGACAACGTATTGTTCAATTAACAACTACTCAAAAAACCAACAACTCACAATAACTCTTGTAACTCCTATTCAATGTTTGTGCACAATCAACCCCAATCACATCTAATAATTGAATGTTTGTGTGCAATCAACCCTAGCCCAGATTGGTGAGAGACACTACAAGGATAAAGATCAATAACAAAAACTTTTTTTCAGCGAGATTTTTTTTTTGCCATTGTTATTAATTTCATCAATAATGATGAGATTTTTGTCCCTACTATTAGCTTGATCAATAACAGTGAACCATGAATCTCACCGTTATTACTCTACTACGACTATGAATCTCGCTACTATTAGCTTCATCAATAACAATGAGTGGTCCGCCACATCAAACTTTCATCTTTTGGAATGTAGCAAACATCTTTCAAATTCCAACTGCACTATCTAGCCTATGAACTATCAACATTACCTTCGATAGATCAAGGCCACATTTTTGGTGGTTTTTCATTGCCATGTTTTAGAAGCAGGATTCACGTGGATCTCCATGAAATCTTTTTCTTTGCCACTTCACCAGCCATACACTCACATGTGCACACATTCACATACATATCCTTATAGTTTTTGGTATTATGTGTAGTTATTGAAAGATTTTTCATTGTGTTATCCTTTTAATTATCTCGCTTCTCTATTTCTCTCCCCCCCACCCCTCTTTCTCCTTGAAGCTATGTTATAATGTTGGAAGATGATCTTTTATCTTTGATTTGTTTAAAGTGTGTAGCTTATATTAAGCATGAGTGCAACTATTTTTTTCCTTCTATATCCTCTTCTACCTTATGCTTATATTGCTATCTCGTTTTTGTGTTTTTTATGTATTATATTTTTACATATGTTTTTTTTCTTCAACAATGTTTTGTTGTAGTAGGGCCTAGAATACATAGGGCGACATCCGTTATTTTTATTTTTTTATTTTTTTTAGGTTTATACCCTATAACGGTGAGATCCTTGTCTTACTATTATAGCCTATAACAACCAATAAATTTTCTATGTTATAGCCTATAACGACAAAATAGGGATCTCGCCGTTATAGCAATGAGCCAGGGATCTCGCTGTTATAGCTTAGCTCACCATTAAAGATTGTCATGCCGCTATTGGTGTTCTCAGTTCCAACGAGATTCGTCCCTGGTGTTGGTTCACCCTTTAATAGTGAGCTATAAATGTTACTGTTATTACTCAACAAAGGCTATTTTTTTCGATGACTTGTCGGCGAGAATTCTTGTTGTTATAGGCCTATAGTGGCAAGAAATAAAGCAATAATGGCTAGATATATCACCACTATTGAGTTACGTCCTTATAGTGAGGGAGAATGATCAACCCCCCCCCCCCGATTAACAACCATTGATAAAAGGGTGATTTTTTGTATATAAATCACAAGTATTGGATCAATGAACAGGTAAGGGTCTATCTAACCCAGTTTGACTATAATATATATATATATATATATGTATATATATATATATATATATATATATATATATATATATATATATATATATGAAAAAAAAACTAAACATAATAAATCCTAAACGGTAAATCCGACGATAAAAATTAAATAAAACATCCACAATAAGAAAATAAATATAATAACAACCAAACAAAAACACTACAAGCTATCAACTGCTCATATATACAAAAAAAGGAAAAAATCAGAAGAGAAAAAATTAACCGAAAAAGTCTATGAGCATCGGAATGAAGCAAAAAAACTGTCACATAAATCATTGTAAGAGTACAAGAAAAGGGTTAGGGTTATAGAGGGAAAAGGGTTACCACTCTTTTCACATGCAAATACAAAAAAAATAAAAAAAATGAATACAAACACTTATACATATACATGTAAATTCACATGCTAAAATAAAATCTCGCATTGCTTAACTTTTCACAAATTCCGCATCAAAAGTACACTTTCACAACAACCAATGCAAAACTCTTAACGAATTTTTCATTCTAATTGTCTATATATGTGCAAGACAGGCCCTATCCCCAAGATGGAGGGTGATCAGATGCTTAATGCACAAATATTTGTGCAATCATTTTTGTTTTTTTGAAAGGCAAGTTGGGGTTAAGCGGACCCCCTACCAGAACAACAGGTGCCCCATGTGGTGGAGGGATTCGATCCTGGGCCTTCAGCTTGACACAGGACCCCGCTTACCACATGGGATACCACCTCGGTAATATTTGTTCAATCATATTGCACCTAATATTTTCGACACAGTACACATAGATTAAGATGAGGTCATTTTTTTATACCCATTCCAGTATCTAAAAGAATTGCTTTAAGTCTTCACAGTGAGATCATGAAGTCATATAAACAATTATAACAGTGACAAACAATTCAGTAGGAAAGAAACCTCATTGAAAAGAGACCAGAGGCCTTTTCTGGTGGGCATTGAGCAAAACATGAATACCAGATATCAACCAACAAGGTGTTGGTTCATCAATGGACCAATATCAAGATCTAAGCAGCATGTCATACAAGATATCTAAATAGAATTTGGCAAGACAAATGAACTAATCATTGTAACATATCTCCATCCAGAGTTTGCACTTTTGCAGACACACATCACAAACAACAAAGTTTTCAGAAAATAAAAAGAGTTGCTGCCTTGTCTCTCAACTGTTGCTTCAAATGGACAATCTCTTGCAAGACATTGTTTCTTTGTCGTGTTGCCTCTTCAAACTTTTTTTCCAAATAGAGTTTTGAACTTGCAAGACATTGGAAGCAAGAGGTTTTAAGTTGAGTAAGAGTAAGACAAAATATATGGAATGTCGGTTTAGTAAGCAACGAAGTAGTGATGGGAGTGTAGTGAAGCTTGGTGAGCAATAAATACCGGTGGATGATTGTTTCAAATATTTGGGATCTATCATTCAAAAGTATGGAGAAATTGATGAAGATGTAAATCACAGGATAAAGGTAGGGTGGATGAAATGGAAAAGTGCAACTGGAGTGTTGTGCGATCGTAGAATGCCATTGCGGTTGAAGAAAAAGTTTTATAGGACGATTATTAGGCCCGCTTTACTATATGGTACAGAATGTTGGGCTGCCAAGAGACATCATATTCAAAAAATGAGTGTAGCTGAGATGCGTATGCTTAGATGGATGTGTGAAAATACAATAAAAGATAAGATTCAGAACGAGGAGATACGTAAGAAGGTAGGCGCTGCACCCATTGAAAATAAGATGAGAGAGATATTTTTATGGTGGTTTGGACATATTCGGCGAAGGCCTAATGATGCTCCAGTTAGAAGGATGGAGAAATGGGAAAATATATTAGTTAAAAGAGGTCGGGGTAGGCCTAAGAAGACTTGGATGGAGATGATAGGAAAGGATATGAATGCTTTAAACCTCACCGAGGACATGGCATTGGATAGAAATGATTGGAGGAGAAGGATTCATGTGGAAGACCCAAAATGATTTTCTTTGTTGGTTCATATCGCCGACCCCAATTGTTTTGGGATGAAGGCGTAGTTGTTGTTGTAGAGTTTTGAACTTGCAACTTTTTCTATTTCAAGTGACTGCGTGTAATTGATCCTAAATTATAAGAACAACAAATATGAATAATTATCAACACAAGTGACATTACAAAATTTTAACTTGAAAATTTCTTCTAACAACAACAACAACAACTACGCCTTCATCCCAAAACAATTGGGGTCAGCGATATGAACCAAAAAAGAAATTCATTTTGGGTCTTCCACATGAATCCTTTTCCTCCAATCATTTCTATCCAACGCCATGTCCTCGGTGAGGTTCAAAGCATTCATATCCTTTCCTATCATCTCCATCCAAGTCTTCCTAGGCCTACCCCGACCTCTTTTAACTAATATATTTTCCCATTTCTCCAACCTTCTAACTGGAGCATCATTAGGCCTTCGCCGAATATGTCCAAACCACCGTAAACGATTCTCTCGCATCTTATTTTCAATGGGTGCAACACCTACCTTCTTACGTATCTCTTCGTTCCGAATCTTATCTTTTATTGTATTTCCACACATCCATCTAAGCATCCGCATATCAGCTACACTCATTTTTTGAATATGATGTCTCTTGGCAGCCCAACATTCCGTACCATATAGTAAAGCGGGTCTAATAGTCGTCCTATAAAACTTTCCCTTCAACCGCAATGGCATTCTACGATCGCACAGCACTCCAGTAGCACTTTTCCATTTCATCCACCCAACCTTTATCCTATGATTTACATCTCCATCAATTTCTCCATACTTTTGAATGATGGATCCCAAATATTTGAAATAATCATTCACCGGTATATCTTGCTCACCAAGCTTCACTACACTCCCATCACTACTTCGTTGCTTACTAAACCGACATTCCATATATTCAGTCTTACTCTTACTCAACTTAAAACCTCTAGCTTCCAATGTCTGTCTCCATAATTCTAACTTAGCATTAACCCCAGCTCTAGACTCATCAATCAAAACAATATCATCAGCAAACAACATACACCACGGTACATTTTCTTGAATTGATCTCGTAAGCTCATCCATCACTATTGCAAATAGGAAAGGGCTTAAAGCAGATCCTTGATGTAACCCAACCGTTATCGGGAAATTGGTTGTCACCCCTCCACAAGTGCGGACATTGGTTACTACTCCTTCATACATATCTTTAATTATACTAATGTACTTGAGAGAAACACCTTTCTTCATCATTGTCCACCAGAGAACGTCCCTAGGTACTCTATCGTATGCCTTCTCTAAATCAATAAAAACCATATGCAAATCTTTGTTCCTCTCTCTATATCTTTCAATAAGTTGTCTAAGAAGATGTATAGCTTCCATAGTTGATCTTCCAGGCATAAAACCAAATTGATTCTCCGATATCATGACAACCTTCCTCAACCTAGACTCAATCACCCTCTCCCAAAGTTTCATAGTATGACTCATGAGTTTTATACCACGATAGTTTGTGCAATCTTGTATATCACCCTTATTCTTATATAAAGGCACCAAAGTACTCTTCCTCCACTCATTAGGCATCTTATTTGTTCGCCAAATCAAGTTAAAAAGATTTGTCAACCATTCTAAACCTTTCTCTCCCAAGCATTTCCAAGCCTCGATAGGTATACCATCTGGGCCAACTGCCCTTCTTGATTTCATTTTCTTCAAAGCCTCTGCAATTTCTTTCTTTTGAATCTTGCGCATGAAGTCACGATTTATCTCATGAAAAGGAATGGAGAAGTCTCCAAGATCTTGAGCATGACTATCATTAAATAGCTTATCAAAATAATCTTTCCATCTCTCCTTAACCTCCTCATCTTTGACTAAAACCCTTTGCGTTTCATCTTTGATACATCTAACCATACCCAAATCCTTCGATTTCCTATCTCTCATCTTTGCAAGCCTATAAATATCCTTCTCGCCTTCTTTGGTATCCAACTTGTCATAAACCTCCTTATATACCTTAGCCCTCGCGTTTCGAACAACTTTTTTAGCTTCCTTCTTTGCTATCATATACTTCTCCAAATTCTCATTATCACGACTCTTACTTAGATTTCTATAACACTCTCTTTTAACCTTAATAGCTAATTTGACATCCTCGTTCCACCATGATGTATCCTTACCTAGTGGTGCACCGCCTTTAGACTCACCCAATACCTCCTTAGCTACTTTTCTCATACCACCCGCTATCTTATTCCACATTGATTCTGAATCCTCCTCGAGACACCAATCAACTTCCTTAACTACCTGCTCTACAAACATTCCTTGTTTAGCTCCTTTCAGTGCCCACCACTTAATTCTAGGATCTATCCTATGTCTATCCCTTTTGCGGCATTGTCTAATTCTAAGATCTAAAATTAAGACTCTATGTTGTGTAGCTACACTTTCTCCTGGTATAACCTTACAATCGATGCAACAACCCCTATCTCTCTTTCTAAGTAGGAAAAAATCTATCTGACTCGTATTAACCCCACTTTTAAATGTTACTAGGTGAGACTCCCTCTTCCTAAACCAAGTGTTTGCTAAGATCATATCATAGGACAAAAAAAAATCTAAAATCCTTTCTCCACTTTCATTTCTTTCTCCTATACCATAGCCTCCATGGATATTCTCAAATCCATCCCTACTAATGCCTACATGTCCATTAAGGTCACCGCCGATGAAAAGCTTTTCTCCATAAGATGTCTCTTGTACTACTCCATCTAAATCTTCCCAAAATTGATGCTTAATGGAATCATCTAAACCTACTTGAGGTGCATAAACACTAATAATATTAATAATATCCGTACCTAATACTAATTTAATAAGTAAAATTCTATCACCCTTCCTACGGACCTCAACTACATTATCTATAAACTGACGACTCATAACAATCCCTACTCCATTCCTATTCCTATTTATTCCTGTATACCAAATCTTATATCCCCAAGGTTCTATCACTTTAGCTTTCTCACCTACCCATTTGGTCTCTTGAAGACATAAAATATCAATCTTTCTCCTACACATAACATCTACTAACTCTACCAACTTACCAGTTAAAGACCCTATGTTCCAAGTGGCTAACCTAATTTTATGGTCTTGAACTAACTTCTTTACCCCCACCCGTCCAACAAAGTGAGGGAACCCTTGCCTATTTGACACCACACCCGGGCGCCGGTGTGACGCGTCGCTTCTGGGCGACGACCTAGCAACCCTTGCACATTTATCACTGCCTCCGGGCCTAGAGAGTACAGCGCGTCGCTCAGTAGGGAACGCCCCAACGAAATTCTCATATTGGTTCATTTTCATAGGATATGACAAAGTTTTTATGCTGGCTGTCACAGGCCTACCGCAACCCTCCTCCTTTATCCGGGCTTGGGACCGGCAGTGTATAACTACACAGGCGGAGTTAACTTGAAAATTTCTTCTAATGAATGGAAATTGTATGGTGATGGCTGTCATAAATTTATGAGCATCTCCATATATCAACTAGTTTGTCATAATCTAGAGCACACTGTTAGTTAAAATAAACCATAAAATTGACAAAAAGGGAGAGAGAGAGTTTTGTAAAACACAAATTTTGATAACAGATGTTAAATATTAAGACATACTAGGGAGAAGTTAATTTTTTCACAGAACAAAAAAAGAAATAATAAAATAATAAAAGTTATTTGGTCACAAAGAGGGGCGCTCATGCTTAGAAGTGAATTCTTTATACCAAATGTTGTGAAATATGTATCATAACTCATGTCATAATTGCCAAGAAATGGTGTTGTATCGTAACACAACATAATGTATTGTACGTATCAAAAAATGTATGCGGCATAAACTTAGGTTTTAACAGAATTTAAAAAGAAAAAGAAAAAGAAAAAGAAAAAAGGAAATGATTATGGATGAAGCTAAATAATGCAGGAAATATTTGATAAAGTCAATAAACAAATACACAATAATGAACAACTAAAGAATTGAACACAAATAATTAGGCAAAAAACATAATTATAAATAACTAGTGCACAATCTCATCATTCATAACATTTAAGGTCACAATTGTTCTCTAAAAAAAACACTTATAAGGTCGCAATTCATGATAAAACATTATTAGGGTGACAGACAAAATGGACAACGTTAGATAACAATCAAACTGATCTGAATGGATATTAAATATCTAATATCCTAATATCTTAATTTTTTAAGCTCTTAGTACTAAACACATTAAGACTAAACTATTTACAATATTTTCCCAAGTAAAGTTTAACATCTCAATAATGGTTCTATCCCTTGCTTCTTCATATGCTCGAAAACTTCCTTTGTTTGTAAAGCTAGTGGCATGTACATCTTTTGGTCATAATGGCTCATCCTTCTCAAGCATTTCTTCTTCAAAATCTGCTATGACTTCGGGCAATAATTGTGTTTTTTCTTTTATTTACTTCTTGAAAACTAGCTACCATTAGAGGTGTCAACTGGTCGGGTTTGGTTAGACCTGGTCCCGATTTTTGAGCATGGTATCGGGTTTGGATTCGGGTCTAATCGGACCCACCCTAAGAGAAACCATACCCGGACCTGATAAGAACTACATGAATCAGACCCGGGCCATACCCAGTAAAACAATTTTTTTTTATCATTTTTACATTGAAAATTTGTGGGTCTTAATCGGAACTCGGTGGGACCCAGGTCTGGTATAAAATTTCACAAACCATACCTGGGTTCATGTAGTAATCGGACCTTCGGGTCCGGACCCGGGTCTTAATGGGGTCTTCTTATTTATCACCATACCCAGTTCTTATAGGGTTTGGTACGGGTCAGGTCCGGGTAAACCCAACCCGTTGACACCCCTAGCTACCATATCTACATGAACCACTGAGTTGCATCGCTTTACAAAATTGCCATAACCTGCAAGATGACATTTGAACTAGCACATTCTGTCATGAACTACAATTCCATAAAAAAGGACAGTCATTTCTCCCCAGCTTGTTCATAGAATCACTCCTCTGGGTCATTTCTAGATGTTTTATCTCATGCTCCTGATGCCATCAATCGATCTAAACTCAAAAGACCTGAAAAGTTATAATTTATAGGAGCACCTAAAAAACTAGGTTAATAAATCATCTTTTCCCTCATCCACCACTCTTGGAAGTTTTAGACCCATACTTCGGATTTCTTGTACATAAAAACAAAGAATCCTCACCTAAAACTGGAGAATGATGCAAGAGAGGAATAGAGATCAACTTCTTTATCCACAAAGGGTACGTAGAGATGGTATTCTTTCCATTCCCCAATTGGATCATAGACTGAATTAGAGACAAAAATCACGAAAGCCCCAAATCCCTAATTCTAGAAAACCCTACAGAAAACACCTAATATGAGAAATGTGTTTGGGGGTCAAAACAACCCTTCTATACTAAAAAGACCAACCAAAAGTAGTTAGAGTGCATCTAACAATAACAAAAATTACTAAAAAAAAAAAGTGAGTGTCTTGCATTTCAGGGCTATTATGATACACCTCATATACGTAGTGCGTACATATAAAAACAGTTACATCCCTCAAACTAGTTTCAGGGGGTGTATCATATTTTTGCTTTTTTAGTGTTTGTATTTTATCCTTTTACAACATTGCCTTAAACCATTCTTAACGGCAAAATTTCGGGAGATTTTCAACTTTCTGAATATTTCTCAAGTTTTTTCGGCAAAATCTCGAGAAAATTATTAAAAAATCAAATGAATTCTCAAATTTTTTAAAAATGTTTAAAAATTCAAATAAATAAACTAATTACACAATTAATTTTATATGCAAAAAAATATAAAATCTATTTTCAATCCCACTAGCCATATCTAAGAAGTACCAACCTATTCCACAAAACCCTAATTCTAATCAATTTTCAATAATAACCCACAAGAAGATACTAACAATAAACAAATTTCACAGAAGATAACAATAATCAAATTAAACCAGGATCAGATTTGAGCTCTAGTAATTCAAATGTCAAAACACATTGAACTGAAACTACCAAAACCCTAATTCTCGTCAATCACACGCATGATTTGCCATCACGATCTGAACCACCAAAAAAAAAATGGAAAAGAGGGCTTCAATCTTCTCCCGAAATATAAAAACATAAGGAGGCAGGGAATTACCTCCGCCTCAAGCTAGGCCACAACGCGCTCTTATCGTGAGCATAATAAAAATTTGCCAAACCTCCACCATTGATTGACCTCCTAACATCTGAATCCCCAACAGCCTCCGCAGGCGGATTTGGCATCGTCATCATCGGCGACTTCGAAGGGCTCCTGAGGGGCAACCTCTTGGTCCGAGCAGAATCCGCATTCTAGGGAGTTCTTAGAACCAGGGATTTCATCGGCACATCAACGACATCCTGAACATGGCCATCACTGTTGTCATTGCCTCGATCTCTGTCATCCTTACCGCGATCATCCGCAGCGGCATCGTGGACGATGATGTCGTAGGTTCATTGCATTCATCGGCAGCGTGGACGATGATGTCGTAGGTTCATTGCATTCATCGGCATCGATGGGATCCATGTTCTTGTTATTGTACATGGAGAGGAGGGCGATGCCCACGACCTCCTTCTCTCTGTAAAACCCTTTTTGCAGACTGAGCAAATCAAAAAGCAAACGATGAGAAAAATCGAGGCAAAAAAAATTTGGAAAACCTAAGACAAAAGATACGGCGATATATAGCGAGATTTACAAAATCTCGCAAACATCACAAATATTAATCTCACGATATTTTGTAAATCTCGCAAAAAATTGCAATTTTTAACTTTTAGAGTATTATTTGCTTAAAAAACACGAGATTTTCATAAATCTCGCGATATTTGTCACTATGAGTGCAAGGAGTATATGGAAATGTTTGGTTTTCATGATAACAAATCAATGCTTGGGATCGTTCTCCGTGTAATGAAGACACACTTTTAGATGATGCAAGGAATCATGAATGCTGGTGGAGATCAAATTAATTTGGATATGAGGACTGAAGTTGGCATATTATGTCCCTAATAGCATTTAGGTGACAATCCAATCACTTTAACATCAGCCCCCATTTTCAATAAATTAAGAAACAAGAAGCAGACTCTCCAAATGATTTTGCATGAACATGGAGTAGGATCAGTACATGAAATGGATATTAGATCATATCTGAATCCACATGAGAATCCCATCGCATGGCATCTGCCTACAGCGCTGCCAACTATGGGTGTCAACTGGCCTGGTTTACCCGGACCCGACCCGAACCAAACCTTATAGGGTCCGGTAGGGTGATAAATAAGAAGATCCAATTAACACCCGAGTCTTGACCTGAAGATCCGATTAATACATGGACCCAGGTATAGTTTGTGAAATTTTATATCAGACCTGGTCCCAACCCGAGTTCCGATTAAGACCTGCAAAATTTCAATGTAAAAATGATAAAAAAAAAAAGGTTTTACAGGGTATGGTCTGGGTTTGGTTCATGTAGTTCTTATAGGGTCTGAGTATGGTTTCCTTATACTGGACCCAGTTAGACCCAGGTCTGGACCCGATACCATACCCAAAAATCTCATCCAAGTTTGTTTCCACCTGAACCAAACCCGACCCGTTGACACCCCTACTGCCAACAGACCAACAGTAATCCAAAATTGCATGTCTGCATGGTGTCAATGAGTCAAAACTCATACATGTGAGTTATTTGGACTCGGTCTGACACTGTAGAGTGATCTACATGTTTTATTTAATGATGATCAGCCCCTCGATCACCGGATTCCAATGTGTTAACAGGTTTTTCCGGTAATTAAAAAAATCAACGGCTTAAGTGTTTGACCAAAAAGATCTATTCCTTTGTAAAAAAAAAACAAGATCCAAGAGCCGATGCTTGGCAATTTGACTTGTTGAACACATTGGACATGTATATAATGAGATTCAATCCAGGCCTTATTATATGCGAGTAATCATTTACTCATCAGCAAAGACACTTGAAAATTTTGTATGACTGGTAAGAAATTAAAAAATGTAATTAACTAAAACTGTCTGACTACTTGGTCTTTTAACTTGATCCTGGCTGGTAAAGTAGAGTTTGGGCTTGGATTTAATAGTGTCTGCATTTAAGGCCAGCTCTAGGTGACAGAAGAGAAGGGAATAAGGTTGAGATTAATGCCTGCTTTAGGAAGGATTTCTTGGTGTAATTATCGAGCTCTATGTGTTAAGGGCTGACCCCGCTATAATCGTCTTATTGGATTCTTAAAAGAATCTCTGACCCACTAATCTAGATCTAATACTTATATTCATATTTCAAATTTAATACCTAGATTCATTTTTTACTTATGGGTTCCATGTGTGAGACCCAATAACCACTCTGAATTAGGGGTGGCAATCGGGTCGGGTTGGCGGGTTGGCGTGTCAGCATACCTCAACCCGAACCCGAACCCGACCCGTTTATTAAACGGGTCGGCTGTGGCAAACATGAACCCGACCCGTTTAATAAACGGGTAACCCGACACGACCCGCCAACCCATTTAATAAATGGGTTGGGTCGGGTAAACAGGTTTTCAGGTTGACGGGTTGATGGATCGGGTTGGCAGGTAGGCAGGTTGGCGGGTCGGGTTGGCGGGTTGACGGGTCGGGTTGGCGGGTTGACGGGTCGGGTTGACGGATCGGGTTGGCAGGTAGGCAGGTTGGCGGGTCGGGTTGGCGGCTTGACGGGTCGGGTTGGCGGGTTGGCAGGTTGGCGGGTCGGGTTGGTGGGTTGGCGGGTCGACCCACCCGCCTAACCCGTTTATTAAACGGGTTGGCGGGTTGGCATACCCCCAACCCGAACCCGACCTGTTTAATAAACGGGTTACACGGGTCGACCCGTTTATTAAACGGGTTGGCTTAAGCCCAACCCGAACCCGCCTAAGAGGCGGGTTGGCGGGTCGGGTTGGCGGGTCGTGTCAGAAATTGCCACCCCTACTCTGAATCCGTACCAGTATCCCATGTGGTAAACGGGGTCCTGTGTCAAGCTGAAGGCCCAGGCTCCAATCCCGCTGTCACATGGGTCTGCTGTTGCTTTTACACAGGTGGGGCACATAATGCTGGGTGGTTGTGTCCCCAACCTGGAGTTTCACCTTGCAGGGAGGAAGGCCCGCTAGTGGCCTGGGTTCTTGGTGAGGGTTCCTTCGTCATGAAAAAAAAAAAAACAGTTCAGGTCCACAGTTTGACACACAACATATTTATATACCGGTAACAAATACAAATTTGAGATTTTGGAAAAAAAAATATGGGTGGGAATGATTTTTCCTATAACTGACTTTGCTGTTAGCTGAATCTGAACCCAGCCCCATCTACTCTACTGTAAAGCCACTACTCTAGTGACTATGTCCTAAACATGTAATAGATGTGATACTTGCACAAAAAATTGAATTATGGAGTGATGTAGTGAAGCAAGCAACAACCATAGAATATCCTGAAGAAATGCTTCGCTTGATCTCAGTTACACAGGCTGATCAACTATAAATATTCATGGCAGAAATAAAAAGGACATGATAGAGATTATCAACAGAGGGTGGCACTTTGGGATGATAGAATACATACCACTTGCAACTAGAATGTTGTGCAGAAAATAAGCTGAAACTGTTGGAAACATTCAATATGCCATGAATTAAAGATTGCCGCAACCAACATTAAAATTATTGTTGCAGCCTCCACAAAAAAATGTCTCACTGCAACTAAAGCATCAGGAGCATACTACCTCTAAATATTGTTGCTCATTAAGTAGATTATTGCGAGCCTTAGTCAAGTCAAGAAGCAATCTCTCCTGTCATATCCAAGCGAGGTTCAACTTGTGTAAGAATATAAAGTAGATTAAGACAACCCAAGTCATTGTAACTGTTGATCTCCAAAGGAAAATGATGATCCAAGTAAAAGACATACTTCCACACGGAGAGCACTCCAAACATCTAAGAATTCACCGTTTTCTGAAGAAAGGGTGTTGTTACAGCTGGATAATTGTCTATTAGGGTCCTCAATAGTGTTATTGCACCTTCGAAGTTCATCATGTATCCTTTGAGCCTCCTCACGGGAACTTTCCAGTCGTGTAATTCTACTTTCATATTCAGATTTTTTTGGAGTTCCTCAAGAAGTTTGCCGTTAAGCACCCTTCACTGACCTTTTAAAATGATAATTAATTGACATAACAAAAGAAACCAGCATTAAGTTTTTCAAACAATATTCAAAAAATGAAAAAGAACAAAATGAAAATATGTATATAGAGTTTGATCAACTTATAAAAACCAAGATGACAGTTACATCATTTAAAAGTAATGAACAAGAAATCAAAGTTACGAACTGACATAAAGAGTTAAGTACGTCTGCAGGAACACACACACACACACACACAGAGAGAGAGAGAGAGAGAAAGATTTTTTTTCATGTTTTTCTCAATTCTGCACAGGTGTTTCTATTGCTTGATTGTATATGAACCGACTCTTAGATTATCTAATTCCTACACCTGGGTAGGTTTTTATAAGGTTTGAAAATCAACAGTCTAAAACTTTCATAAATATTAAAGGTTTAAAAAACATGCTTTTTTTTATCAAAAAACATGATTCAAAGTGTCATTTCCTAAGAAATCAACCATACCAAACACATCTGTAGGGTCAGATTTGTGAAAAACTTCTTCAAGAACCCCTTTTCACTCACCGTAGGTGCCTGCCTAACTTTTGTTAGCAGCAACTCTCTCTCTCTCTCTCTCTCTCTCTCTCTATATATATATATATATATATATATATATATATATATATATATATATATATATATATATATATATGGGTTAATGTTTGCTACAGTTTATTGTATTTATAATTAACTTAGCAAACATTTTTTTTTCTCACATCTAACACCATATACGTGATCTACATGTTTTTATTAGTGGGAACCAGCATTTGCATTGCCAGATGTATACAGCTTTTTCCGGCCATAAAAATAATCAACGGTTATGAATGATAAATTCTTTTCAACTCATAAAAACATGTTTTTTTTGTCAAAAAAATCATGATCCAAGGGTCAACTAAACGAAGCAGAATACATCTCTGAGGTTAGATTGAGTCAAAACAACTTGCATCATAAGATCCCAACCCAATTGTGGGTACAATCGATTGTAACAAATTTATGCGAAGCAGGTTATATGTCCCCCCCCAAACAGGGCAGTTAGCTACATCTCATGTTCGGGGGTCCCAAAGAGCACCACGTATGTAAGCATGTGCGTCTCGTATCCCCATGTTTGTCAGCATTAATTAGCATTGGAGTTTTATGCGATTGCAAAGACTTAAGTACCCTCTCCTCCATTGGTGCCAAAAAAAAATGACGATTCTTGAAAAGGAGTGGTTGTAAAGACTTAAGTGCCCCGAAGATGATTATTTAAGACCCAGTCTCTGCACTGCAGGATTATCTGAGAAAGAAATCTCCCCTGGAGGAGGCCATGAACATCAACCCTCTCACTCTCTCTCTCCCTTCTATTTCTGCTTCTATGCACATCCAACAGAAGATCTTACATTGCTCCATCAAGCACCGACTGACCTGCACATTGACTGTTGTGGAGCCTGATTCAGAGTTTTTACCCTTACAGGAGGAGGGTTTGGGGGCTCATCCCAGCGTGGGTAGCATCATTCAACTAAATGAGTTGTAGATCCTGATTCAGAGTTTTTACCCCTACAAGAGAGGGGTCTGGGGGCTCCTCCCAACGTGGGTAGCATCATTCAACTTGAAGAGTTATGGAGTCTGATTCAAAGTTTTTACCCTTACAGAAAAGGGGGGTCTGAGGGCTCCTCCCAGCGTGGGTAGCATCATTCAACTTGAAGAGTTGTGGAGTCTGATTCAGAGTTTTTACCCTTAGAGAAGGGGGTCTGAGGGCTCCTCCCAGCGTGGGTAGCATCATTCAACTTGATGAGTTGTGGAGTCTGATTCAGAGTTTTTACCCTTATAGGAGAAGGGTTTGAGGGCTCCTCCCAACGTGGATAGCATCGTTCAACTTGATTCGTTGTGGAGCCTGATTCGGAGTTTTTGCCCTTACAGGAGAAGGGTTTGGGGGCTCCTCCTAGCGTGGGTAGCATCGTTCAACTTGATTTGTTGTGGAGCCTGATTTAGAGTTTTTGCCCTTACAGGAGGGGGGTCCGGGGCTCTCCTCCGGCATGGGTCCTGGGTGTCGTGGTAAAAAAATGCACAGGGTGTCGTGGTGAGAAAGACATATGTTTGTTCCAAGCAAGGTTAGAAGAAATCAATGGAAAATCCAACAGGGAGCATGCCAGAATCAAGATGTGGATGTCAAGCGAGAATGGTGTTGTGCAACTCAAATAACACAAAATAATAAGGGTCTGGTTTTTAGTTAAAATGGAGAATGAAATGACAATAGAAATTGCTTAAAATTTACAGGAATAAACTAGACTCAATAACGAAGACACCATTTTTTACGGATTTGGAATATGACCTTCGGTTAAGGAGATATGGCCCTGACAAGTTGGTCTTAATTCGGGTAGCGATTTACAGCGATTTGCTTACTGAATAACACTATAAATCGCTATAGCGATTTGCGGAAGACACTACAAATCGCTATAGTAAGATCTAAAAATACTATAAATCGCTATAGCGATTTGCGATAGACACTACAAATCGCTATAGTGAGATTCAAAAACACTATAAATCGCTATAGCGATTTGCGGAAGACGCTACAAATCGCTATAGTGAGATTCAAAAACACTATAAATCGCTATAGCGATTTGCGAAAGATACTACAAATTGCTATAGTGAGATCCAAAAACAATATAAATCACTATAGCGATTTGCAGAAGACACTACAAATCCCTATAGTGAGATCCAAAAACACTATAAATCGCTATAGCGATTTGCGGAAGACACTACAAATCGCTATAGTGAGATCCAAAAACACTATAAATCGCTATAGCGATTTGCAGAAGACACTACAAATCGCTGTTGAAAAGCCGGATAACACTATAAATCGTTGTGGGGCTCGTTGGAGACCCGAAAATACTACAAATCGTTGTAGGAAAGTCCGATAACACTAAAAATCGCTGTTGGAAGGCCAAAAAAAAATTGGTCCGGAGGGCGCTGCCCCCCGAGCCCTCGTCAGAGGCGCCCCCCCCTGGACCCCCGCCCGCTGACCGCGCAGCGGGATCCACGCCAGGGGGGGGGGGGGAGCCCCCGGACCCCCCTACTGTAAGGGCAAAAACTCTAAATCAGGCTCCACAACGAATCAAGTTGAACGATGCTACCCACGCTGGGAGGAGCCCCCAAACCCTTCTTCTGTAAGAGCAAAAACTCTGAATCAGACTCCACAACTCTTCAAGTTGAACGATGCTACAGTCAGTGTGCAGGTCAGTCAGTGTTTGATGGAGCAATGTAGGATCGTCTGTTGGATGTGCACAGAAGTAGAGAGAGAAGGGAGAGAGAGTGAGAGGGTTGATGTTCATGGCCTTCTCCAGGGAGAACTCTTTGCCTCCCTTGATTTCTTCTCTAGATAGAGATAGAGGGTTTTACAGTGTTTTACGGAGAAAGAAGAAGAAGACTTTGAAGAGTGAACATCATCCTCGACTTTCTGGATGGAGGACATGTTTGTCCTTTTTTTGAATGGAGAAAGAAGAAGAAGACTTTGAAGAGTCAACATCATCCTCGACTTTCTGGATGAAGGACATGTTTGTCCTTTTTTTGAACGGAGAAAGAAGAAGACTTTGAAGAGTCAACATCATCCTTGACTTTCTGGATGGAGGACATGTTTGTCCTTTTTTTGAACGGAGAAAGAAGAAGAAGACTTTGAAGAGTCAACATCATCCTCGACTATCTGGATGGAGGACATGTTTGTCCTTTTTTTGAACGGAGAAAGAAGAAGAAGACTTTGAAGAGTCAACATCATCCTCGACTTTCTGGATGGAGGACATGTTTGTCCTTTTTTTGAACGAAGAAAGAAGAAAAAGACTTTGAAGAGTCAACATCATCCTCGTCGTTCTGGATGGAGGACATGTTTGTCCTTTTTTTGAACAGAGAAAGAAGAAGAAGACTTTGAAGAGTCAACATCATCCTCAACTTTTTGGATGGAGAACATATTTGTCCTTTTTTTGAACTGTTTGTTTTTTCTTTTTTAAATGAAGGGCATTTTTGTCATTTTCTCAAACCATCACTTTATGAGAAGAATAGCAAGAAAGGGTACTTAAGTCTTTGCAAAAACACCAGAGTCCGATGCAAAGTTATGTCAACATACACGGGAATACGAGCCTCATGTGCTTGTATACGTGGTGCTCATTCAAAGCCCCGAACACAGACGTGGGATTCAGTGAATCATCCGGGGGGAACATACACCACCCTCCCAAATTTATATAATCAAGTAAAAAGTTCTAAACAGCAAAATGGATATAAGAATTGCTACCTCCTCTAGCAAATATTTCCTCGTTATGGGAACCTCTAGTAATGCTTTGTTCCTTTCCTTGTGAACTTCATTGAGCTTTTGTTCCAAATGGAGTTTTACTTTTGATGCCTCTTCTTTTTCAAGTGAAACTGTCGATAATTGGTCCTTAATTTTAAGTAAACAACATAAGCTCATATGATATGATAATCAAAACAATATCAGAAAAATCCAATGACAAAAATTAAAAGGGAAAGCCATATCGTTAAGTTACAGACAAAAAATAATTAACTTTTGTGAAGATATAGTGGTTGTACTTTTGCAATGGTATTTTTAAAACATGCTTTTCAATAAAAACTTTAGAAAATCGACAACCAAATATAAAAACCAATTTTTCACTTTCGTGGCGAGTACAGGTCGAATCCACATGGAACAAAATGATATTCAATATTAATTCTCAAAGTTTCAATTTATTAATATATCAAATGTCTACAATGAAATAAAATAACTACAAATTAAGTCACAAAATAAAAATTAACTACAGTAAATTCTAAATTCAGCTGCTCAAGCTTTCTCTATGTTATAAGGGCATTCTTATCATTTTACCACTATAGTTGTTTTGTGCTTGATGTGAATAACCTTTAACCTGTAAGATGCTTGTCAACCAGACAATCATCATTTGGTCCAAGCTCGGAGGCCTCCCACGGTGTGATCTAACCTCTGTTGATGTCTGCAACCTCTGGCAGCACGATGGCAGAACAGTGACGGAGGTTCGAAGGATAGTAGACAGAAACGAAGTGCTAGCCCAGAAAATTCCTTGGCTCGCGTGAAGGCCTAGAAATCTCCTCGACTGGAAAGCACCCGAAAAGCTCCTCGATGCGAAAGGTAAGCTCCGTCAATGGTTGTCTTGCTACTGCACACAAAAATCAGATTTTGAGAACACACTTGACACGAAAAAAAAAACTTACAAAAAGAAATGGAGAGGAAAAAGATGGTGACACCCGAAAATCTCTTCGGCGGTGCAACACCCAGAAAATTCCATGGTGTGATGAAACGTAGGTGGAAGGTAGAAGATGAAGATGACTGATACTGTGGAGGTTGCTCAGAAACTCTGGACCAAAACTGAAATGAGGGGGGCGTCCCCCCTTTTGTCTAAATTTTTACGAATTTCAGAAAGACTTATAAAAAAGTTTCTTATAAAATACTACAAAATTTTAAAAAAATGTTGGCCGCCCCTTTTAGAAAACATAAATGGGCCTAAGGTTGGTTTAGTGTGCTCCAACCCTGATCCAAGATCCAAAAACATTTTTCTAATATAGGTCTGGATCTGAATCTCGTTGGAATTTGCACCCTTACATTAAAAAGCTCATAACTTCGCTAATTTAACTCCGAATTGGACAAAATTTGAAATGTAGCTTCCTATGACTAGAATCAACATAAACATGGGTTTTAATTTTAAAAAATGGATAATGACATGCATATTATGTTAATTTTATAATGCATTTCATGCATTATCAGATTTTCTCATGCTTGAATATTGCTAGTCCTTGAGCAACACTAAAACTAAAAACAAAAGAAAACTAAATAACTACTAATCAATTCTAGCTTTCATTTTATGCAAATGCAAGAGATAACATATGAAAAGAAACCACACCCCCCAAAATACAAATATTTTTTTTAAATTTTTCTAAAATTCATGATCATGTACATTCCTTTTTTCAGAAATTCGAACACCTTCATGTTGTCATCTTTCTCTCCTTACTTGTATGATTTCTGCATAGTTTAAATTTTCTTTTTCTTTTCTCAGCAATGATTTTTTTTCTTTCAAGCTCTTATTCTTTTTTTTTTTCAATTGAGCTCTACATCCATCATCAAACTTTGCAACCCTTGTAACGAGCACTGGGGCGATAACTCTCAGACCAAACAACCTTAGGGTACCAAATACAAAGATTCCTTGGCCTTACTAGCTCGAGTTACTAGGTCCTAGACTTTTGTAGTGTATGTAGCCTTTGTTGTGTGCAATGCCATAGCTTATTAGGCTTTCTATTGGGTTCGTGTAGTGAGCTTTAGGTCGATGACTCCCCAGCCAGATGACTTTAGGGCATCAGGTGTAAAACACTCCTCAGACTTACTTACTCAAACCCAACAGGTCTCACTGATGATGTCTAAGCAAAGTGTTCGACCTCCCAGGTTGCCCTTTTTCACAAGAACGAAACACGTCAACTAGTACTTGTCTCCACTACTCATGTGACAACTTAGAAGACTAAGAACAACTACATTTGCTCCTTACGTACATTTCTTTCAGTGTTTTTATTTGTAACATACTATGCATTGTCATACAAATAATTCTATCTAGACTCCAACAGTCACATGTTCTCATTTCATCAAAATCTATGCAATAATCATTCTTTTTAGATCAATTTTTTTTAAAAAATTGCACATGGGATTTAAAATTCTAAACATATGTCAAATCCTACAAAGGACATTCCATGAAAAGCTGAAAATTGATTTTCTAAATTTTATTTTTTATTTTTTTAATGACCCCTCCCCTATGCTTAAATGATGTTGTCCTCAGCAGCACTCCCCCATGCTTAGATGAAACTATCTTATGCATGCATGAATGTGCAACAAGAACAAGACAATGATAGATACAACCTGACTATATGCTGAAGCTCGTCTGAATACTCCATTCCCACATTCATTGCACCACCATCATGTATACTCAGATGCATAATTTTCTGTAAACTTGACATGAAGTTGACATCTTAATTGCTGCTCCATCCTCGTATCTTGTAAAAATAATCACCATTCTAGCATAAGAGATTAGATCAAATGATTAATGAAATAACAAATAACAAATAACCACAAATAAACAAAAAGAAATAAACCACTCAACCTATAGCTAATCTATCTCTACTATGATATAAACAATCAGCTAGCTCAATCAAGACACTCAATAAACACAATTTTCTCACACTTTTCCGCTTGTGTCTCTCCAGAAAAATAGGGCTTTAGTCTTTGCCCATTCACTTTTAAAACTTTATGGTTGCGAGGATCCTTGATCTCTACTGCTCCAGAAGGAAATACGACTTTCACTATATATGGTCCATCCCATCTGCTTTTCAACTTCCCAGGAAATAATTGAAGCTGAGAGTTAAACAACCATACTTGTTGCCCGGGCTCAAACACCTTTCGATTTATGAGTTTATCATGAAATACTTTTGTGTGAGCCTTATAAATGCGTGAACTCTCGTAGGCTTCATTCCTTAGCTCTTCTAGCTCAGTGAGTTGTAGGCGATGCTCTTTGCCAGCTTGGGCCATATCAAAATTGAACTTTTTAGTTGCCCAGTAAGCCCTATGTTTCAAATCTATAGGGAGGTGACATGCTTTCCCAAAGAGTAATCGATACGTTGACATGCCAATAGGGGTCTTGAACGCAGTCATGTACGCCCATAATGCATCGTCCAAACGCTGAGACCAATCCTTGTGATCCGAGCGAACTGTCTTCTCTAAAATCCTTTTAATCTCCCTATTTAAAAACCTCAACCTATCCACTAGTCTGAGGATGATAAGGAGTGGTGAACTTATGATGTACATGTTTTCTCAGAAGTGAAGCAACTTGTATGTTCCTAAAATGTTTTCCACCATTACTAATCATTGCTTGTGGCACACCAAATCGACTAAAAATGGTGTGCTTAATAAACTTAAGCACCACTTTATGATCATTGGTCTTGGTGGCCACAACCTCGACCTATTTGGACACATAATCAACTGCTACTAAAATATAAACATTGCTGAATGAAGGCAAAAATTGGCACAAGAAATCAATGCCCCAAACATCAAATATCTTAACTACCAAAATCGGGAGCATGGGCATCGTGTCCCTCTTGGACATGTTCCTTGTTTGCTAACATCGAAGACACTTCCTATAGAGCTCATGTGCATCTTTGTGGAGTGCCAGCCAATAAAATTCAAACTATAAAACCTTGGTGATAGTCTTCCTACTACTAAAATGACCTCCACAAGATAAAGAATGACAAAACTGGAAAATGGACTCATACTCCTTCTCTGGAACACACCTCCTAATAATCTGGTCTGCACAATACTTGAACAATGCTAGTTCATCCCAGTAATAATGTCTCACCTGCGCGAAAAAACTGTCTCTCATTCCTAGTCCAATACGCAGGAACTTGACTGGTCACCAGATAATTCACAATATCAGCAAACCATGGTAACTGTGATGCTCCTACTGCCATGATTTGCTCATTCAAAAAATAATCACGGATCTGGCTCTGATCCTCAGAAGAATCCACATCCGGTCTAGATAAATGGTCTGCTACTATATTCTCACTACCCTTTTTGTCTTAAATCTCGAGATCAAATTCTTGTAGTAGCAGGACCCACCGAATGAATCTCAGTTTGGTGTCTTTTTTGTTGAGAAGATACTTCAATGCAGCATGGTCAGAATAGACAGCCACCTTGGAGCCAAGCAAATAAGACCTAAACTTGTCCAATGCAAATACTACCACAAGTAGTTCCTTCTCTATCGTAGTTAATTCATCTATGCACCAGACAAAGTTCTGCTTACATAGTATATGACATAGGGCTTCCTATCAATTCTCTGTCCTAAGCTAGCTCCCATGGCATAGTCGGAGGCGTCATACATGATCTCAAATGGTAACATCCAATCCAGAGATCTCAAAATAGGTGTTGTGGTCAAGGCATCCTTAAGTAACTCAAATGCTCGCATGTAATCTACATCAAAATAAAAATGTTGATCCTTAGCTAATAATATACACAGTGATCAAGAGATTTTACTAAAATCTTTGACGAACCACCGATAAAACCCTGCGTGACCCAAAAATGAACGTACCTACCTCACAGTAGTAGGTAGAATCAATCATGAAATTGACTCAACCTTCACTCTATCCACTTTAATCCCTCTCTTGGAAACTATATGTTTGAGAACTATCCCCACCTAGACCATAAAATAGTTCTTTTTCCAACTAAGCACAATATTGGTCTCCATACATCTCTTGAGCACTCTCATCAATTTATGGAGGCAATCTTCAAATGAAGATCCGTACACTGAAAAATCATCCATGACATCATCTACCATGTTAGAGAAAATAGCCATCATGCACAGCTGAAATGTGGTCGGGGTATTACATAGCCCAAACGACATATGTCTGAATGCAAAGGTGCCATACAGACAGGTAAATGTGGTTTTCTCCTTATCGTCAGGATGGACAACTATCTGATTATAACCAGAACATTCATCTAAGAAATAATAGTAACTCTATCTTGCGAGTCTCTCTAGAATCTAATCAATGAATGACAACGAGAAGTGGTCCTTCTGTGTTACAACATTCAACTTCCTTTAGTCTATACACACTTGAAATCCCGTGGTGGTCCTCATTGAAATACTCTCCCTTTCTCATTCTCCACGATAGTGAGTCCAGATTTCTTAGGGACCACCAGAACTGGACTGACCCACTGACTATCATAAATAGGTAGATTATTCCAGTATCTAACTACCTCCTTTTTTACCACTTTTTCATGTTAGGATTTAGCTTTCTCTGCATGTCTCGCACCAGCTTGGAATCCCCATCACAATGAATCCGGTACATGCAGAAGGAATGATCTATCCCTCTAAGATTCGCTACTGCCCAGCCGATCACTACATTGTGCTCTCTCAATACCTCAATCAAACTGATCTCCTGCTCCTCAGTGGGCTGTGACGAGATGATCACAGATAGTGTCTCCTTGTCTCCCAAATATGCATACTTGAGTGAGTCTGAAAGGGGCTTCAACTCAAGCTTTGGAGGTGACTCAATGGAAGATCGGTTGTGGTCTCAGCAAGTGGTAGGAGAGGTTCAACATACTCTCTCCAAGGATGGGTACCACATTGAATAGAAGCTACATCTAACCTATCATTATCCTGACTATCTTCTATTGTATAATAGAACTCTAATGGATCATAAGTCATGTACAACTCAGGCTATGCCTTCACTATCTCATGTACAATGTCTATCTGGAAGCACGCCTCATCTTCAGCTAGACCCATGGTAGTATTGAAAATATTCAATCTGACTTTACTATTGCCAAATGATAGGTTCATGACTCCTGTCTTACAATTGATACACGCATTGGCAGTTGCCAAAAATGGTTTGTCCAGAATGATCAAAGTTTGGTGTCGACTATCCACACCCTTCATATCTAGGATAATGAAATCGACTAAAAAATAAAAATCTTTCACTAGCACGTCCTCCAAGATACCTCTCAACACCTTGATGAAACGATCTGCTAGTTAAATTGTCATCAGGGTCAATTTCATTTCTCCTAGCTCAAATGAGTTATAGAAATATCCTGACAAGATATTCACGCTTGCCCCAAGATCTAACAATGCACGCTCAATCTGGATATTTTCTATGACACAGGAAATAATCGGGGCATTAGGGTCCTTGAGTTTTGGTGGTTAAAAACTTTTCCTCTTGAATTTCTCTTTTGTGTACATAGTTCTTTGAGGAATTTGGCATACGCCGAAACCTGCTGAATGACATCTAGCAAGGGTAGGTTGATCTATACATGCTTAAAAATCTCAAGCATGTCCTGCACCTTGGTTTCATGCTTTCATATGCCTGCTGAAGATTCTAAGGCCTTTGGATACGGTGGTTTGGGAATATACATCGAGGGATTCTTTTCTTTGTGAGAAGACTCACCTCTATCCTTGTTCTTATGAGAAGGTGATGATTGAGCCAAAGTAAATGATATGGTCATATCTGGCTCATCTATCTTCTGTCTTGGCTCAACATGATACTCACTTATGCTCCATAGAGCCATAACTGCTTTGGCATGTTGTTGTGTTGTATCGGTTATGTACAGGCCTCCAGAATTATGTTCCTTGCCCTTAGGATTCATGACAGGTTGGCTAGGTAAGCTACCATCGGTTCTCTTACTCAATGCTTCTGCTAATTGACCTATTTGTGTCACGAGTTTCACAATAGACTGTGTATGGGTATTTAACACTTGATTGCACTTCTCGAAGACATTTTGATAGGATATTTTCATCTCTTGAAATGCTTGGAGAAGTCTCTCCTCGAAAGATGACTGCTACGGAGGCTCCTAAAGAATAACTGAAGGATAAGTAGGGGATGTCTGAGGGTAACTAGGCCTCTGGTATGTCTACATGGGAATGCTAGGCCTAACCTGCTAAGTGGGAGGGAACAGGATATGTGGGTTCTTCCATGAAAAATTTTGATGATTTCGCCATCCCGAATTATATGTCAATGAAAATGGGTTATGCATGGGTCTGGCGAATCCTTGAGTGACCTTAACTTGTTCTTGGATAAATTCAGGATACTAAGCTGCCAAAGGACACTCAGTGACATGATGTGATGGACTGGAGCACAGGGTCCACACTGTCTGCTACTAGGATGGTCCGGCTAAAAGTTGGTCCAACTTATGCGCAAGCATATCAACCTTACTCTGAATCACATCAGTAGGTCCTACCTCTAGCAGACCACCCTTCTTAGGTCCACTCGGTATAATCTTTTCAGCATGAGATGCTAAAGATGAGGTCGTGTGGTGTAAGGAGTTCTCAGCTAATGTCTCAAATAACCCCCATGCTTCGTCTTCGCTCTTTAACATAAAGGTACCACCACACGACGTACTTACTAATCCTACTAACTAAAAAGGAAAAATAATAACTAGATATTAATAAAATGAAATACTAGAAATAATGAATAGCAATCGTCGTTCCCTGGCAACGGCGCCAAAATTTGGTTGTACTTTTGCAATGGTATTTTTAAAACATATTTTTCAATAAAAACTTTAGAAAATCAACAACCAAATATAAAACCAACTTTTCACTTTCGTGGTGAGTACGGGTCGAATCCACATGGAGCAAGATGAAATTCAATATTATTTTTAAAAGTTTTAATTTATTAATATATCAAATGTCTACAATGAAATAAAACAACTACAAATTAAGTCACAAAATAAAAATTAACTACAGTAAATTCTAATATCGGCTGCTTAAGCTTTCTCCATGTCACAAGGGCATTCTCATCATTTCACCACTATAGCTGTTTCGTGCTTGATATGAATAATAATAACCTTTAACCTGCAGGATGCTTGTCAACCAGGCGATCGTCGTTCAGTCCAAGATCGCAGGTCTCCCACTGTGTGATCTAACCTCTGTTGATGTTTGCAACCTTTGACAGCACGATGGTGGAACAATGACGGAGGTTCGAAGGATGGTAGACGAAAATGAAGCACTAGCTCAAAAAATTCTTTGGCTCGCGTGAAGGCCCAAAAATCTCCTCGGCCGGAAAGCATCTGGAAAGCTCCTCGGTGCGAAGAGTAAGCTCCATCAATGGTTGTCTTGCTGCTGCACACAAAAATCAGATTTTGAGAACACACTTGACACGGAAAAAAAACTTACAAAAAGAAATGGAGAGGAAGAAGATGGTGACGCCCGAAAATCTCATAGGAGGTGCAACACCCAAAAAATTCCATGGTGTGATGAAACATAGGTGGAAGGTAGACGATGAAGATGGCTGGTACTATGGAGGTTGCTCAGAAACTCTCGACTCAAACTGAAATGAGGGGGGTGTCCCCCCTTTTGTCTAATTTTTTTAAGAATTTCAGAAAATCTCTTATGAAAATTTTTCTTTAAAAACACTGAAATTCTTAAAAAATGCTAGGCACCCCTTTTAGAAAACATAAATGCGCCTAAGGTTGGTTTAGTGTGATCCAACTCTGATCCAAGATCAAAAAACGTTTTTCTGGTATGGGTCTGGATTTGGATCTCGACGAAATTTGCACCCTTACACAAAAAAACTCATAACTTCACCAATTTAACTCTGAATTGGATGAAATTCGAATCGTAGCTTCCTATGACTAGAATCAACATAAACATGAGTTTTAATTATAAAAATATGGATAATGACATGCATATTATGTCAATTTTATAATGCATTTCATGTATTATCACATAGTATATTTTGTATATTCTAAGGATAGATTATCTATGGGGACTATAGCAATTATCATTGAATATATTTAATATGATAAACAAACAAGATCTATTCTTGGTTGAGAAGTAGAGAGAATATTCTCTCCAGCAACATATTATAGCCATTGGTGATCACATAACTATCAAGATCCGACGCATTATTTTCTAGAGATAAAGTAAGTTCCATAAATAAGATCCCATTGTACTTAGGAATACAAATAAATTCTTGGAATTCTTTCTGTCTATCTCTCTCTATATATAGGAAAACTAAAATATGTTTGCTGGTATGAATCAAGATTTTCATAGGATTTTTTGTAAATTTATCCCTGCAGATGCATTTGACAAGGTCCATTTGCTAGGAACCGATTGTTGGATCATCATAATTGGACCAGGAAATGTGATTTTTTATGCTTGAATATTTATGAAAATTCTAAGCCATTGATTTTCAACCTTTAAAAGATTCTTCTTATATATCATAATTGGATGATCCAAGAGTCTATTTCTATAAAACCAAACTTCTAGGTCACATCCATACGATGAAATTTTCAAAAAAAAAAAGTAAAAAATCCTATGAAAATCTTAGTTCATACCAGTAAACATATTTGGTTGGTAAACATATTTTAGTTACCACACACACACACACACACACACACACACACACACACACACACACACACACACACACACATATATATATATATATATATATATTCAAAACCCGTATCATTGAATAAGTTTTCGTTCAAAGAGGTTCCGACATGCAGCCACTGCTAAATATCGTTAAATGCAAAAAAAAATTTGTCCCAGACGAAACACCTTTTTGGTGATATATGTTACTTCTCTCTCTCTTTCTCTCTCTCTCTCTCTCTCTATATATATATATATATATATATATATATATATATATAGAGAGAGAGAGAGAGAGAGAGAGTAGGTGTTTGAACATTAGGTGCTCGTGATACCAGCTTGATGGATTTTTAAGGTTCTTTTCATTTTATTTTTCAATTATGACCATACGAATGTGATCTATGTACTTGATTTTATAGGGATCAACTCTCAAAGTGTTCGATTCCGACACATGGGTGGGTTTTTATAGGGTTCAAAAAAATCAACGGTCCAAAATCTTTATAAATTTTCAAGGCTCCAAATATCATTTTTTCCATCAAAAATACTTGTTCTAGGTGTGGATTCCTCATAAATCAACCATACCTAACACATTTATGGGGCCAGGACTACGAAAAAAATACTTAAAGGGCAGAAAAACCCATTTAGCACGTATAAATTTCACACCTACCCATCTCTCTCTCTCTCTCTCTATATATATATATATGTGATTAATAGTTTTAAGTATTTTTAAGGGCATTTTTTAGGCCCCCTTTGTTTTAGGTCTCATTAGGCACCTTCACAATTTGCAGTTTTACGTAATTTTTTTCATGTCTAACACCATAGATATGATCTATAGATTTTGTTTAGTGGGAGCCAACTTTTGGATCTTCGAAATCTGACCTGTATACACAAGTTTTTTCAGTGATCTAAAATCAATGGCTATGAAGGTACCCTTTTTTTTTGGCTTATAAAATTGTGTTTTTTGTCTAAAAATATGATCTAAGAGTCAATTCCCACTAAATCGATCATGCTAAACACATCTAATGGTTCATATCTATCATAAAACACTACCATAACTGCTTTGGTCTGTTGCTGTGTTGTATCGGTTATGTACGGGCCTCCAGAACTATGTTCCTTGCCCTTAGGATTCATGACAGACTGGCTAGGTAAGCTACCATCGGTTCTCCTACTCAATGCCTCTGCTAATTGACCTATTTGTGTCACGAGTTTCGCAATAGACTGTGTATGGGTATTTAACACTTGATTGCACTTCTCGAAGGCATTTTGATAAGATATTTTCATCTCTTGAAATGCTTGGAGAAGTCTCTCCTCGAAAGATGACTGCTACTGAGGCTCCTAAGGAATAACTGAAGGATAAGTAGAGGATGTCTGAGGGTAACTAGGCCTCTGATATGTCTGCATGGGAATGTTGGGCCTAACCTGCTAAGTGGGAGGGATCAGGATATGTGGGTTCTTCCATGAAAATTTTGGATGATTTCGCCATCCCGAATTATATGTGAATGAAAATGGGTTATGCATGGGTCTGGCGAATCCTTGAGTGACCTCAACTTGTTCTTGGATAAATTCAGGATACTAAGCTGCCAAAGGACACTAAGTGACATGATGTGCTGGACTGGAGCACAGGGTACACACGGTCTGCTAGTAGGATGGTCCGGCTAAAAGTTGGTCCAACTTATGCGCAAGCATATCAACCTTACTCTGAATCACATCAGTAGGACCTACCTCTAGCAAACCACTCTTCTTAGGTCCACTCGGTATAATCTTTTCAACACGAGATGCTAAAGATGAGGTCGTGTGGTGTAAGGAGTTCTC
The DNA here is from genome assembly GCF_984573655.1 of Nuphar pumila. NCBI lineage: Eukaryota > Viridiplantae > Streptophyta > Magnoliopsida > Nymphaeales > Nymphaeaceae > Nuphar > Nuphar pumila. The sequence continues at coordinate 95,527,956 of NC_143253.1, forward strand.
AACTAATGTCTCAAATAACCCCTACGCTTCATCTTCTCTCTTCAACATAAAGGTACCACCACACGATGTACTTACTAATCCTACTAACTAAAAAGGAAAAATAATAACTAGATATTAATAAAATGAAATACTAGAAATAATGAATAGCAATCGTCGTTCCCTGGCAACGGCGCCAAAATTTGGTTGTACTTTTGCAATGGTATTTTTAAAACATATTTTTCAATAAAAACTTTAGAAAATCGACAACCAAATATAAAAACCAACTTTTCACTTTTGTGGTGAGTACGGGTCGAATCCACATGGAACAAGATGAAATTCAATATTATTTTTAAAAGTTTTAATTTATTAATATATCAAATGTCTACAATGAAATAAAACAACTACAAATTAAGTCACAAAATAAAAATTAACTACAATAAATTCTAAATTCGGTTGCTTAAGCTTTCTCCATGTCACAAGGGCATTCTCATCATTTCACCACTATAGCTGTTTCGTGCTTGACATGAATAATAATAACCTTTAACCTACAGGATGCTTGTCAACCAGGCGATCGTCGTTCAGTCCAAGATCGCAGGTCTCCCATGGTGTGATCTAACCTCTATTGATGTTTGCAACCTCTGACAACACGATGGTGGAACAATGACGGAGGTTCGAAGGATGGTAGACGAAAATGAAGCACTAGCTCAAAAAATTCTTTGGCTCGCGTGAAGGCCCAAAAATCTCCTCGGCCGGAAAGCATCTGGAAAGCTCCTCGGTGCGAAGAGTAAGCTCCATCAATGGTTGTCTTGCTGCTGCACACAAAAATCAGATTTTGAGTACACACTTGACACAGAAAAAAAAACATACAAAAAGAAATGGAGAGGAAGAAGATGGTGACGCCCGAAAATCTCCTCGACGGTGCAACACCCAAAAAATTCCATGGTGTGATGAAACATAGGTGGAAGGTAGATGATGAAAATGGCTGGTACTATGGAGGTTGCTCAGAAACTCTGGACTAAAACTGAAATGAGGGGGGTGTCCCCCCTTTTGTCTAATTTTTTTAAGAATTTCAGAAAGTCTCTTATGAAAATTTTTCTTTAAAAACACTCTGAAATTCTTAAAAAATGCTGGGCACCCCTTTTAGAAAACATAAATGAGCCTAAGGTTGGTTTAGTGTGATCCAACTCTGATCCAAGATCCAAAAACGTTTTTCTAGTATGGGTCTGGATTTGGATCTCGCCGAAATGTGCACCCTTACACTAAAAAACTCATAACTTCACTAATTTTACTCTGAATTGGATGAAATTCGAATCATAGCTTCCTATGACTAGAATCTACATAAACATGAGTTTTGATTATAAAAATATGGATAATGACATGCTTATTATGTCAATTTTATAATGCATTTCATGCATTATCACATAGTATATTTTGTATATTCTAAGGATAGATTATCTATGGGGACCATAGCAATTATCATTGAATATGTTTAATATGATAAACAAACAAGATCTATTCTTGGTTGAGAAGTAGAGAGAAGATTCTCTCCAGCAACTTATTATAGCCATTGGGTTTGATCACATAACTATCAAGATCCGACGCATTATTTTCTAGAGATAAAGTAACTTCCATAAATAAGATCCCATTGTACTTAGGAATACAAATAAATTCTTGGAATTCTTTATGTCTATCTCTCTCTATATATAGGAAAACTAAAATAGGTTTGCTGGTATGAATCAAGATTTTCGTAGGATTTTTTGTAAATTTATCCCTGCAGATGCATTTGACATGGTCCATTTGCTAGGAACCGACTGTTGGATCATCATAACTGGATCAGGAAATGTGATTTTTTGTGCTTGAATATTTATGAAAATTCTAAGCCGTTGATTTTCAACCTTTAAAAGATTCTTCTTATATATCATAATTGGATGATCCAAGAGTCTATTTCTATAAAACCAAACATCTAGATCACATCCATATGATGAAATTTTCAAAAAAAAAAGTAAAAAATCCTATGAAAATCTTAGTTCATACCAGTAAACATATTTGGTTGGTAAACATATTTTAGTTACCATATATATATATATATATATATATATATATATATATATATATATATTCAAAACCCGTATCATTGAATAAGTTTTCGTTCAAAGAGGTTCAGACATGCAGCCACTGCTAAATATCGTTAAATGCAAAAAAAAAAATGTGTCCCAGACGAAACACCTTTTTGGTGATATATGTTACTTCTCTCTCTCTCTCTCTCTATATATATATATATATATATATATATATAGAGAGAGAGAGAGAGAGAGAGAGAGAGAGAGTAGGTGTTTGAACATTAGGTGCTCATGATACCAGCTTGATGGATTTTTAAGGTTCTTTTCATTTTATTTTTCAATTATGGCCATACAAATGTGATCTATGTACTTGATTTTATAGGGATCAACTCTTAAAGTGTTCGATTCCGACACATGGGTGGGTTTTTATAAGGTTCAAAAAAATCAACGGTCCAAAATCTTTATAAATTTTCAAGTCTCCAAATATCATTTTTTCCATCAAAAATACTTGTTCTAGGTGTGAATTTCTCATAAATCGACCATGCCTAACACATTTATGGGGCCAGGACTACGAAAAAAATACTTAAAAGGCAGAAAAACCCATTTAGCATGTATAAATTTCACACCTACCCATCTCTTTCTCTCTCTTTATATATATATATATATATATGATTAATAGTTTTAAGTATTTTTAAGGGCATTTTTTAGGCCCCCTTTTCGTTAGGTCTCATTAGGCACCTTCACAATTTGCAGTTTTACGTAATGTTTTTTCATGTCTAACACCGTAGATATGATTTATAGATTTTGTTTAGTGGGAACCAACTTTTAGATCTTCAAAATCTGACCTGTATACACAAGTTTTTTCAGTGATCCAAAATCAATGGCTATGAAGGTACCCTTTTTTCGGCTTATAAAATCATGTTTTTTGTCTAAAAATATGATCTAAGAGTCAATTCCCACTAAATCGATCATGCTAAACACATCTAATGGTTCATATCTATCATAAAACACTTAAAACCTTTAGGGCAGAACATGGTAGAATGAGAAATGAGACCTAATATGTTCAGTTCTCATATATATCTATATATATATATATACCATGCATGATGTATTTGTCTGGAATACAGTGAAAAATTATAATTTTATGAACCTTGAAGTTTATAAAATTTCAGGTCGCTGATTTTTGAAGCCTTATAAAATCTTGCTCAAAGGTCGTAATCGGATAATCCAAGAGCCAATTCCTACTACAAGGACAATCTAGATCACATTTGTAAGGTTAGACGAAAAAAGAACGAGAAAGTGAAAAATATCGAAAAATCAAAATCATCCATTCACTCCTACTCGAGTAGCAAGAACCTATATATATATATGTGTGTGTGTGTGTGTGTGTGTGTGTGTGGAAACCTACCATATAGAAAATGACCAACCCTACCCACTAAAATTTTTTTGGGTGTTTTTTTGAAATTCTGACTTTATAGATGTGTTCAATATGATTGATTTACTAGAAATTGACACTTGGATCATGCATTTTGGATGAAAAAATGGTATTTGAATTCATATATATAAGGGCATAATAATAATTTTCTTAACCGGGTTGAGGACCGGCCTAGGCGCATGGATTTTGATTTTAACCTCCATCCCCAGTCCATTCCCCATTTCATGTCCTCCATCCTTGGTCCAAAGAGGTTGAGGCAAGGTGAGTTGCAGGTTCAAAAACCAGTGGTACAATTGAATAATAACTGGTGGGGGTCTGCCTAACCTCAGCTTGTCTTTCAAAAAAACAAACTTTCCTCTATAAATCCTTGCTTAAGTTATGTTTGGGGAGCCTGTCACCTAAGGAGATTGGATGGCATGGGAGGTAGTTAGCTGAGCTGGATCTCCCTTAATGCAGTTAGAGACAGTTTGGGAGAAAGATTTGAGGGAATCAGTCAGCTCCAAATCCCCAAAACTTTAAATTTCAAGTTAATTTTTAAAATAAAGTATTTACGACTCCTTGAATCACAGGGAATCGGTCACTGAATTTCTGAAAGTTCAATTTTTTTGTACTATGTTAACCATTCGCTATACTTTTCACCGAAAATTTCTTCAACGTTGTTTTCTCTTATTCTCAATCTCAAAAGGAAAAGAAGTAAACACAATAGGTTATACTTGCTTTTTTTCTCCTCTCTTTGGTTTTTTGAGTGATAGTTGGGACCATGGTCGTGACCAACATGGCAATAGGGATATAAGATTTCATCTTTGTGTTCATGGGGATTCATGGCATCCATCCGATGAGTCATCTATGATACTTGATGAGGTAAGCGCAATATATATATATATATATATATAGTTAGTTAGTTAGTTAGTTAGTTAGTTAGTGACCCTGAAGAGATAATAGCTAGCAACAATGGAAGATGTTGCCAGTTTTAAGTCAAGAAAATGCTTGTCATACTTATATCTGCTAAGTGCCACTTAAAGTTTTGCTCTTGCAGCCACCAACAAGACCTAAGTTTGGGTGGTGAACTATGTAAACAGGCAATGGTATTTTAAGATTTTTTTTTTCTTGCCTGATGGTTAAAGTCCTTGCCAGTGAAAAAAAAAATTGCTTTCTTTTTTTTTTCAAAGCAGGCTGGGGTTAGTCAGACCCCTACCAGTTATACAACTATACCATTGGGTTTTGAACCTGCAACGTCCCAACACAAGGAGATTTTGGTTTTCTGAAGACACCATTTTGAACTTGAGATGAGATCTAATAATATCTCACACCCATAAACCTATCACCACCTCTTTCATGCTAATCTAATTTTTTGCTACATGCTCCAAACATGGGTGACGAAATAGGAGTTGAAGGCTTAAATCCTGGAAAGAGTTGTACTTCCAAACAGTAGGAGTCCACAACTCTTTTAAATCTATTTTCCTTGAATTTAGTATTTTTACTTCAACTTCTTGCAAATCGCTCCAACACTGGTTTCACTCATTCACTTTTTAATTCCCATGTCCAAAACCCAAGAAGGCTTGAGTTAGTTAGTTAACATTTATGGCTATCCATCAGTCTTTTTCTGAGTTTTCTTTTTTTTGTTGACTCGCTGCGAATTGTCACTTAATGTGCCTGCCTCCCTACAAGGTAGACCTTACGGAGCCGAGCGCACCTGTTAAAGGCACCTGCACACCCAGTGAGAGTCACACCTGGGACAAATAGGTCAGCACTTTCTCCTCAAGCCCACCATGGGCAACCTCCATCATCCTGAGTTTTTCAGCTATGGCCTTGGTTGGAAGAATGGCAGATGTTCCAAATGCAATGACATCACCCGGCTTCATATATGCTGCAACATTTGCAGTTGAAGGGTACAACAGAAAAACTGGTGAACATTTGGGGGATGTCCTAGTGCTGGACGGGAGGATATTGTTGAATCTGGTGACCTACGGCAACGATCAGTCCCAGTATATACCGGTCGCCTACCTCTTCTTGATTGAGGGGGAGGACCAGTGTCCATGTTTTACACACTATACAGATGTGATATTTATTTTGAAACATCCGCTTAGGCCGCCTGAAACAATGGCCATGTTTCAAGCTGTTCTCTCTTAATGGGTGATTCAGTTATTGCATGGGTGCGGTGGTTGAATAATGGATTCCATTAGAACTTGAAAGTTAAGCGTGTTTGGGCGAGGCAGGTTATATGCCCCCCCCCCAATAAGACGCAGGTGCGTGTTCGGGGGTCCAAATGAGCGCCACATATATAAGCATGTGAGGCTCGTATCCCCGTGTATGTTGGCATCACTTAGGATTGGAGTCCGGTGCGGTTGCAAAGACTTAAATACCCTTTCCCACTATTTCTGCTTAAAATGATAGTTCAAGAAAAGGACAAAAATGCCCTCCATCTAGAAATCACCACAACAAAGCATTAGATTAGCGACGACCTCATTCCGTCGCTAACCGGCTTAGCGACGGATTAGCGATGAATAACTTATGTCGCAATTTTTTTGACGCTAAATGGCGACGAAATAAATCTGTCGTCAGTTTCGTCGCTAATTGCGACAGAATAACGAACGACGGATTCCGTCGCAAATCCGCCGGTACTAAACGACGACCTCGGCTTGACGACAGATTTACAGCCGTCGCTAAATTATATGTATAGCGACGGATATATCCGTCACTAATCCGTCACAAACAAGAAAAAAATAAAAAAATTTATTTGAAAATTAAATATTGAGAACGCTACAATTTATATTTCCTGTACAATTTATATTTCCTGTAAATAACAAACAAAGTACACATAAAATTTCATATAAAAGGGAACTAAAACAATTAAGCGTTCCACTTTAAAATTAACAAGTTTAATTATTTACAATTCAACAATTACATTTTCGAAACAAAAAAAAAATAAAACAAATTCAACACATTAATCTAATCATCGCCAAAATTTTGTGCGTCTTCTTGTTCATTGCCTTGATCTGTCCCTTCAGCTCCGTTACGCTGATTATCGCTAGCAACCTACACAAGAAAAGGATAGTCAATATTGATAAACAAAATATATTGAAATAAATTATACACTATATGTGATTTTATCATGTGCTCATATGTGTTCTAAGGCAGTAAAAAAACTCTATATGTGATTCTATCATAAATGATATGTGTTCTAAGGTAGTAAAAAAACTCTATATGTGATTATATCATGCTCATATGTGTTCTAAGGCAGCCAGAAAAACTCTATATGTGATTATACCATGCTCATATGTGCTCTAAGGCAGACAAAAAGCTATATATGTGATTCGATCATGCTCATATGTGTTCTAAGGCAATCAAAAAATTGAATATGTGATTATAGCATGCTCATGTGTTCTAAGGCAGTCAGAAAAACTCTATATGTGATTCTATCATGCTCATATGTGCTCTAAGGCAGGCGAAGCAAAAAACTTTATATGCGATTCTATCATGAATGATATGTGTTCTAAGGCAGTAAAAAAACTCTATATGTGATTCTAGCATGCTCATATGTGTTTTAAGGCAGTCAAAAAACTGAATATGTGATTATAGCATGCTCATATGTGTTCTAAGGCAATTAAAAAACTGAATATGTGATTATAGCATGCTCATATGTGTTCTAAGGCAGTCAAAAAAACTTTATATGTGATTCTATCATGCTCATATGTGCTCTAAGGCAGGCAAAAAACTTTATATGTGATTATAGCATGCTCATATGTGCTCTAAGGCAGGCAAAAAACTCTATATGTGATTCTGGTCTTTTATATATTACTTTTAAATCCATACGGGCCTTCGGATTATCCTTCGTTTTCCCTTTAACATTCATTTCTGTATTGAACACATTATCAAACACATTTTTCTCCACACGCATCACATCCAAATTATGTCGTATCAATAGGGTCGACCAATATGGTAGTTCCCAAAAAATAGATTTCTTTGTCCAATTGTGATTCTTCCCAAATCCACGGAAGGGTGTAGGACTGCGGGCATCTGTTAATACATCTGGAAAGTATCACAATCTTCTTAGAATCTCTATGTTAGACAATCTTGTGGATGGACCTTCCATTTCAATTGTGTCTGCTCTAAACACATTCTTTTGTCGTCGGAACGAATGATCGCTGGGTAGAAATCAATGATGACACTCAAACCAGCAAGGCTTCCTTCCATGCGTCAATCTAAAAGCTTTGGAATCCTCCATGCAGTACGAACATGCCAACCTCCCATGTGTGCTCCAACCAGATAGCATACCATATGCAGGGAAGTCACTGATTGTCCATAAAACAACGTCCTTCATATTGAAATTTTGTTTTTTGTGGGCATCATACGTGGTAACACCGTCATCCCACAGTACTTTTAGTTCATCAATCAATGACCTTAAATATACATCAAGATTTTGGCCAGGTGAGGTCATACTAGGGATCAACAGAGATAAGAAAAGATTTGGACGTTTCATACACAAGTTTGGTGGAATGTTGTATGGAGTTACAAATACTGGCCAGCATGAGTATGGAGTTGATCTACCCCCAAATGGATTAAATCCATTTGTACATAGACCGAGTCTAACATTTCGCACTTCTATTGCGAAGTTCTGACGAGTACGATCAAAGTGCTTCCAAGCTTCAGCGTCAACAGGATGCGTGATCTTGTTTTCATTGTGTCAAACTTTATTTGCATGCCATCTCATGTGTTTATCTGTCCTTGAAGACATATACAATCATTGCAATCTAAGAGTGATAGGAAAGTAGCAGAGCGACTTGTATGAAACTTCTTTTGATCTCGTGCTACCATTGCCTCTTGTCTTTGACTTGAACCGAGGATGCCCACATGATGGACATGATATATTATTTTCCTGATCCTTGAAATACAATATGCAGTGATTTGGACAAGCATCAATCTTTTTGTACCCCATACCTAGATCGTTGACCATAACTTTCGCACGATAGAAATTTTATGACAATTTTTCATCTTTGGGCAACATACTCTTCACAATCACGCACAAACGGTTAAAACATGATTGACTCAAATTATACTCGAACATCAAATTCATTAGTTGAAGAACTGCAGACAAGATAGTGTGACTCTCGCAACCATTTTAAAGTGGCTCATCAACATCTCTAAGTAAATCATAAAATCTACTAGCTGCATCATTTGATGCTTCTTCATCTACGGCAGTTCTTACATCACTAAGACTCATAGCAGAACCCAGTTTTGTTCCTGCAGCATCAAATATCAAATCCATATATGCATTATCGTGCACCACATTCACCCGTGCATCAAAATTGTTTCTAAATTCTTCTCCATGAAACGTCCAATTATGATAATCACTCACAAAACCCTTCCTGTATAGGTGATGTCTAACGCCATGAGGTTCTACAAATCAATTATTCTTACAAATCTTGCAGGGACACCTAATCCGACCTGTGGGGTCCACTGTACTGACACTTGCCGTTGCAAATTCAATAAAACTTTCAACACCTTCCATATATTCATGCGATAACTCATTGTCCACTATCCTACGGTACATCCATTCACGGTTTGCAGTCATTTTCTTATGATGTTACGAATAATAACCTAACCAGTTAAAAGAGAACCATCAGAATGCTATGATGAAGAAAATATCAATTTTATCATGCAATATATAATGTCATACAATAACAAGAATTATGATGCATGGATTGATAACTTAATATTTTTATGTGCAAACTATTAATGACATGATACAATCATTTGAAGCATGCTTTCATTATACAATTTCACATGGAAGCCATAATCAAATTGAAAGTAATTACATGCAAGCATGGATACAATTACATCAAACATTGCAATACATAGTAATCATTCATATCAAACAAATGGCAAACATGTACCTGCAGCAAACACACTTCAATATTCTACTAACTACTACCATGCTTAGCATAGAATCCGTACTCCAAAAATAAGAACACTTCTATATTCATACATTAAAATCATGCTCAGCATGATCTCCGAACTCCAACAAAGCAACCCTAGATATCAACAATTAAGTGAGTGTGTGAACAATAAAGTGTTACATCTAATAAGTTAAATAACATGTGATGCACTTGCATCACTTACTCACCATCCTAGTTGGATCAAGACTCTTTTTCAGAGTCCCAGTTGGATTTGAACTCTACTTTTTTCACCTATTTTTTGAGAAAACCTTTCAAAATCCTTCATTTTGGCCAAAATTCAAGAGTCCTAATCGAATTAAAATTCTTTCCCAGAATCCTAATTGAATCAGGACTCTATCCCGATTTCACCCTTTACTCCTGTTCTTTACTTGTTTTCAAAACCTTCTCATATGATTTTCAAAATCTTCTATTTTAGCCAAAATTCTAGAGTTCTAACCAAATCAGGACTCTTTTTTCAGAGTTTCAGTCGGATTAAAACTCTATCTTTCATCGTTATTCTGCCTATTTTTAACCAAATCTTTAAAAGAGAAGTAAAAAACTCAGAGTTTTAGTTGAACCAGGACTTTGTTCAAAGAGTCTCAGTTGGATCAGGACTCTGACCCTGATTTCAATTTTAAGAGAATCTTTCCAAAATCTCTTTATTTATCTTTCCAAATTTTAAGATTGTTACACTTCTATCACAGGGTTCCAAAATTCTGGGACTCTATCCCAAAGTCCTGATCAAATCAGCACTCTATCCTTAGTTCATTTTCTTACTTCATTTTTACTGATTTCCAAAAGTCCTTTTTAAAATCTCATCATTTGTTTTGCAGAAAACCAAAATTCTCAGAGTTCTAATCGAATTAAGACTCTTCCTCAGAGTCCTGATCGAACCAGAACTCTAACCTGACTTCAATATTTACCTCATTTTTACCTATTTTCCCAAATCCTCTCACCTGTTTTCTCAGAAAATCCAGAATTCTGAGAGTCCTAGGCAAATTCGGACTCTGCTCCCAGAGTTCCAGTTGGATTAGGAATATGTCCTGATTTCACTGTTTGTTGCTATTTTCACTAGTTTTGCAAAATCTTTCATCTGTTTTCATAAAAGACTCAAAATCTAGAGTTTTAGTCCGATCAGGACTCTGTCTCAGAGTGCTAATCTGACCAGGACTCTATTCTGAATCTTGTCTTACCTCCATCTTCACCTTCTTAACTTATTTTTCAAAAGAATTGGGTCATTTTGCGGAGTTCCAGTTGATTCAGGACTCTATTTCAGAGTTCTGATTGAATTAGGACTCTAACCCTAACTGTATTTTCTGACTTATTTTACCAGTTCTAATAAAATCTTTCAAAAACTTCATCATTTGGCTTCCAAAAATCTAAAACCTCAGAGTCCTAGTTGGTTCAGGACTCTGGTCCAGAGTTTCAGCTCGCTTAGAACTCTACTTTCAAAATCTTTGAATTCTATCTGTTGATTTTAACCCCTTTTCAAAGCCATTTTCAGTCTTCATTTCAAATTTTTTAAAACCCTGGTGTGGGGCCCACTTAGTTGGTGCCATATCTAGAGGAGTTCTGACCCAATCTGGACTTTGTATCATTTTAAAATTTCAATTTCAATTATACTTTTAAACCTCTTTTGAAAAATCCCTCATTTTTAAGTTTTAAAATCGTTTTGAAAAATCAAATGGGGCCCACTCGGAGTGGTACCATATTTGCAGAAGTCAGGGTTAGACTTGGGTTAGTCAGTGTCCTAGTTAGATTAGAGGTTTAAAAGAGTCAAAACCAATTTTTAAAATCAATTTTATCTAGGTTTTTAACTAGTGATTTTAAAAGTTTTAAATTAGAGTTTTAAAAACCAATGTGGGCCCACACTAGGTGACGCCACATTTGAAAGTCTTTTAGTTTAATTAGAAGTTTAGTTAGGTTAGTTAGAGTCCACATAGGTTAGGAAACTTCATAAAAATTTTCCCCCACTAATGGCTTTAGATAAGTTTTTAAAAGGGGTAAACTTGAAATTACTTAAGCCTTTATTAGAAAACCTAATTTTTCCTATTGAAAGAACCAAGAGGGAGGGCCGACCCCTATTCCTCTCCCTATTGGATTCTTGGAGCTTCTCTCTCCTCTCCAGTACTTTCTCGTTCCTCCATTGCAGCTGCAACCTCCAAGGTAATCTTCTATACATTATTTCATACTTTTTTATTATTTTTTATGAGTTTTCAATAGATTCCACCATGGGCGCCCCTTGTGTTCATGGTTTTTAACCATGGGTTTCATCCAAGAACCCCAAAATTGACCCAAGAAGATGATCTAATCTTATTCGATGATGTTTTCTAGGATTCTAATATGTTAGAATCATTATAAATACGTTTTTTTATGTTCTTAACCAATGAAATATGTGATTTACCCGTTAAATGAGCTAAATCCATATTTTCAAAGGGTAAATCAATTTCAGCCATAGATTTCCTATATATTTTTTATTTTCTTATTATATTAGTGTTTATTTCATATATTCCAGCATTAAATTAAATTTTGTCATGCCGTTTATGTATTTTTTTCATTATTTTCCATGTTTAAATCATAGTTTTTAGTGTTTTATTAGGTATTCTTATGTTTTGATTCTAGGTTTGTAGAAATCATGCTATTTCACATTAAATCTTTAATAGAAAATTCTGATTTTTTTTTAGTCCACGGATTTGTCAGTAAATCTCTGTAAAAAAATTAGAGGTTTTGGGGTTCGGGAATCTTGTCAGAAAAATACAAAGTTGAATCATGATTTATGTTACTTAAAATCATATAGATATTCAGGTGTAAGTTGCAGAGGTGATATTTTTGTCATCTGGGATTTGATTCATGATCCGTAAATTGCAGTAGATTTGTATTAGAACCTATTGTTTATTGTATTTTTCTCATAATTTTACTGTTTGCTATTTTTCCTTTGTCAGAAAGTAGAATCAACTTCTCAGAACTCGTTATGTTTTATTTAAACTTTAAGTTGAATTGTGTTGATCGTATCTCATAAAACGGAGATTCGATCAATGATCTATAAAAATAGAAACTCTTTATCTGTCTATATTCTATTCACTACTAAAATTTTAGTATTTTCTAATGTGGTTTGTTATTTTTCTCTGTATTTGAAACCAGAAGTATCTATTTTGATAGATTTTATATTTGTTAAATTCAAGTACAGATTGGCGGAATGATATCTCCGTAACCGGAGATGATTTTTCCAATATGTAAAAAAGAGAATCTTTGTTTTTTTGTCTATTATTTCTCTGTAAAATTGTATGAATTTCCATAGTGATTTGGGTCTGACACTATGACAGGTACTTGCCCATAGGTAAAAATAACATATTTTAAGGTTTTTATGCAAATTTTGAATTGGGATAATGTCAAAAATAAATTTTTATGATTCCAATTTAATTTTAGAATTATAATAAGTGCATGTGTTGATTTTTATTAATTTTGGTACTCATTTGGTGCTTGAATCGATTATATTGCAAATAGGGTTCCCGCAGGATCCCGAAACACTGGCAAAATCATATTTTTTGTGTTATTTTTTTTTATAAAAGTTCATGTTTTTAGGGTTTGTTCATGTTAAGAGTCATGTTAGGACATATCATATTTGATTTGGCTTTGATTTGAGTCTTTCTAAACCCTAAATCCAAAGTTTTACCAAAATATCTTCTGAAAAAATATGATTTCAAGGCCATAGTCTTGTTTTCAGGGGTATTTTTGTCATTTTCCCTTAAATTCCGAATTTCAAAGGTGTTTATCTTTATTATTTCTTCAATTTTATTTCATATTTCATCATGTTTATATCAGGAAAATTAGATAAAAATGCTTATATCTAGATAAATCGAGTAATTTTCAGATATTGTGGGATAAATCTAAAAAAGTCAACATATCTTCACTAATAAGTTTTTCTAGTTTTGAAGAGATATTCAAGCAGAAGATTTCATTTATTCATTTTTTTTCTTATTCAACTCAATGTAAATATCAAATATAATATTTGGAATAAAAGTTATATTTTCTGCATAGAATAGGGTACATTGCATATAGTTTGCTTTCGTATAATTTCAATATCTGATGTACGTTAATTCATGCACATTTTCCAAATCCACTATGGTTGACACGAATGGCACGTGAACAAGCTCTTAGGGAGTTGACAAACACGGTGGAATTCGTATTTGTGGCCATAGTCAGAATACAGATGAAACCCAGATTTATGATCTTCATATTAGCCACATTTAACCTACACTCTTAAACTAACTTCAAAATGCACTGCATTTCTCAAAAATTCAAAAGGATTTTCTCAATTCCCTCAAAAAGTATCTGTCAAATCCATATCCATTCATTTCAATCATTTCAAACAATCATATGCTTTCAATTCAATTAAGAGAAATCGATTTTCTCAAAATTTTCTAAGTCTTTTTTCAGAAATTGATTTTCTCAAAAACTCTGAGTTTTCAAATGATATTTCAAGTATTTACCAAGTTCAAATCATGATTTTTCAATGTTTTAACATTCTCAATTTCATTTTTGTCACTTACTTACCACGGGTGGCTGAGCACAAGCGAGTTCCGTTGAGAAATCTACAAAAAAACTGTTTTAACATGAAGTAACCACAAAAAAAAAAAACGAGGCAAATGAAAACATCTTGCATAGGCCTTGAGAAGCCCAGTACTCAATGACCTACCGAAACCGCAGGGGGTCAACCCCCTGCAGGAACGCAGGGGGTCGACCTCCTGCTGGAATAGCAGGGGGTCGACCCCCTGCTGGAACGTAGGGGGTTGACCTTTCGGCAAGGGGGTCGACCCCCTGCTGTTCCGGCAGGGGATCGACCCCCTGCCGGAACATAGTGGGTTAACCCCCTGCCGGAAAGGCAGGGGGTCGACCCCCTACCTGAACAGCAGGGAGTCGACCCTCTGCCGGAACAGCAGGGGGTTAACCCTCTGTCGGAAAGGCAGGGGGTCGACCCCCTGCTAAAAAGGCAGAGGGTTGACCCCCTGCTGGAAAGGCAGGGGGTCGACCCCTTGCCGGAAATGCAGGGGGTCGACCCCCTATGTTTCGGCAGGGGGTTAACCCCCTGCAGGAACAGGCAGGGGGTCGACCCTCTGCCGGAATAGGCAGGGGGTTAACCCCCTGTCGGAAAACGCAGGGGGGTCGACCCTCTGTCGGAACAGGCAGGGGGTTAACCCCCTGCCAGAAAATGCAGGGGGGTCGACCCCCTTAAGGTATTTTAGAATTTACCTTTCTTCGAGCGGCGGCAAACGACGAATGATGATCGGTGTGGCTGGCTGACGGTGGACGTTGGGGCCGGCGAACGGCGAACGATGGATGGCTGGCGGGAGTAGCGAAAGAAGAAAAGAAATAGAGGGCTGGGATTAGGGTTATGCGACAGTTCGCGATGGCTTAGCGACGAATTAATTTCGTCGCTAAGCCACCATAAATCAAAACACGTAAATGGCGACGAAATATATTCTGTCACCAATTTCGTCGCTAATTAGCGACAAAAGATTTTTCGTCGCAACTTCCATCGCTAAATGATGCTTTTGTTAAGACAAAATATTCCATCACAAAATCTGTCGCTAATTAGCGACGGATTATGCGATGGGATATATTTCGTTGCTATTTTCATAAATTTCATTAATTATAGCGACAGATGTGTTTCCCTCGTTAATCCGTCGCTAACTAGCGACGAAATAATTCTGTCGCTAAATTCCATCGCTAATAACCTATTTTTCTTTTAGAAGTGAAACACCGGTTGAAGAAAAAGACAAAAATATCCTTCATTCAGAAAAATGGAGGATGATGTTAACTCTTCAAAGTCCAAACATTTTGTTTTCTCCCTAAGCAATTGATGATTGAACCATCTACTATAACAAGAGCTTCCTCTGACAATGCACTCTTTGTCGTCGTCTGCTGCCACCGGAGCACCCTTTGCTGTCGTCTGCTACCGTCAGAGCAACCTTTGCCGCCGTTTGCTGCCGCTAGAGCACTCTTTGTCGTCGTATACATAGTGGGAGTATCGTGCCACCATTGGTTGTATCTACCTTCTGGGTGTTTTTCCTCTACTATCGGATTACCAAACTCATGGTGTTTCAGTGAGTTTCGTCTAAGGTTTTGTTATGTAAACAAATCGATTTATAAATCTGAATGCTAAATCTTACAACTGGTTGTACTATTCATGCTAAATAACACCTATTTTCATACTGAAATAAATCGATTTGTACCTATCCACCTTCTGGGCATCAAAAAATAGTTAGCATGATTTGTTCTTATAAAGGCCAAACATTACAATGATATGTACTTATAAAGGCTAAATTTTTACAATGATTTGTACGTTGGAATGCAATAATGATTTATACATTTAATGTAGTAGTGATTTGTACATTCGATGCAACAACAATTTATACATTTAAAGCAGTAGCGATGTGTATTTATGAAGTTACCTTAATTTGTACTTAAGTTTACTAAATCTTGCAACAATGTTTACTTATAAAGCCAAATATTGCGACGATTTATAATGTTGGTGATTGTTTAATGAATGTGATAATTTGTAATAATATATACTTGGGGAGACAGTTGTAACATATAATGATGCAATTAATTTTATGTGTTGTGCAGGTTAGCAATGACTAAAGTTTGTAAGACAAGAAAGCCCCCATGTTCGATGGAATGACTATCTGAAAAATTATCCACCAGTCCCATATATATGAGCGTTATGAAGGGTAACAAAATATAATGAAGATTGAGAATGCTAAAGACATGGACAAATGATTGAAATTGTATAATGTGGAGCATTATCCATCCGATATTGAGGCTGAAGAGCAAAGGAATGATAAGGAACAACTGAAGATGAAGAAAAAAAAGGATGGCAAAGAGAAAGGAAAGCAAAGGAAGAATGATGGCGAAGAGAAAACAAAGGAAGGAGGAGGAGGAGAATGAAAAGCAAAGGAAGAAAAGGCAAATGAAGAAGGAGGAGAGAGAAAGGCAAAGAAAGACGAGGGAGAATGAAAAACAAAGGAAGAAAAGGCAAATGAAGGAGGAGGAGGAGAGAGAAAGACAAAGGAAGAATAAGGAGAATGAGGAAGAGAAGGAAAAGCAATTGAAGAAGAAGAAAGACGAAGAGGAAGAGAAGGAAAGGCAAATGATGAAGATGGAAGAGGAAAGGCAAATGAAGAAGTATCACGACGAGGAAGAAAGAGAAGGGCAAATGAAGGATAAAGAGGATGAGGAAGAGAAGGAAAGGCAAAAGAAAGGAAGAAGTAGAAAAGCAGATGAGGAAGGCGAATGAGTGAAGGAAGGAAAAAGTAGAAAAGAAGAGGAGGGAGGCGTCAGAGCAAAGGAGCAACAAGAAAGGCAGAGGAGGAGAGAATGAATGAGGAACAAAAAAGGCAGAGGAGGAGGAGCGAATGATGGAGCAATAAGAAAGGCAGAGGATAGAGGGAGGGGATGAAGAGGAGAAAAGTGTGACCAAGGTACGTAAATCACTCATGTCTATCACAATTTATTGTGATAGATATTATTATGTATAGTGATTATTGTGATAATGATTACTATGTATAACGATTACACACAAAGCAATTACTTTGTATAGTGATTACTATGTATAGCGATTACCATAATAGCGATTAGTACATATAGCGATTACGTAATGATTTACTGTGATAGATATTATTCTGTATAGCGATTACTATGTATAGCGATTACTGTGATCTATGTATAGCGATTAGTTCGTATAGCGATTACTTTGACATCGATTATTGTGTATACGATTTGTAAAACCTACAAAATTTCAATAATTATCAAAATAAATAAATATTACCATTCTTGGAAATAAATACGATAAAGTGATATAGAGTCGATCCAATTGGATCTTGTATCCAAACTGGATCAAATGGATCCAGGATTTTGGATTCAGATACGATGTATGAATTCAGATCTTGGATGGATCTGAAACCCGATTAAAATCCAAAGTTTAGTTTTCAATTACAACTAAATTCGCAAAGCACTTTTCTAAAGTTTCATCTCTTGCGAATATCGCCCTCGTTATGACCATATCCGATTGATATACGCTTTCCAGTAATTCACGTGAAATAATGAGTTTTTTTCCTCGTTTGGGTCCCAAATTCGGGGATTTACTAGTCATATGTATTATGACTTTGATTTAAAATTCTAGGGACTTGATTCCTCATAAACAGTGCTTGCGCTACTTTGTACGTCTTACACGATTTTGAACATCGCTCATCATTGAAGTAGTTTTAGTCGCAAAGAAGTGCAACCAAGTAAGAGTTGGCGCACTGGTATCACTACAAGAAAAATGTTAATTAGCGACGAAAATTTGCGACGGATTTTTTTCGTCGTAAATTTGGAACAGATTAGCTAGAGAAAACTTTCTTTATGAATCCATCGCTAAGTAGCAACGTATTAGCGATGAAAAACTTTCATCGCTAAACAGTTGCTACTTAGCGACACCAATTTTTTTGTCGTTAATTCTCAATACAAGAAAAACATTTTAGCGACAGATTTAGCGAGGGAATTTTTCCGTCGCTAATTAGCGACGGAAAAATTCCCTCGCTAAATCCGTCGCTAATTTTTGATTTAAACCGAGCGTGAAATTTTCCCTCTCCCTGTTCAAAATTTAAACCGACCTCGCTCGATTTAAACCGACGACGCATGCGGGTTCACGGAGGATGGCGACGCCAGAGAGCATGCCGGTTCACGGAGGACGACGACGCCGGAGAGCATGCATGCCGGTTCACGGAGGACGGCAATGCCGGAGAGCATGCATGCCGGTTCACGGAGGACGGCGATGCTAGAGAGCATGCATGCCGGTTCACGGAGGACGGCGACGCCGATTCACGGAGGATGACGATGCCGGTTCACGGAGGACGACGACGAGGCATAGCGATCGTTGGAGGACGCCAACGCCGGAGAGCATGCCGGTTCACGGAGAACGGCGACACCAGAGAGCACGCCGGAGAGCACCGGTTCACGGAGGACGGTATAATTCTGGCGACGAGGCAGAGTTGCCATTCTGTGCAATGCCTGTCACGTGCGGTATAAGTTCAGCTTATTGCTGCCGAAATACCGTCTGACAGGGATCACTTTTTTTAATTTTGTTTTTGAAATTTAGCGATGGATAATGTTTGTCGCTAATCTATCACAAATTAGCAACGGAAGTAACGACAAATAAGTTTTTTCGCTAATTAGCAAGCAAAAATTCGCGATAGACTATATCCATCGCTAAACTGTTTAGAGACGGTTTAGCGATGGATATAGTCCGTCGCTAATCTACGATTTTCTTGTAGTGTATGGTTGGTTGCCTCAACAGGAAGAGAACATGAGTCAAATCCCCGTGTACGCCAGAAATTTTGTTAAAAGTCGCTATTTTGTAAATTGCGTTAAAAGCGGATAAAAGGATTACGATTGCAAGAGTATGCAACGAAACAAGAGGTGGCACACTGGTGGGGCTTGTTATCCCTTAGGGAAGAGAACCCATGTCCAAATCCCCCTGTGCGACATTATCTTTTTATTAAAGACAATTTTTTAAAAAAAAAATTCAAATGGTGTAATAACTCCTCCATTAAGAAGACCTTAATGGGGGAGGTCTCAAAACAAAGAAAATAATAAGCCACCCAAATTTCGAAATTTGGGTGGGGAGTTTCAAGACCTCAATTAAGGAGGTCGGTTACTAAGACAAAAAGAAATAAATACCTAAGACATCATTTTTGGAAAAATACACCAGACGTCTATAAGTGGTTAAATAAAATTTCGTTGCAAAGATATGCAACGAAATTGTGTATGGCACACTGGTGGGGCTC
The DNA here is from genome assembly GCF_984573655.1 of Nuphar pumila. NCBI lineage: Eukaryota > Viridiplantae > Streptophyta > Magnoliopsida > Nymphaeales > Nymphaeaceae > Nuphar > Nuphar pumila. Next base: position 95,547,193 of record NC_143253.1, read on the forward strand.
ATTACCCCTTATAGGAGAGGACCCCAATTCAAATTCCTTGGTGCACCAAGGTTATTTTTTTTCGGAAATACTTTATAACCAACATTTTTTTTAGTAACTCCTAATTAAAGTGACTTTAATAGGAAAACACGTTTTCAAGGTAAGAGAGGCTGGGCGATTTTCCCAAAGGGGAAACCCAACCATTTTTCTTTATTAAGGCCTCCATTCCCACGAATTTTGAAAAGGTTTATATTTAATGGGCCATCTCATAAATGCTAAGGAAAAACACAAAGAGAAAGAATTAGAAAAATATGTGTGAACGTGTTTCTTTCTTTGGAAGGAGGATCCAACCCCTCCCATACCCACGAATATTACATGGGAAGGTGAGAAGACAACAATCCAATAGGACTTAGTGGATTGCATTCATGGAAAGAGAGTTATAAAAAAAACCGTTTTTGTTGAGACTTTACAAAAAACGAGGTGCCTTGATGGCTCCTCTCCTTTCCTCTCTCAACTCTCTCTTTCCCATGCCTATTCTCTCTCAACCAGCCGTAGGACAACCCTTTCCCTTCCACCATGGATTTCAGCAAGAAGCTTGTGCAGGGCTACGAGAAATCTGTGGGGAAGAAGAACGTTGCATCTTCAAATCCGCATCTACACGAGGTAAGGGGCGCAATGTCTTATGCGTGTGCAAGGTGCCATGGTGCACGCGTATGTTGCATGCCATCTGAATATATGTATGAAAATACATATATTTAGCCATGACATATTTGCTAAAATATATCTAGTGAATCACTGCTTTGCTCTGTAACATATGTATGTATATGCATGCCCAGATCATATTTTGATATAGTATTAGACCTGTCACAAAAAAAAAATTATATGGGTGATCATGACATAGTTTGATCTATTATTAGATATGTCAAAGCATATGCATGACAATGATGTATTTTGATTTTTGGCTATTTCGTTGTATGTGATTGCTTAGTGTAAGGATGTACATAACATGTTAGTTGAGAAGTCGTTTTAAAAGCATCACTTTTAATCTAGAAGATGTTTAGGTTTGAGGTTTGAACAATATGGCAATATATATAATGCATTTGAATAATTAATCAAGGTAAACCTAATCTAATTCCCTGGGTTACTTAATCATGAATTCGAGGTCAGATCTGGAACTATATATATTGATAAACAGTGTGTTTTGTTTAGTTTTAATGCCCTTTTCTTGGTTTGAGTTAACACGCATAAATGATTGTGGTTTATAATTCTAAGTTTGGATATTAGGTGAACGGTTTGCAAAATCCTAACCTATTTATGTAAACATAGGAATACTTAGGACAATACTTAGAATATGGTACAATATCGGTATTGAAAAAAAAAAAACTAATACAACAAAATAAGGATGCTTATGGGCAGATTCAAGTGGAACGATTTTGCCTTGGTTCTCGAGTGGCTTGGTGACTGTCGAACCCAGTTGGTTTAGGCTGTGGTACTTGACATGATAGTAGTCACCGCTGCCACACTGCATTGCATATGCAAAGAAATATACGAATAAAACAAAAGCTCTAACATACTAAACAGCTAAACTATGTCAGAATTATTCTATAAAAACTAATCTACATCTAAATCAGCAAGTTCAGCAAATACTCTATCTTACTCTATGTCAAAACAATCTAATTAATCTATGAAATAAAAGACAATTCTACTCTAAAACACAAAATCAGTAAATACAGGAAATCACCACTAAGTTCTCTAAAACTCACTTGTCTAATTGCTCATTAAATCATGAAATTCAGAGAATCCTAGGAAAAACAGCATGTGAACCCTATATTTTCTAACTATGTTAATCCTACTGACTAAAACAAATAAAATAACTAACTAAACACATATTAATAGACTGAAATCTCAGAAATAATCAGAATATAATCGTCGTTCCCCGGCAACGGTGCCAAAATTTGGTTGTATTGTTTGTGAATGGTATTTTTAAAAGATATTTTCAATAAAAACAATTGGAAAATCGTCAACCAAAGATAATAAAAACTGACTTTCCACAAAAGTGGCGAGTACGGGTCGAATCCACAGGGAACGAGATACATTCTGAATTAAAACTAAAATAACAATTTATTAATATCATAGAGTTTTGCAACTATATTAATAATACAATTCTAATAACAATCTAAAAACATAAAAATGAACTAAAGTAGGCATCTAAGTCTTCTTCAGATCGCCAAGGTTAAATCTGTCTTTTCACCACATGTGCATTTGCACTTCGCATTGGAAATACATCTGTAAATTTGTTTCTAACTTATCAACCTACAACAATAAAAAGAAAAAGTTAGTAACAATTAATAATTAAATCTAAACTACACTCTAATTATTTCTAAACTACTTCTGAAATTAAATTACAATTAAACAAATAAAGAAAACTAATTATACAATTTCTAACTAAACTAACTAAATAAACCAATCCTAATTAGTCTAACTATAGTTAATTCACTAATTACAAGCTAGAAAATACTGAAAACTACGTCAAATCAAACAATTAACTAAATGATTGTTTTGTCCCTAAATAGTGCAAAAGTGGATTCTGACAGCTTTTCACAAACAAATGATTTGAATGGGCAAACAAATTTAAAATTTTACGAAATTACTTCTGTTCTATTTCTGACAGATCCAAAAATCTGACAGTTTTTACGGATTTGAAAAATTCATTCTGGAACTCCAGATATAAGCGTTTCAAATTCAGGAAAAATCTGGAATTCGCAGGTCCCGAAACTGAAAAACCCGAAAAAGCTGTTTTTGGAAAATGCTTAAATGGCAAACCAAATTAACTTTAAATGAGCTGATTTTTGGTCTGTTGACAGTGAACACCTTGATGAAGAATAGAGCAAACATTTCCAGAAAACTCTAAAAATATTCACATAAAATGACAAGTGCACGATAGGGTAAAAATCGATTTCTTGAATCAGTGCACTATTCATTCATACAGATCCACTAAAGACACTTTTACTTTAAAGTACACACCAAAACAGTCCTAAACTACTCTAAGCTACTGTTAAACTACAGCAAAGGGCAACAATTAAACTAATTATAAAAACTTGTAAATGCATTAAACAAACTAATACTAAGTCTAATCTAAACAAATCACTAAGGCTAATCTATCCTAAACTAAGTTATGATTCTAATTAAAATATCTATATGAATGAAACTAATTAATCCTAATGTATTCTATCTAATATAAACTAACTAATTTAATAAATACTTAACTATTAGTTCTAAAGCCTAATTGAAACACGAATAACAAACTAATGTTAATGTAACTAAGGTTATGAACTAACTAGAGTTAGTTAGGGTAAACTAACTATCTAGGGTTAGCTAGGGTGGCGGTTTAGGATAGGTCTTTGACTTGGTTCCACGCCACCCTAAATTAACTAAAACATACCTAAGAATTAAATACTACTTCCTAAAACAAAAATAAAAGGAATCAAAATACTAACTAAACTATCCAAGTTAAATTCCTAAATGAAATGCAATTCAACATTAATGCAAATCTAGCACAATCACTAAGTTAAGCTACACGATTTTTTCAAAACCTAATCTAAATTAATACATACTAAATTAATGCTAATCTATCTATACTTTAACTCCTACATGGAATACACATTAATGTTAATACCTACCTAAATGGTCATACACAATTTCTAAAATCTAAGCTAATGCAAACCTTACTAAATTAGTTAGTATTAAATCAATGCTAAGTCAAACCAAGAAATTAATAAATAGGGCTTATGAATGATGAGCACAATTTTGGTAATGAATTTCTCATCTATAATTGCCTTAATACTCAAAAGGGGAAAGCTTAAAATTGGAGAAACGTCCAGCTGGTGAACCCCACATGTTTTTGGTTGGCTTTAAAAGAAAATATAGCATTTCATCTCTTGCCCAAAATCGTGTAAACAATTTTTAGAAAGTCATTTGAAATTCAAAGAGTGTTTCCACAATGGAAAAGATAATTCCTTTGTAATTTGACTGGATAAAAATCAAAGCTGTCCTTCCAGGCATCCAACGAATTTGGAGGGCTTTCAATTACCAAAATCGAGTTTCAATCACAATGACTCAATTACCCTTTATCTACAAAGCAAGTCTAATTACTTGACTAAACTAACCTATCCTTACTTAACTAAATTAACGTGTATACAACTAATGCAAAGAATAGGAAATATACAAATCACGAATTGAAAAAACAAACTAATTTAGATATTACAAAAAAATCGACAATACTAAATTAACCTGAAAATGACTAAAACTAATTATAATAAATCTAAACACTAAATCATACTAATATTGACTTATGATTAAACCTATTCTATAAGGCATCAAACATTAAACTAACATGATATTACCTACAGAATTTTAACCAAACAAAATTAAACAAGATACTACATTGAATCTACAAGAAAATACCAACTAAACTAAAGGTAATTAACAACATAAATCTAATCAAGAATCTAAATTACATTACACTAATACTGGATTATGTCTGGACTTTTAAACTAAGAAATACAAAAACTAAGCTAACTAATATGTTGTAAATTAAACACACACACAGAAAAAGGCATTCTAGGAATTTACACTACAATCGACTAATTCAAAATCAAAACAGAATTTAATCTAAAACTGACTCTGCTACACTATGAAAACTACCTTACAACCACACAACAACTTAACTACATTATATAATATATCAACCTAATACTCTATAGAAAACGCTACAGCCGACTGAAAATAAAATCACTAATCTAGCTAAATTACAAGAATTCGATATTCACAATGATGCATTGAATCAACACGAAATCAAAATTAATTATCTACTCGACCTAACATGCTTTTCTCAACACAATCAGACCTATTATGGCTGGAAAACAATAGAAAAACGCAGGCAACACACAACAGAAAATCAAATCGCACACACATACATCTAAAATCTGAAGTTGAAATGTAAATCACGATTGGCTAAAAGAAAACATCTAAACACATCTATGTGCTGGTTTATGCACGATATCTACACTAGGGCTGGACGAAAACAACAAAACACACAACACACACGATACTATAGAAAATAAAACACATACATCACACGCACAAACTGGGTTTTATCTAGAAGAAGATAAACGAAGAAGATCTTACCTCAAGGGCGATCCAACGAGTGGAGGGGTGGAAAGAGCGGACTTTGCCATGGCTTCGCGTCACAAGAAACCTCGGTGATGCTGTCTAACATCGCTTTGCTGCCATTTGCTGGAAAACGGCTGGATGAAGAAATTTGGATATTAAACCCTGATTGACAGTTGTACCAGTTCTAAAAGTGGTAAAATGGATGAAAATGGGCAAAATGGTTCAAGAAATGGTTTTTGGTCTCTGCTTGGCCAGAGTAACACTGAAAATTGAGTTATGAGCTGGATTAAACTAAAATAAACTGGATTGAGTGGGGTTTTAGGGTTTCAGAACCGAATTGGGCTGACAAGACACTGACTCAACTGAACTATCAGACTGAATTATCAAGAAAATCTATCATTTTTAGAGAACTGATGAGAAATGGTCACTAGAGTGAAGTGAATTGCAGACCAGAGCTGAGTTTGAGCTGGAACAAAGATCAGTAATACTGAGATAAACTAAAATTGAAGCTCGAACACTAGCTTAACTGACTGGACTCAACTCAATTTCAGCTGAATGAGCTAAATGGGCTAAAAATGAGCTCCTAGACACTTGGAAGTGGTTTAGAATTGAAACTAGAGCACTTGAAATCCTAGTGAGCTCAAGCTAGACTCAGAGGAATATGACTGACTGGGAATAACTGACTCAGAGATAATTGGCTTGGATTTGAGTGAGAAATGAGCTCATTACTGAAGAAATGTTCCCATTTTGGCAAGAATGGTCAGAAATGAAAATGATCGGTTCATCGTGAAATCAAATGAGCTTGAAATGACTAATATTCTAACTGTTCTGAACTGATCAACGAGCTTGGTTGACTCTGACTGACTGGGGTCTGGGATGATCTAAAGGTAAAATGCTAATTTTCTGACACAGACTCGGGGTTGGAGTCCTGTACTGACCTACCAGAGTTGGCACTGCATGAGGGATGTGTCTGAAAATGGATGAGGAAAATTTGGGGTGTTTACAGATGCCCCTCTTTGCTACTAAGCCGGTTTAGGGCTGAGCTTAGTGGCAAAGAAAAACACACCAAATTTGGGCTATAAAAATGCCCCAATTAGAAGGATCTGACTGAATATGAAGAAATTAGCCCTAATGAAAATGGTAGGTATGAGATGGAGAATAAAAAAGAAAAATTTACTTCAAAGAATTGAGATTCAGGTTTTGCCCTTAACCTGGATGGGACGGGAAATACCTCATGTAGAAACGAGGCTCGGGTTTGACCCTTAACCTGACTAGAAGATGAAATACCTTATCAAAATGAGGCTCAAGTTTAACCCTTAACCTGACCGGGAATGAAAACGATGGGATTCTTGAAAGAAGAACCCATGATGGAACCTTTGGACTTCCGCATAATGAATCCGATAAGGGTTTTACAAAATGATGAAATTGGGGGTCCCTAAAGCTTGAAAAAGGGTTTGATTTTAGCTGCCTCATCGCTGAGACTAAATAACTTTTGAAATTGATGACCTTTTGCGAGAAAATGATTGGTGGCTTAACCTCAAGCCGAAATTGAACTATTTATGGTGGGACAGTGAAGACACAGGGAAGTGTGCGAATATGAGAGCCCAGGTGCTCAGATTATACCAAATAAGGGAAGGAATCTTGAAAACTTCCGTTATCAAGTCCTAACAAGGGATGATAAATGATGTCAGGATGCACCAAAGATGAACAACAAGCTCTCACTTTACGCCAGAATAGCTCGAAAATATTGTCAAAATGTTGAAAATTATTATTGATTCAAAATAATTGAAAGTGATGCACATTGTTTTGAAAATATTCCGTCTTTTCTACCAGAAGTATTACCTCTGATTGGGCTTAACTTCGTAGAATCAAGATTCAAATTCAATTTGCTTGTAATTGACTTTCTTTTAAGGAAACTATCAATTTCCTTGATATGAACGAAAAAGAAAGAATTCTTATTGTGAAAGCAATTGGTGAAAGAATATTGATAATATAATTTTACAAAATTTAAAGAGGATTCTTGGCAGATTTGACAGTCTGATGTCATGGGATTCTTTTCTCATGATGATCTTTCTGCACTTTTTTTTTTTTGCAGAAATGGAGCTCTCTTGGGTTTTGGGGGATTACATCATCCTTCATTTTGGAGATGTCTTGATTTTTCTTTCTTTTTTGGATGAGTACGTCACAAACTCCTTCAACTTAGCGATGTTTCTATCCTTCTTTGCCTCAGAGATTATCTTGACGATATTGGCTTATTGGTTAGTGGTTTCTTGATGACAACATAAATTAAATATCTTTTAGGGTTTGTCAGGAGGCTCATCGCATTCGCCTTCAACTTGGCAGTTATCTGAACTTTCCCTAGAGAGATCCATCACAAACTCCTTCATCTTGAAGATGATCCAAATCTTGTTTGGCCTTGGGGGTCTAACTCGCATATTCATCTTCAACTTGGTGACAATTGAGATATCCCTTTTGCATATATTTAATTGCAACTTAAATGATTGAGGAGATATGGGAATTGAGTGGATTTTTTTGTATCACCCAGGATATTTCGGCTGCCTTATTTTCCAAGAATGATCTTTAAAAATATGCCATTGACTGTGATCAATATCAATCACTTATGACTTTGCAACAACATTGAATTTTCTTTGTTGGCCATATCGAGGATTTATTTTTCATCCCTTTGGTTGGCCAATAGAAAGAATTTGAATTTTGAATCCTTCTTCGCGAAAGCTTTGTCCTTTCGGAAGTAATACTCAAGGTATTCTGAGGTAATTCTTTTGTGTAATAAAGATTTTGAAATCAACAAGCATTTGGCGACAAATTGGCAAAATGTTCTTGAAATCCTTCATGAAAGCAAGTATTTAAAGCACAACTCAACGCATCCATGACAAAAATTCTCCTCTCCTTTTTCCAAAGGAGAAGATTCGGTATTTGATAAAAGATCAACTCGAAAGTTGTGTTTTGACAAGAAAATCTGAGTCAGAACTTGGATCTCTAAAGGAGAATTAGAATTTAAAGAAAAGAAAATTCAAGTCGGAACTCGAATCGGTTCAACAAAGAATATCATTGATTCACTAGGAACAACATGGGCTCGGTAGGAATTCAGCCTAAAAATGACATTGGTTTAATTGAGAACGACATTGGTTCACTGGGAACGACATGGGTTCAATAGGGATTCAGCCTAAGAATGAGATTGGTTCAATTGAGAACGACATTGGTTCACTGGGAACGACATGGGTTCAATAGGGATTCAGCCTAAGAACGACATTGGTTCAATTGACAACGACATTGGTTCACTAGGAACAACATGAGTTCAATAGGGATTCAACCTAAGAACTACATTGGTTTAATTGAGAACGGCATGGGTTCACTGAGAACGACATGGGTTCAATAGGGATTCAGCCTAAAAACGACATTGGTTCAATTGAGAACGACATGGGTTCAATAGGGATTCATCCTAAGAACGATATTGGTTCAATTGAGAACGACATTGGTTCACTGGGAACAACATGGGTTCAATAGGGATTCATCCTAAGAACGACATTGGTTCAATTGACAACGACATTGGTTCACTAAGAACAACATGGGTTTAATAGGGATTCATCCTAAGAACTTGGATCAGTTGGACTTCAACCTACAGATCAAATTTTTGACAGTGAGATTAGTTCCAAAGAGGTTCAACCTAAGAACCCTGGTTGAGAAGGACTTTTGGTTCACAAAGGAGTTCAACCTAAGAACCATATTGGTTTGACAGACGTTCAACCTACAAATCACATTGGTTTAGCAGGGATTTAGCCTACAAACTATCAATTCCATAGGGATTTAACCTAAGGGTCACATCGGTTCAGCAGGGATTCAGCCTACAAACTATTAATTCCATAGAGATTTAACCTAGGTGTCACATCGGTTCAGCAGGGATTCAACCCACAAACTATCAATTCCATAAGGATTTAACCTAGGGATCACATCGGTTTAGCAGGGATTCAACCCACAAACTATCAATTCCATAGGGATTTAACCTAAGGATCATATCGGTTCCGCAGGGGTTCGACCTATGAACTATCAATTCCATAGGGGTTTAACCTAAGGATCACATCAGTTCAGCAGGGATTCAACCTACAAGCTATCAATTTCATAGGGATTTAACCAAGGATCACATCAGTTCAACAGGGATTCAACCTACAAACTATCAATTTCATAGGGATTTAACCTAAGGATCACAGTTTAAGAAGGAAGGGTTCAACTTCTGGGCTTTAAATGAACCATCATAGTTCAACTGTATGTGGTTTGCTTTCAGGATTATCCCCTTTTCCTGAATGGGGACGAAATAAAATTAAGGAGCATTTTGAGGAAGTCATGGAAAATGATTCAGGTTTTTCCCTTAACCTGAGTGGGGAAGCTTAATGCAAATGAATGCAGATGAATGCATGCAAATGCAAAATGATATAAATGGGTGCACATGCATGCAAAATGAGAGATTTGCTTGATCCTGTCTGCATACAAAACATTTTGAAAAAAAAAATAAAATTTCAAGAAAAACGCCCCAGTGTAACTGGGGAATAAGATAATGGACGAAAGGATAAGTAATTGATATTTGACGAGAATTCTCTGAAGATAACAAGGTAAAAAAAACTGACAATGAGCTTCTTGATTGATCGGGGAGGCACTCTAAAAGAGGTTACCCCTTATAAGAAGACATTGAACATTTTGCAAGGAAGGAATATAAAAGATGACGCCAGGCCATTAGAAAAATTGATAAATTTGTTAATGCATTGAAGAAGAAAATAACAAATTGATAAGAGAATTGGGATTGCATTGTCCCTTAAAAATGACAAAATGATGAAAGTGACATAGTCTTGACATTGTCAATTTCTTAGGAAACTTGCTCAGGATGGTCGATTGGTGTGTTCCTCATCTTCAATAAGATATTCTTGTTGATGTAATCTTGAATGATATTCTTCAGAACGAAACAATTCTCAGTGTCATGCCCTACTGCCCAATGAAATTTACAGAGTTTTTCTTTGAATCTGCCCATGATTGTTGCAGGATCAGCTGCTTTAGGTAAACAGATCATATCTTTTGCGAGCATGTATTCCAGAACACTTTCGAGTGTCTGGTTCAGAGGGGTGAACTTTCGATCCGTACTCCAATCCTTGCGTTGTAACTTTTCTTAATCATTCTCTTCATGCCGAAGACTAGATTGAAGAGGCTTATCATTGTTGAAGAACTTTCCTTTTTGGCCCTTGCATCCCTCTGAATATTTATCATGATTTTGAAAGTGCAATAGGATCGAGACAACGAGCACTAGAGGGGGGTGAATAGTGCTTTTAAAATTTGTCTGCAGAATATTGACGGATTTTGCAATTTGAAAAGCAAACACACAAAGAACACATAATTTATCCTAGTTCGGTCTTTCCCGACCTACATCCAGTCCCCAAGCAAAACCCGCTTGAGATTTTCACTATCAACCTTGTGTAACTACAAGATCATACAGACCAAATCCAGTCCCACTTTCAATAACACACCTACTGAAAGCGAACAACTCCTTTAAACCAAGGAGTCCTTCATTTTACAGAAAATAAGTAACAACTTACAATACAACCTATGAGCCCTTCTTTTGAATGAAAATGAGATGCAATTGACTTTTGAGGTTGTTGGAATACTCTACTCACGAATTCACTATCTCTCAAAGGAATTTGAGTGAAAAATTGAAGTGAAAAATATCACGTGAGTGAGAAAATGAATATGAGTAAAAAGCAAAGAGTAATTGATTCAAATTGATTGAATTGCAGTTCTTTTGAGTGTAGAATGCACTCATATTTATAGTTGAAAGTTTCCATACGTTGAGGGTATGAAAGGGTGTCAAAACAGTCCATTTTGAACGATCAAAACGTTTGAAAAATGAAAAGACATGCCTTTTTTAAAGTTTCAGGAAAAATGGCAAAATTAGTCGACTGGAACAGTAGTTAGTTGACTAATAGTTAGTTATTAGTAGACTGACAGTTATTGTCGATCAACTGATCTGTTTATCGAGCCGTTTAAAAATCTGAACTTTTGAAACTTAGTCGACTAGAGATAATATTAGTCGACTGATAATATCATCAGTAGACTGAAAAACCTTTCAGTCGACTGCTTCTAAAATCTTCTGAAAAACATACATTTTGTCCGGTCGACTGATACAAGCATTAGTCGACTGCTGCTAAATTTCCAGAAAACACATGTTTTGTCCAGTCGACTGATAAAGTCATTAGTCGACTGCTGCTAAATTTTCCAGAAAACAGATATTCTGTCAAGTCAACTGATAAAACCTTCGGTCGACTAATTTGACAAAAATGACTATTTAAAAAATATGGCGCGAAAGGATTAGTCAACAGGTGAGTCTATTGGTCGACTAATAAACACAAAAATTTAAGAAAAGAGTTTTCTAAAAAGATTTTCATGAAGGGTTCTTTTAGAAAAGTTTTTCTAAAGTTTTTTTTAGGTAAAATGCAACCTAAATATGCACTTTAAGTAAGGCTTTTACAAGAATCTAAGACTTTTAATGAATTTAACATTTGCACACTAGTCTTCAAAGATTCTTCATCGATATCTTCAATGTCTTCATTGCCTTAGCTGAAATGCAGTTGATTTCACTTGCTCATCATCAAAACCTTGTACTTAAAGTATCATATATGACTTCAGTGGCGTAACAATCTCCCCCTTTTTTATGATGACAAACTTAATCAAAGATGAAGCATTTAGATGCATAGATGGAGATTTTACTCCCCCTATCAATATGCTGCAAAACATTAAAAGTTAGTACATTCAAAGCACATATATCACATATTGATTGGTTTGCATTTCCATCATTACTTCATGGATTTTTAAATCTTTTTCATAGATGCAATTTTCAATGCTTTCACATGATGTACTTTTCATGTCATAATGCAATATGCAATTTCTATCTTTTTCTCTTAATTTTGCATTTCTCATGTAAAATGCTATCTTTTTTCTATCTTTTTCTCCCCCTTTGTCATAATAAAAAAGAGTAAGGGCAGAAATAGCATAAGCAAAATGTAAATACAAGTTTAAAATATTACAACCCATAAAGTATCAAAGTTTAGTAAAGACAGAAAATAAAGATCAGAAAAGTGAGTTGAGCAAGTACTTGATTGCAGTCACATCTTCTGAATCGAAGAAAGTTGTTGAGTCACATCTTCACGAAAAGTGTGTTGATGCAGCTCCAAAGCTTCCAGTCACTGCAAAACTTCATCATGGTCTTGACTTGTAGAAAATTTCTTTCTTTTGACTTGAGATGAAGGTGTCGCAGAAGATGGTGAGGGTTCAGAAATTAATGGTTCAGTAGGATCAGATGGTTCAGTTTGATCAACATTTAAAGAAGGCAGATATTTGATTTTTATCCTTTTAAAAATAGTTTGATCAAAGAACTCCTTTTGCTCAATATATTTTTCATTAGTTAAGGGAACTTTGAAATGTCTGAAAATACGAGTTAGAAGACATCCATAAGGAAGAAATGGTTTTTGTTTCCACAAATTTGTAAAATACACATCGGCCCAATTTACAGAAATATTTCCAAATAAAACATAAAGAGTCGTAGATAGATATGTGGAATAGTAATCAAAGGAACCAGTTTTAGGTAAAACATTGTGGGCAAGGATTCGTCCAGCAATGCGTGCATGAGTTTGAAGATTAGTATTTTTGAAAGGAGGGCAGTGTGGTGCACCTGGAAGAAGAATTTGTTCAAAAATTCTCTCATCATTCAGTTCAACAGTATTGAAAAGAGTATCTGAAGATGGAATTTCTAGGATTTCTCCAAGTAGTTTAGAATCAAACTCGATTTCAACATCACGAACAAGAGATGAAAGAACTCCAGTTTCTTAATCAAAATGTAAATTCGTATAAAACAAGTGAATCAGAAAAGGATAGTGAAGGGTGTCTGCATAGGCATCAAAAAGATGTGAAATTCCTGGAAATAATTCTCTTATGTTGTAACGAGAAAACAGATAAAACAAGACATTTCGGTCTGGTAAAATAGGTAGTGCAGAAATTGATCCAAAAGTATCATATAAAAGAGGATTTCAAAGTAATCTGAGAGAAAATCCATGTCTTGAAGAAGGTGTAGGAGGAGGAGAACCTAAACCTTTTGCAGATGCAGTCTTCGAACAAGGCATGGTTAAAAACATATTCACCCAAAAAAAATTAGTTGCAGAGAATAATGTCGGCTTCCAAATGACGTCTGGCAGAAGGAAGATGTTGTCCGACGTTGTGAGGGAGAACCAATGCAACAGAAACAATGAATAGACGAGGAGGAGTCCACGGTGGATGTCGGCAAATGCGAGGAGGCTGCCACAAGAGGATTCCTGCAATGGCTGAAGATACACCGTCACGGCAAGAGGATTCTGGCGAGATCTGAAGATGTGCCAATTACTGCAAGAGGATTCCGGCGTTTCCCTGTCATGACCAGAAAATTTCGGCGAGGATAGGTTCGAACGACACTCCAAGGGTTTTTCGGAAGAGAGAGAGGATATAGAGAGAGAGGGGGGTTTCGTTTTAAGGGTTTCGTTCTTTTAAAAAAAATGAAAAGGTACAAAAATGAAACGATGCAAAAAAAAACGGGTGTTAAAAACTCCAAGGGGTATCGGGTCCCTTCAGTTAAAATTTAAAAAAAAAAATTTAGTCGACTAAAATTTTATCGGTCGACTACAAATGTGCAACTCATTCTAAAAAAATTTTAAAGCATCAGTCGACTAGAAATTTATCGGTCGACTAATATGGTGTGATTTATTCTAAAAATTTTAAATGCATCAGTCGACTAAAATTTTATCGGTCGACTAATAATGTGCGATTTTGAGATTTTGTTCAAAAATAAGTATTTTTTATAAATCCAAAAAGGAGCAAATGCCTAGTTCTCTCCTAATTTAGATATGAAAGCAATATTTGCAATATATTGCGATTGCCTTCTAGTTTGGACACCACTCTTTATTTCTCCAATAACTTGTTCATGTGGATGATTGAGAACTTCTTTCCAAACTGGTTGAAGATGAATATTTTCTTGAGAAGTACTCTCTATCAATGGTTCTTCTTGAAGTATTACTTTTTCTCCTTCGCTTAGAGGTATAATCTGCTCACAATTCTCATCAAATGCAACATGTAAAGATTCTTCAATGCAAGATGTTCTTTTATTAAAAATACGATAAGCTTTACTTCTAGAGGAATATCCAAGAAATATTGATTCATCTGATTTTGAATCAAACTTATCAAGATTATCTTTGATATTTAACAAGAAACATTTACTACCAAAAATTTTGAAATATGAGATCTTTGGTATACGATCATAATACAATTCAAAACATGTTTTATGTAAAATTGTCGAATAAGAACACGGTTTAAAACATAACATGTTGTATTTATTGCTTCAGCCCAAAAGTATTTTGGTAAATTTCTATCTTGAAGCATGGTTCTAGCGCATTCTTGCAAAGTTCTATTCTTTCTTTCAACAACTCCATTTTGTGGAGCCGCTCTAGGAAAAGCAAAGTTGTGAGATATACCATGTAAATCACAAAACTTTAGAAAAGATTCATTTTCAAATTCACCACCATGATCACTACGAATTTTAATTATAGATGTAGATTTTTTATTTGTAATTCTTCTACAAAGTTTAGAAAATTCTGAAAAAGCATCATTTTTGCTTTTTTAGAAAAATCACCCATGTAAATCGAGAATAATCATCTACTATAACAAAAGCATACTTGCTACCATTAAAGCTTTGAATTCTAGATGGTCCAAATAGATCTAAATGTAAAAGTTCAAGAGGACGTTTTGTTGAAACTATATCTTTTGCTTTAAAAGAACTCTTGATTTGTTTACCCCTTTGGCAAGCATCACATAAGTGATCTTTCTTATATGGTATTCTAGGTAGGCCTCTTACAAGATCATTCTTGGATAACTTGGAAATAATTTTAAAGTTAACAAGTCCAAGTCTCTTGTGCCATAACCATTGAATTTCATTTGAAACAATAAGACATTTTTCATTAAAAGTGGGTAACTCATCTAGATATAGTTCATACACATTGTTCCTTCTTTTACCTTTAAAAATGATTTTTTTAGATTGAAAATCAGAAATTAAGCATAAATCATTTTCAAAAGAAACATGAAAACCTTTATCACATAATTGACTAATAGATAATAAATTATGCATTAAACCATCTACTAAAAGAACATTTTCTATCAAGGGAAATTTTGGATTACCAATATTACCAATACCTATTACTTTTCCCTTGTTATTGTCACCAAAGGTGACGGTTCCTCCATCCTTATTTTGAAGGGTGGAAAATAACTCCGGCCTTCTAGTCATATGTTTGGAACAACCACTGTCCAATATTCATTTGCTCCTTATTTTGTGTACCTACAACAAAATTAGATGACAAAGCATTTGACCCCTTTCTATTTTTGGGTCCATGAGAGTTAGTCTTAGGAACCCATATCCATTTGGATTTTGGTTTCCTTTGATAATAAATATTCTTTCTATAAAAAGATTTAGCATTTCTAGAATAATCATGTCTAGGTTTATACGCATTATAACTTCCATGATTAGATGCATTTCTAGAGAATTTAGTTCTATAAACAAATGGTTGAGAATATTGTCTTTGATTTTTCACCACATAGTTTGGTCTATTTTGAGTTTCAAAGAAACTATATCCCAATCCGGTTTTATTAACCGAGCATCTTTGAGAACCAAGAAGTCTTTCAAGATTCTCTTGACCATTTGTGAATTTGGTCACTATAGAAAGAAGATCATTTGATTTTTCTTTTAGACTAGTTATTTCTTTTTGTAAGAGATTGGTTCTTGTTCCAATTTCTTTTATCTCAAATGCTTGACAAGAGTTTTCCTTCTTGAGATCTTCTATCTCTTGAAGTAACACTTTGTTTTGAGAGTCAAGAGTTAAATTTTCAGTTTTTAACTCTTTGTTTTTAGAACTTAGACTCTTAAATTTAGCATATAAATCATTGAATACTTCTAACAAATCATCATAGTCAAATTGACTTACCGAATCTTCTTGTGCTACAAAACACATGTTGGTGACTTCTTCATTTGATTCTTCATCGGAAGAGGGGTCACTATCATCCCAATATGCTTGAAATGCCTTTTTCTTCTTGAATTGGTCCTTGGCCTTGATTTTGAGAAGAGGACAATCTTTCTTGATATGTCATGCCTTTTTGCAGTTAAAGCACTTGACTTCATTGAGATTGGAAGAATCCGCTTTCTTTACCTTTCTTTGAAATCTTCCATTTTTCATGAATCTTTTGAATTGTCTTGTAATGAGGGCTATATCTTCATCTTCTTCTGAATTTTCAGAGTCAGAAGTAACCTTAAAAGCAAGAGATTTCTTCTTGGGTTCTTCTTCTTGTCTGTCTTGAAGTTGGACTTCATATGCCATTAGGTTACCAACCAAATCTTCAAGAGTGAGAGTGTTTAGATCATTTGCATCTTCAATAGCTGTGGTTTTTCTCTCCCATTCAGGAGTTAAACATCTTAGGATCTTTCTGACTAAATCCACTTGTGAATATTCTTTTCCAAGGGATTTCAGAGTGTTAGTTATATCGCTCATTCTTGTTACCATGTTCGATATAGATTTATTTTGTTTTATTTTAAACAATTCAAATTTATGAACCAAAGAACCAATTTTAGATTCCTTTACCTTTGACGTACCTTCGTGAGTCACAAGAAGAGTATGTCAGATTTTATTTGTTGTAGAGCATTGAGAGATGCGATTGAACTCTACCTTGTCAACGACACAATATAATGCATTCATTGCCTTGGCATTAAGTGAAGCAGTATTCTTTTCTTCATCGGTCTATCGGCTGAAATCAATTGGTGGAGTTTGGTATTTATCTGAAACAACTCTCTAAATATCGAGATTCATGGATTGCAAGAATATTGTCATTCTTACTTCCCAATATCCATAGTTTGTTCCGTCAAAGAGAGGAGGACGAACAAAGGAGCATCCTTCTTTGTGTTGAGATGTTGTAGTTGTCATGCTAGATGATCAAATCAAAATAATAGCAAACCTGCTCTAATACCAAATGAAAGTGCAGTAGGATCGAGGCATCGAGCACAAGAGGGGGGGTGAATAGTGCTTTTAAAATTTGTCTGCAGAATATTGATGGATTTTGCAATTTGAAAAGCAAACACATAAAGAACACAAAATTTATCCTGGTTCGGTCTTTCCCGATCTACATCCAGTCCCCAAGCAAAACCCGCTTGAGATTTCCACTATCAACCTTGTGTAACTACAAGATCATACAGACCAAATCCGGTCCTACTTTCAGTAACACACCTACTGAAAGCAAACAACTCCTTTAAACCAAGAAGTCCTTCTTTTTACAGAAAATAAGTAACAACTTACAATACAACCTATGAGCCCTTCTTTTGAATGCAAATGAGATGCAATTGGCTTTTGAGGTTGTTGGAATACTCTACTCACGAATTCACTATCTCTTAAAGGAATTTGAGTGAAAAACTGAAGTGAAAAATATTACGTGAGTGAGAAAATGAATATGAGTGAAAAGCAAAGAGTAATTTATTCAAATTGATTAAATTGCAATTCTTTTGAGTGTAGAATGCACTCATATTTATAGTTGAAAGTTTTCATATGTTGAGGGTATGAAAGGGTATCAAAACAATCCATTTTGAACGATCAAAATGTTTGAAAAATGAAAAGACACGCTTTTTTTAAAGTTTCGGGAAAAACGACAAAATTAGTCGACTGGAACAGTAGTTAGTCGACTAATAGTTAGTTATTAGTAGACTGACAATTATCGTCGGTCGACTGATCTGTTTATCGAGCCGTTTGAAAATCTGAACTTTTGAAACTTAGTCGACTAGAGATAATATTAGTCGACTGACAATATCATCAGTAGACTGAAAAACCTTTCAGTCGACTGTTGCTAAAATCTTCTGAAAAACATACATTCTGTCTGGTCGACTGATACAAGCATTAGTCGACTGCTGCTAAATTTCCAGAAAACACATGTTTTGTCCAGTCAACTGATAAAGTCATTAGTCGACTGCTGCTAAATTTTCCAGAAAACAGACATTCTGTCAAGTCAATTGATAAAACCTTCGGTCGACTAATTTGACAAAAATGACTATTTAGAAAATATGGCGCGAAAGGCTTAGTCGACTGGTGAGTCTATTGGTCAACTAATAAACACAAAAATTTAAGAAAAGAGTTTTCTAAAAAGATTTTCATGAAGGGTTCTTTTAGAAAAGTTTTTCTAAAGATTTTTTTAGGTAAAATGCAACCTAAATATGCACTCTAAGTAAGGCTCTTACAAGAATCTAAGACTTTTAATGAATTTAACATTTGCACATTAGTCTTCAAAGATTCTTCATCGATATCTTCAATGTCTTCATTGCCTTAGCTGAAATGCAGTTGATTTCACTTGCTCATCATCAAAACCTTGTACTTGAAGTATCATGTACGACTTCAGTGGTGTAACAATTTTTTCTTATTGCTTTTGCTATCATTGACAGAAAGAGTGAAATGAGTCTTTTTTTTCTGCTCATTCTGATTGTTACTCTTGGTAAAGATGAAGCCTTCGTAAACTCCATTTTCCATGCTTAGCTCGAGCCACTCGGCGCGTTTTGTCAGTTCGATGAAAATTTTTGACGTTGCAGTAGAAATGAGACCTCTCAGGGGTTGCAAAAAATTATTTAAGATTAGTGTCAAAGCATGCCCTTCTGATATCGGATCTCTCATCTTGTTGCAAGCTGACCTCCATCGGTGAATAAAATCTCAGGCTTTCTCATCTTCTTTCCGCTTCAGGCCGCAAAGATGACTGAGAGTCGGAAGTGCCTCAGTATTAAAAAGAAATTGTTCGATGAACAAATTCACCACCTTGTCAAATTCTTTTAATTCAATCAGGTTAACATGCTCTGAGTACCATTTTGCAGTTGTTCCCTCCAGATTACGAGGGAAACAAATAAAAAGTGCCTGATTGTCCTACTTGAACTTGGCACATTCAGCGAAAAACATGGTGAGATGCGCCTTTGGATCGCCAGAACCATCAAATTTGATAAACTTTCTGGGGAGATTCTCAAGATTGTCATCCCCATCCAAACCAACATAGAAGTCCTCACTAGTGAAGACTTTCTTGCCCTTGTCACGGGCTTGCAGGTCTGTAACCATTTTAACCACATCCTTGAGTTGTGGCTGGTCAGAATCATTGGCAGATTGTTCTCTAAACTTGTGGGCTGACCCCTGCCCCTGAGTGGATTTGCGGAATATCTGCAGAGTTTGGAATTCTTCATCTGTGCCTTCTACTGATTCCTCTTCATCTGACGTATCTGTATTTTAAATATGCCTCTTGGATAGCTTTAAAACTTTCTTGATTGTCCGGCCTTTTGCCTTATGCTTGACCTGGGTCTTTTCTGTACTAGCTTCAGCTGGCTCTGCCAGCATCTTGCTCATCATCTTTTTAAACATGACATACATTTGAGGATCGATGCCATCATCTGCTTGCTTTCTCTAACTTTTGACTGACTGTGGGGAATCCAGTTCCTCTTCTGAAGCCAATGAGTACTCTGCAGTCTTCTTTCCTGACCTTGTTTGGACCATTAGATTTTGCAAATGCTCTCTGCAGAGCGAAGTTGATGGTTAGGCTTTGGAGATAGATTTTGATTGGAAGAAAATATTTACTGAGAATCTTGGTAGACAATTGAAAGAATATCCCATTACTAGGGATTGAGTCATCGCTAGGATTACGACAATTGCATTGTCATTCCTTTACAAAGAAAATAGACAACTGAAAATTATGCCTTGTTACCTAGGCGAGGTCGTCAAACCAAGAATGAAGAATTTGAAAGATTTTTTTTTATTCATTGAAGGAAAAAATGATTGCATCAATAATAAACTTCAGAAACAGGGGGTGGACAAACAATTTTCCACCACTCTTGATAATCAGCAGAGACATGAGGACCAAGAAAAAGATGAAGAGTGACAAAAGAGTCCTGGCTATATCTGGCAGATGGTATGTTTTGGACCACTGTGTTGATGTAAGGTCAAACTCTGGCACAACTTCCAATAGCAGTCACATCTCCACGCGCTTCTATCTCTGGAAAAACTATCAGACACACCGCTCTGGATGATAGTAGGTGCAGAAGAATGGACCAAGTAGCTTGAACTGCTTGTCGTATGCATAGGTGTATCTAGGGGGTGATATCTCTTGATCAAAGTAGTCTCATACCACTTCTTCTTCTTGCAGATGATCAATCAGGAACCGGTACCGTGCCATTGGAAGGAACTCCTTGCCATTGTATCTGAATGAACCAACTCTGGTCGGCACGTGCTGAAGCAATCAATACTGAAGTGCATAGGTACACCCCTCGACTAAGATGGACTCTCTAAGCATGAAGCGAGTCAACCCTCGGTATAGAAAAGCAAGTGTGGCCATGGCTATCGAGAGACGGCTGGTATGTTGACTTTCCCACCTTCTCAGAAGCTGAACTATTCTGACATCCACATAATTTTGTCCATCTGGGAAGAAAGCGAGTCCTACAGTGCACCGAACCATTGCATGCTGAATTATTTCTCGAGCTGTTGTGGATAACGAGCTGACTTCTGCGAATGCCCCGTACTGTCGATAGATCTCGATCAGGCTCACATATTCATTTACATTTTCCACAATCAGTGGCCAAGACTTACGCCTTGTTATGTGAGCTAAAGCATCTTTGGTGTCTAGACCCTTGACATTGATCAAGAATTGTTGCTCAAGTGGGTCTCCAGGCTGACCGACTGGTTCAGGCAACCCCATAATCTCAGAAAACTCATCCATCAGTAAGGTCGTCTCGCCTAATGGGAACCAAAAAGTACAAGTGTGCGGGTTCCACCACTCTGCTAGTGCATGGATCAGATTGTCGTTGACTATCAATTTTCTGAATGCGGATGTCAGTTCCAACCCGCAATCGCTCAAGTGGTCCAGAAACATACGGGAGAAGTTTTTGAACCAAGTATAGTACCACTAAAGAAAGAAGGGTCTGATGTTGAGAGCTCGATGCTCGGGAAGACTTTGTCGCACCTCGTAGGAGATGTGACCCTCAGGAAAGACAAAGTCAAGCTGACTGGATGCTATTGGACTGAAATATAGGAAGATTGGAATTAGACTTGGGAAAAATAAGAATTTTGAAAATTACAAGTAAGATAAAATGAAAAAGTTGGAAATTCGAGATCCAGAGGAAAAGTAGGAAAAGAAAAATCGCCTGGACTTTTTGAGGAAAAATATGAGGTTTTGAAAATCGTTCAGGGTTTTGATAAAACTGTTGGAAAAATAGATGAAATTTCAAAAATGATGTAAAAGGCAAATAAAAGGAAAATGAAAAATAAAGGGGAATGCATTCAATCACATCCTGCACAAACAACTATGCACATTCAACACTCACTAAGAAGTTGACTCTAAATGCATCAATTTTGAAAATGGCTATAGGACCCTAATCCTGACTCTAGGCTATCATCAACTGTGTCCAATCATGTTATGCCAATATACTCGAGCCGAGACTCAAAGTACGTGAAATAAAAATTCATCTCCAATTCTAGGCTTCTGTTTTCTTAACATCCTTGAGCGTCTGCCGATATACGATGGACTATGGCCCTTGGTACGTGGCAGGGGGAGCGTTAGCCCAAATAAGTGTCTCAGTTGTGAGGCTTTGTCTCGAACTATGGTTCTAAAAGAAAGCCCAACAACGTGAAGACCGGGTAGAAATAAGTAGGGCAGTTTTTTGAAAAATGAGCACATGCAAGCAAACAGAGGGCTCTAAAACCTAAAGAGATAGAGATTTTGAAATTTTTGAAGAAGCAAACATTGTTTTCATATAATTCCTAGATTGGGGAGTGTTGTATTTTCAGACCTAAGTCTAAGTGAGCATGAATAATTCCTCTCAATTGGTCCTACCAAACCATGCTTAGTCAACATGCAATCCATGTCAGCTAGGTTCAAGTCTAGGCCTTTAGGTTCACATGATATCAGAAAGTAAAAGCTGACATTCCATAGAACATGATTTTGACAATTTAAACTAAGTCAAGCACATAATTGATCAGGCGAAGACAGGTCCCATCACGGTCACCAAACCTGTTAATATCGCAAAAAAAATTTCCTCCCTCTGTGAGAGAGAGAAACGATTCTGTGAGTCAAACTCGACCAAAGTTTAGAAAATTGGTTTTGAAAATTTCTCGCCTCCATTCTGAAAATTTATGAAAAAAATCTGTGGAATAGGATCCGCCTGTCGGTACGAGGTTCAAACATTCCTGGCGTCTTTACCCGAGGTAATCGAACCAAGGATCAAATATGCGCTTTAACTTGACTCAAATATTTAAATCATGTTCTATTTTCTTAGAATGCACAGAGAATCAGGCATGTGCTATGGAATTTTGAAAAGATGCAAGTTTGCTTTGGAAAATTAAGGAAAATGACTGAAAACGTTTTTGAAAAGGGAATTCTTGGGAAAATCTTTGAATTTCGTTGAAAATCAGAAATTTGCATTGAAAAATGGATTCTCAGGAAAACTTGGACTTTGAGAAAATCGATTTTGAAATTTGGATTGCTTTTCTGAGGAAATAGATTTGAGAATTCTGAGAAACCAAATTCAAAAGTAATTCAAAGTTTTTGAGGAAATCAATTTTGGAAATTTGAAACTTGAAATTGAGAATATTAAAATATTGGAAAATCATAATTTAAACTTGGAAAATACTTAAAATACCATTTGAAAACTCAGAGTTTTTTAGAAAATCAAATCTTGAGAAAGACTTAGAAAGTTCTGAGAAAATTGATTTCTCTAAAATGGAATTGGAAAATAAGTTTGAAAATGATGCAAATTGAATGAATGAATATAAATTTGAAAGATATTTCCTTGAGGAATTGGGAAAATCATTTTGAGTTTTTGAGAAATGCAGTGCATTTTTTTGAAGTTAGCCTAA
Organism: Nuphar pumila; assembly: GCF_984573655.1. Classification (NCBI taxonomy): domain Eukaryota; kingdom Viridiplantae; phylum Streptophyta; class Magnoliopsida; order Nymphaeales; family Nymphaeaceae; genus Nuphar; species Nuphar pumila. The sequence goes on from NC_143253.1 coordinate 95,570,319, forward strand.
GAGTGTAGGTTGAATGTGACTAATACGAAGATCACAAATCTGGGTTTCATTCGTATTCTGACTATGGCCAAAAATTTGAATAACACCGAGTTTGTAAACTCCCTAAGAGCTTGTGTGCGTGCCATTCGTGTCAACCATAGTGGATTTGGAAAAAAGTGTATGAATGATACATCAAATATTGAAATTTACATAAATTAAACTATATGCAATGCAGTCCTATTCTAAGCACAAAATGTAAATCTTATTCCAAATATTACATCTGATATTACATTGAATTGAAATAAAATAAAAGTAAATGAAGTCTTCTTCCTGAATATCCTTGCAAAACTAGAAAACAATGTTAGCATGAAAATGTAGGTTTATCTGGATTTATCTGAAAATATTAGAAATTATCATATATTATTCAGATATAAACTCAATGCATACCCCCTTTGATATAAACATGAGAAATAAGTAATCAAATTCGAAAATAAACTTGGAAATTCAAAATTAGAGTAAAAATGACCAAAATACCCCAGATGACCTTGAAATCAAGGTTTTCTAAAAGAAATTTTGTAAAATTTTGAAATTTGGAAAATTAAAAATCAAATGAAATAAAATGAAACACAATATGATGAAATATTATGATATGCATGAAAATATGGAAGATTAAAGTTTGGAATTTTGAAATTGAGGTTGAAATAACCAAAATGATCCTAATAACAAGACTATGGCCTTGAAATCAGGGTTTTCTGAAATAAATTTTGCAAAAAATTGAAATGTGAAATGAAAATGATATTAAAATTAACCTTAATATGATACTATATGCTTATTCTCGTGATAAAAACCCTAAAATGGCAAAAATATCACAAAATATCGAATTTAACTTTATTTTCGCTTGATTTTCACCTTTGAATTTAAAGATTAACTAACACACAAGGCATATGAGCTTGGAATTAGCTCAAATTTGGCATGGACACCTAGACTAGCCCTAAAAACAGAATGGAACTCGAATATATATATATATATATATATATATATATATATATATATATATATATATTTTGATACTTTTTTAATATGAAAATTAACTAAAAATCCTAAAAAACAAGATTTTGCCTAAAACTTTAATTCTAAACTAAATTTTGGGTACTAAACTTCCATAGAAATCCCCCAAATTTTATGGGGTGACAGAGGACAGTTAGGCAAAGATTTTTTCTTTTTACAGATTCTGGTTTTGACCTATGGTCGGAGCTTGACCGCTCCGGCAAGTCAGATCGGAATTCGGCGACTCTAGAACTTAGGGTCGAGTGACAGGTTTCGGGAAAAATAGAAAATAGTGAAGCAAATGACTGAAATTTTGGGAAAATGTCCCTGACAAACAGCGAAACAATTCCTATTTTGACTATTTTGGGATTGGATCTACAGATTGGATGGACACAGAGGTTTATCAAAGCTCTAATTCTGATAAAATCTATCTAACAGGAATTTGGCTAAGAAACTTATAAAATCTAGAGAACTAGGAATCCGAACCCTAAAAGTCCTAAAATTCTAGAAAATGATAGAGGAGTTTACTAGAAACAACTTCAATGTTGAAGGTTTATGGATTGAAGCGTCACAGCCGATTAGGGTCGGTGTAGACCTTGACAGGCAGGAAACCAGATTTTCATAGGAGGGTGAAAGATCCAATTTTTAGCAGAGAATGAATCTTTAAAGAAAAATCCAGAAAAATACTGGAAAACAATAGTTTCTAACAAGGATCCACTGGATTTTTTTGGGGGATCAATCAGATTGTCCATCTGGGAGATCTCGGATGTTCTTGTCTGCTAAAGGGAGGTTTGGAAATTCCAGAGGGTTTAAAACCCGATTTGGAATCCGATTTATTAGAGAGTGTTACATAACCTAAATGGATCTAGGTTTTTGACAGGACATCACAGACAAGCAGAGGGATTGACAACCAATTTTTTTGGGATTTATTGGTGAGGAACTAAGCATGAAATAATGAATTCACTGTACGCATGAAATAAAAAACTATGATTTACTAAGCAAACATTAATGAAACTAATGAAATTGAATGAAATAGTTATAAGACGCTGAAATTAAAACTAACTATGATGCTTAAATATGAAATCTATATGAAAAAACCAATAATAATAACAAAAATGATCAAGGAGGGTATGATCCATGTTTGATATTAATGTAGGCTATGGGTGAGAGGGATCCGATTCATGGATCAGACGGATCACCCCTCTTTCATAGCATTTCCATGAGAACTCAAAGATTTCACATCATAACAGCCAAAGAAGATGATCTCCAAGGCATATGAATCCAGTTTTAAACTGGATTCACTGGCTAGATTCAAATATCAACATGAGTAACAATTTCTTTTACCTTGTGAAATGGGAAGCTCCACTTGAATCGGCTGCTACCTCAAGATGGTCGGGGACTCTACCGGGAAAGGGCTGCTGCAATTTGGAGGTCTTGAAGATGCTGATCTAATGGAGGTGGTTGCTGTAACCAAGGGGTTGGAGGACTGCTTTGACGTGGCTGAAGCTGGAGCACCAAAGAGAGTTGAAGGTATGTGCAAGAGGTAGCTGGGCATCCAATGAGAGGAAGAGAAAGAGATAGAGACAGAGAGCCAAGGGGGTTGAGCATGAGGTTAGAGAGGGTTAGGGCTGAGAGAATGAGAGAGAGAGAGAGAGAGGGGCCAAAGTGAGAGAGGGAAGAACTCAAGGGGGGTTGGGCGTGTAGTCCATGGGGAATGGAAAGTGAAGAGGGGTCTTAAGGTGGTTGGACCAAAGAAAGGGGAAAGAAAGAAATGAGGGAAAGAAGGAAGGAAAGAAAGAGAAGGAAGAAGGAAAGAAAGGGAAGAAAAGGGAAAAGGAAAGAAAGAAGGAAGAGAGGGAAGAAATAAGAGGGGAAGAAAAAGAGGAAAAGGGGGGCTGGACGACCAAGGGGGAGAAGGAAGAAGGAAGGAAGGAAAGAATAAAGGAAAAGAAAGAGAAGAAAGAAAGAAGAAGAAGAAAAAGGAAGAAAAGAAAGAAAAGGGAAGAAGAAAGGAAAGGAAAAAAGAGGGAAAAGAAAAGAAAATGGAAAGGAAAAGGAATAGAGGGGGAGAGGGGGTCGACCCCTCCTGTGGGTCCCACCTCTTATTGGTGGAATAAAAATAAAAAGAAATAAAAGAAATGGAAAAAGAAAAGATTTTTTTTTTTGCTTTTTGAAAACTTGAAGTATGGCACCATCTTGGCAGTGGGTCTGTATTCAATTTTAAAAATCAATTCAAAAACCACAGGGGTAAAATGGTCTCTCAAAAAAATTTGGATGAAATGAGCTATTTTTGATAGTTTTTGAAACGAGCTCAGAATTTGAAGTTCTGCACCCCGTTGCAAAGCAAATCCAGTTTAGAATTTGAAAAACCAAGTTTGAAAAGAATCCAGAGTGTTTTTTTCAGGAAAACATTTTCAGATTTAGAATCCCTGGGGTAAAAATGTCAATTTTGGAAACCCAAGGGTTGAAATTGATTTTTGAAAACTTTAAAACTCAAATCTGGATTGAAATTTATAAAACTAGAGTTCTGGATCTCGAAAATGAAATGAAATGTGATGAAATGTTATGAAATGGTGGAAAATGATATGAAATGATGAGAAACGACATGAAATGTTATGCCAAATGCTAACTCTGAATGAAGAAATTTGGATATTAAACCCTGATTGACAATTGTACCTGTTCAAAAAGTGGTAAAATGGACGAAAATGGGCAAATTGGTTCAAGAAATGTTTTTTGGTCTCTACCAGGCCAGAGTAACACTGAAAATTGAGGTGTGAGCTGGATTGAACTGAAATGAACTGTATTAAGCTGGGTTTTAGGGTTTCAAAACTGAATTGGGTTGACAAGACACTGACTTAACTGAACTCCCAGACTGAATTATCAAGAAAAGCTGTCATTTTTAGAGAAATGGTGAGAAATGGTCACTGGAGTGAAGTGAATTGCAGACCATAGTTGGGTTTGAGCTGAAACAAAGATCAGTAATACTCAGATGAACTAAAATTAAAGCTCAAAGATTAGCTTAACTGACTGAACTCAGCTGAATGAGCTGAAATGGGCTAAAAATGAGCTCCTAGACACTTGAAAGTGGTTTTGAACTGAAACTAGAGCACTTGTACTCCTGGTGAGCTCAAGCTAGACTCAGAGGAATATGACTGGCTGCGAATAACTGACTCCAAGACAATTGGCTTGGATTTGAGTGAGAAATGAGCTCATTTCTGAAGAAATGATCCCATTTTAGCAAAAATGGTCAGAAATGAAAATGATTGGTTCATCGTGAGCTCAAATGAGCTTGAAATGACTTATATTCTAACTGTTCTGAACTGATCAACGAGCTTGGTTGACTCTGATTGACTGGGGTCTGGGATGACCTAAAGGTAAAATGGTAATTTTCTGACACAGACTCAGGGTTGGATTTCTGTACTGACCTACCAAGGTTGGCACTGCACGAGGGATATGTTTGAAAATGGATGAAGAAAATTTGGGTTGTTTACGGTAGCCCCTCTTTGCTATTAAGCCGGTTTAGGGCCGATCTTAGTGGCAAAGAAAAACACACCAAATTCGGGCTATAAAAATGCCTCGATTACAAGGATATGACTAGACATGAAGAAATTAGCCCTAATAAAAATTGTAGGTATGAGATGGAGAATAAAAAAGAAAAATTTACTTCAAAGAAGTGAGATTTAGATTTTGCCCTTAACCTGCATGGGACGAAAAATACCTCATATAGAAACGAGGCTCAGGTTTGACCCTTAATCTGACTGGGAGATGAAATACCTCATCAAAATGAGGCGCAGGTTTAACCCTTAACCTGACCAATAATGAAAACGATGGGATTCTTGAAAGAAGAACCCATGATGAAACCTTTGGACTTCTGTATAATGAATCCGATAGGGGTTTTGCAAAAGGATGAAATTGGGGGTCCCTAAAGCTTGAAAAAGGGTTTGATTTTGGGCACCTCATCGCTGAGACTAAATAACTTTTGAAATTGATGACATTTTGCGAGAAAATGATTGGTGGATTAACCTCAAGTTGAAATTGAACTGTCTATAGTGGGACAGTGAGAACACAGGGAAGTGTGTGAATATGAGAACCCAGGTGTTCAGATTATACCAAAGAAGGGAAGGAATCTTGAAAACTCCCGTTATCAAGTACTAACAAGGGATGACAAATGATGTCAGGATCCGCCAAAGATGAACAACAAGCTCTCACTTCACGCTAGAATAGCTAGAAAATATTGTCAAAATATTGAAAATCGTTGTTGATTCAAAATAATTGAAAGTGATGCACATTGTTTTGAAAATATTTCGTCTTTTCTACCTGAAGTATTACCTCCAATTGGGCTTAACTTCGTAGAATCAATATTCGAATTCAAATTGCTTGTAATTGACTTTCTTTCAAGGAAGCTATCAATTTTCTTGATATGAATGGAAAAGAAAGAATTCTTATTGTCAAAACAATTGGAGAAAGAATATTGATAATAAAATTTCACAAAATTTAAAGAGGATTCTTGGCAGATTTGACAGTCTGATATCCTAGGATTCTTTCTCATGATGATCTTTCTGCACTCTTTTTTTTTTTTTTGCAAAATTGGAGCTCTCTTGGGTTTTGGGGGATTATATCATCCTTCATTTTGTAGATGTCCTGACTTTTCTCGCTTTTTTTGGAAGGGTACGTCACAAACTCCTTCAACTTAGACATGTTTCGATCCTTCTTTGCCCCAGGGATTATCTTGACGGTATTGGTTCATTGGTTGGTGGTATTTTGATGATAGCGGAAATTAAATATCTTTTATGGTTTGTCAGGAGGCTCATCGCATTGGCCTTCAACTTGGCAGTGATCTGAACTTTCCCTGGAAGGATCCGTCTCAAACTCCTTCGTCTTAGAGATGATCCAAATCTTCTTTGTCCCTGGGGGTCTAACTCGCATATTCGTCTTCAACATGACGATAATTGAGAGATCCCTTTTGCATATATTTAATTGCAGCTTAAATGATTGAGGAGATATGGGAATTGAGTGGATTTTTCTGTATCACCCAGGATATTTCGACTGCCTTATTTTCTAAGAATGATCTTTAAAAATATGCCATTGACTGCAATCAATATCGATCACCTATGACTTTGCAACAACATTGAATTTTCTTCGCTGGCCATATCGAGGATTTATTCTTCATCCATTTGGTTTGCCAATAGAAAGAGTTTGAATTTTGAATCCTTTTTCGTGAAAGCTTTGTCCTTTCGAAAGTAATACTGAAGGTAGTCTGAGGTAATTCTTTTGTGCAATAAAGATTTTGAAATCAAGAAGCATTTGACGACAAATTGGCAAAATGTTCTTGAAATCCTTTGTGAAAGTAAACATTTGAAGCACGACTCAACGCATCCATGACAAAAATTCTCCTTTCCTTTCTCCAAAGGAAAATATTCAGTATTTGATAAAAGATCAACTCGAAAGTTGAGTTTTGGCAAGAAAATCTGAGTCAGAACTTGGATCTTTGAAGGGGAATTAGAATTTAAAGGAAAGAAAATTTGAGTCGGAACTCGAATCTGTTCAACCAAGAATATCATTGATTCACTAGGAACACCATGGGCTCGGTAGGGATTAATCCTAAAAATGACATTGGTTCAATTGAGAATGACATTGGTTCACTGGGAACGACATGAGTTCAATAGGGATTCAGCCTAAGAACAACATTGGTTCAATTGAGAATGACATTGGTTCACTGGGAATGACATGAGTTCAATAGGGATTCAGCCTAAGAACAACATCGGTTCAATTAAGAACGACATTGGTTCACTGGGAACGACATGGGTTCAATAGGGGTTCAGCCTAAGAATGACATTGGTTCAATTGACAATGACATTGGTTCACTGGGAACAACATGGGTTCAATAGGGATTCAACCTAAGAACGACATTGGTTTAATTGAGAACGGCATTGGTTCACTGGAAACGACATGGGTTCAATAGGGATTCAACCTAAAAACGACATTGGTTCAATTGAGAACGACATTGGTTCACTGGGAACAACATGGGTTCAATAGGGATTCATCCTAAGAACGACATTGGTTCAATTGAGAACGACATTGGTTCACTGGGAACAACATGGGTTCAATAGGAATTCATCCTAAGAACGACATTGGTTTAATTGACAACGGCATTGGTTCACTAAGAACAACACGAGTTTAATAGGGATTCATCCTAAGAACTTAGATCAATTGGACTTCAACCTACAGATTGAATTTTTGACAGTGAGATTAGTTCCAAAGGGGTTCAACCTAAGAACCGGGGTTGAGAAGGACTTTTGGTTCACAAAGGGGTTCAACCTAAGAACCATATTGGTTTGACAGGCGTTTAACCTACAAATCACATTGGTTTAGTAGAGATTCAGCCTACAAACTATCAATTCCATTAGAATTTAACCTAAGGGTCAAATTGGTTCAGCAGGGATTCAACTTACAAACTATCAATTCCATAGGCATTTAACCTAGGGATCGCATGAGTTCAGCAGATATTTAACCTAAAGATCACATCGGTTCAGCAGGGATTCAACCCACAAACTATCAATTACATAAGGATTTAACCTAAGGATCACATCGGTTCTGCAGGGGTTCGACCTACAAATTATCAATTCCATAGGGATTTAACCTAAGGATCACATCGGTTCAGCAGGGATTCAGCCTACAAACTATCAATTTCATAGGGATTTAACGTAGAGATCACATCGGTTCAGCAAATATTCAACCTACAAACTATCAATTCCATAGGGATTTAACCTAAGGATCACAGTTTAAGAAGGAAGGGTTCAACTTCTGGGCTTTGAATGAACCATCATAGTTCAGCTGTATGTGGTTTGCTTTCAGGATTATCCCCTTTTCCTGAATGGGGACGAAATAAATTTGAGGAGCATTTTGAGGAAGTCATGGAAAATGATTCAGGTTTATCTCTTAACCTGAGTGAGGAAGCTTAATGCAAATGAATGCATGCAAATGCAAATGAATGCAAAATGATATAAATGGGTGCACATGCATGCAAAATGGGAGATTTGTTTGATCCTGTCTGCATACAAAATATTTAAAAAAAAAAATCAAGAAAAATGCCCCAGTGTAACTGGGGAATAAGATGTTGGGCGAAAGGATAAATAATTGATATTTGACGAGAATTCTCTGAAGATAACAAGGTAAAAAAAACTGACAATGAGCTTCTTGATTGATCGGGGTGGCACTCTGAAAGAGGTTACCCCTTGTAAGAAGACATTGAACATTTTGCAAGGAAGGAATATAAAAGATGACGCCAGGCCATTAGAAAAAATGATAAATTTGTTAATGCATTGAAGAAGAAAATAACAAATTGATAAAAGAACTGTGATTGCATTGTCCCTTCAAAATGATGAAAGTGACATAGTCTTGACATTGTCAATTTCTTAGGAAACTTGCTCAGGATGGTCGACTGGTGTCTTCCTCATCTTCAATAAGAATATTCTTGTTGATGCAATCTTGAATGATATTATTCAGGACAAAACAATTCTCAGTTTCATACCCTACTGCCTAATGAAATTTGCAGAATTTTTCTTTGAATCTGCCCATGATTGTTGCGGGATCAACTGCTTTAGGTAAACAGATCATATCTTTTGCGAGCATGTATTCCAGAACACTTTCGAGTGTCTGGTTCAGAGGGGTGAACTTTCGATCCGTACTCCAATCCTTGCACTTTGGCTTTTCTTGATCTTTCTCTTTATGTTGAGGACTAGATTAAAGAGGTTTATCATTGTTGGAGAACTTTTCTTTTTGGCCCTTGGATCCCTCTGAATAGTTATCATGATTTTTCTTATTGCTTTTGCTATCATTGGCAGAAAGAGTGAAGTGAGCCTTCTTCTTCTGCTCATTCTGATTGTTACCCTTGGTAAAGATAAAGCCTTCATAAACTCCATTTTTCATGCTTAGCTCAAGCAACTCGGCTCGTTTTGTCAGTTCGATGAAAGTTTTTTACGTTGCAGTAGAAATGAGACCTCTCAGGGGTTGCAAAAAATTATTTAAGATTAGTGACAATGCATGCCCCTTTGATATCGGATCTCTCATCTTGTTGCAAGCTGACCTCCATCTGTGAATAAAATCTCGGGCTTTCTCATCTTCTTTTTGCTTGAGGTCGTAGAGATGACTGAGAGTCGGAAGTGCCTCACTATTAAAAAGGAATCGTTCGATGAACAGATTCACCACCTTGTCAAATTCTTTTAATTCAATCGCGTTAACATGCTCTAAGTACAATTTTGCAGTTGTTCCCTCCAGACTGTCAAGGAAACAAAGGAAAAGTACCTGATTGTCTCGCTTGAACTTGTTTGGACCATTAGATTTTGTAAATGCTCTCTGCAGAGCAAAGTTGATGGTTAGGCTTTGGAGAGAGATTTTGATTGGAAGAAAATATTTGCTGAGAATCTTGGTAGACAATTGAAAGAATATCCCATTACTAGGGATTGAGTCATCGCTAGAATTACGACAATTGCATTGTCATTCCTTTATAAAGAAAATAAACAACTGAAAATTATGCCTTGTTACCTAGGTGAGGTCGTCAAACCAAGAATGAAGAATTTGAAAGATTTTTTTTATTCATTAAAGGAAAAATATGATTACATCAATAATAAACTTGAGAAAGAGGGTGCTGACAGACAATTTGCCACCACTCTTGATAATCAATAGAGACACGAGAACCGAGAAAAAGAGAAAGAGTAACGAAAGAGTCTCAGCCATATCTGGCAGAATGATATGTTCTGATGTAAGGTCGAACTCTGACATAACTCCCGATAGCAGTCGCGTCTCCACGAGCTTGTCTCTGAGAAAACTGTTGAACACACCGCTTTGGATGATAGTAGGAGCAGAAGAATGAACCAAGTAGCTTGAACTGCTTGCCGTATGCATAGGTGTATCTGGAGGTGATATCTCTCGATCAAAGTAGTCTCACACCACTTCTTCTTTCTGCAGATGATCAATCAGGAACCGGTACCGTGCCACTGGAAGGAGGTCCTTGTTGTTGTATCTGAACGAACTAGCTTTGGTCGGCACGTGCTGGAGGAACCAGGACTGAAGTGCATAGGTACACCCCTCGACTAAGATGGACTCTCCAAGCGTGAAGCGAGTCAACCCTCAATATAGAAAAGCAAGTGCGACCATGGCTATCGAGAGACGACTGGTCTGTCAACTTCCCCACCTTCTCAGAAGTTGAACTATTCTGACATCCACATAATTCTGTCCATCTGGGAAGAAAGTGAGTCCTACAGTTCACAGAACCATCGCATGTTGAATTTTTTCTCGAGTTGTTCTGGATAACGAGCTGACTTCTGCGAATGCCCCGTACTGTCGATAGATCTCGATCAGGCTCACATATTCATTTCTATTTTCCTCAATATGTGGCAAGACTTACGCCCTGTCATGCGAGCTAAAGCATCTTTGGGGTCTAGACCCTTGACATTGATCAAGAATTGTTGCTCAAGTGGGTCTCCAGGCTGACCGACTGGTTCGGGCAACCCCATAATCTCAGAAAACTCATCCATCAGTAAGGTCATCTCGCCTAATGGGAACCAAAAAGTACAAGTGTGCGGGTTCCACCGCTCTGCTAGTGCATGGATCAGATTGTTGTTGACTATCAACTTTCTGAATGCGGATGTCAGTTCCAACCCGCAATCGCTCAAGTGGTCCAGAAACATACGGGAGAAGTTTTTGAACCAAGTATAGTACCACTAAAGAAAGAAGAGTCTAATGTTGAGAGCTCGATGCTCAGGAAGACTTTGTCGCACCTCGTAGGAGATGTGACCCTCAGGAAAGACAAAGTCAAGCTGACTGGATGCCATTGGACTGAAATATAGGAAGATTGGAATTAGACTTGGGAAAAATACAAGAATTTTGAAAATTACAAGCAAGATAAAATGAAAAAGCTGGAAATTCGAGATCTAGAGGAAAAGTAGGAAAAGAAAAACCGCCTGGACTTTTTGAGGAGGTTTTGAAAATCGTTCAGGGTTTTGATAAAACTGTTGGAAAAATAGATGAAATTTGGAAAATAATGTAAAAGGCAAATAAAAGGGAAATGAGAAATAAAGGGGAATGCATTCAATCACATCCTGCATAAACAACTATGCACATTCAGCACTCCCTAAGAAGCTGACTCTAAATGTATCAATTTTGAAAATGGTTGTAGGACCCTAATCTTGACTCTAGGCTAAGATCTATTGTGTCCAATCATGTTATGCCGATATACTTGAGCCGAGGCTCAAAGTAAATGGCATAAAAATTTATCTCCGGTTCTAGGCTTCTATTTTCCCAACATCCTTGAGCGCCTGCCGATATACGTTGGACTATGGCCCTTGGTACGTGGCAGGAGGGGCGTTGGCCCAAATAAGTGGCCCAGTTATGAGGCTTTATCCCGAACTATGGTTCTGAAAGAAAACCCAGCAACGTGAAGACCGGGTAGAAATAGGTAGGGCGGTTTTTTGAAAAATGAGCACATGCAAGCAAACAGAGGGCTCTAAAACCTAAAGAGATAGAGATTTTGAAATTTTTGAAGAAGCAAACATTGTTTTCATATAATTCCTAGATTGGGGAGTGTTGTATTTTCAGACCTAAGTCTAAGTGAGCATGAATAATTCCCCTTAATTGGTCCTACCAAACCATGCTTAGTCAACATGCAATCCATGTCAGCTAGGTTCAAGTCTAGGCTCCTAGGTTCACATGATATCAGAAAGTAAAAGTTGACATTCCATAGAACATGATTTTGACAATTTAAACTAAGCAAGCACACAATTGATCAGACGAAGATAGGTCCCATCACGGTCACCAAACCTGTTATCATCGAAAAAAAAATTTCCTCCCTCTATTAGAGAGAGAAACAATTCTGCGAGTCAAACTCGACCAAAGTTTAGAAAATTGGTTTTGAAAATTACTCGCCTCTGTTTTGAAAATTTATGGAAAAATTCTGTGGAATAAAATCCGCCTGTCGGTACGAGGTTTGAACATTCTTGGTGCCTTTACCAGGGGTAATCGAACCAAGGATCAAATGTGCGCTTTAACTTGACTCAAATATCTAAATCATGTTCTATTTTCCTAGAATGCACAGAGAATCAGGCATGTGCTATGGAATTTTGAAAAGATGCAAGTTTGCTTTGGAAAATTGAGGAAAATGACTGAAAAAGTATTTGAAAAGGGAATTCCTGGAAAAATCTTTGAATTTTATTGAAAATCAGAAAGTTCCATTGAAAAATGGATTCTCAGGAAAACTTGGACTTTGAGAAAATCGATTTTGAAATTTGGATTGCTTTTCTGAGAAAATAGATTTGAGAATTCTGAGAAACCAAATTCAAAAGTAATTCAAAGTTTTTGAGGAAATCAATTTTGGAAATTTGAAACTTGAAATTGAGAATATTAAAATATTGGAAAATCATAATTTAAACTTGGAAAATACTTAAAATACCATTTGAAAACTCAGAGTTTTTTAGAAAATCAAATCCTGAGAAAGACTTAGAAAGTTCTAAGAAAATTTATTTCTCTAAAATGGAATTGGAAAATAAGTTTGAAAATGATGCAAATTGAATGAATGAATATAAATTTGAAAGATATTTCCTTGAGGAATTGGGAAAATCATTTTGAGTTTTTGAGAAATGCAGTGCATTTTTTTGAAGTTAGCCTAAGAGTGTAGGTTGAATGTGACTAATACGAAGATCACAAATCTGGGTTTCATTCGTATTCTGACTATGGCCAAAAATTTGAATAACACCGAGTTTGTAAACTCCCAAAGAGCTTGTGCACGTGCCATTCGTGTCAACCATAGTGGATTTGGAAAAAAGTGTATGAATGATACATCAAATATTGAAATTTACAGAAATTAAACTATATGCAATGCAGTCCTATTCTAAGCACAAAATGTAAATCTTATTCCAAATATTACATCTGATATTACATTGAATTGAAATAAAATAAAAGTAAATGAAGTCTTCTTCCTGAATATCCTTGCAAAACTAGAAAACAATGTTAGCACATAAATGTAGGTTTATCTGGATTTATCCAAAAATATTATAAATTATCAAATATTATTTAGATATAAACACAATTCATACCCCCTTTGATATAAACATGAGAAATAAGTAATCAAATTCGAAAATAAACTTGGAAATTCGAAATTAGAGTAAAAATGATCAAAATACCCCTAATGACCTTGAAACTAGAGTTTTCTAAAAGAATTTTTATAAAATTTGGAAATTTGAAAATCAAATGAAATAAAATGAAACACAATATGATGATATGCATGAAAATATGAAAAATTGAAGTTTGGAATTTTGAAATTGAGGTTGAAATGACCAAAATGCCCCTGATAACAAGACTATGGCCTTGAAATCAGGGTTTTCTGAAATAAATTTTGCAAAAAGTTGAAATATGAAATGCAAATAATATTAAAATTAACCTTAATATGATACTATATGCTTATTGTCGTGATAAAAACCCTAAAATGGCAAAAATATCACAAAATATCGAATTTAACTTTATTTTCGCTTGATTTTCGCCTTTGAATTTAAAGATTAACTAACACACAAGGCATATGGGCTTGGAATTAGCTCAAATTTGGCATGGACACCTAGACTAACCCTAAAAACAGAATGGAACTCAAATATATTTTTTTTTGATACTTTTTTAATATGGAATTTAACTAAAAATCCTAAAAATCAAGATTTTGCCTAAAGCTCTAAATCTAAACTAAATTTCGGGTACTAATCTTCCATAGAAATTCCCCAAATTTTATGGGGTGACAGAGGACAGTTAGGCAAATATTTTTGCCTTTTACAGATTATGTTTTTAACCTATGGTCAGAGCTTGACAGCTCCGGCAAGTTGGATCGGAATCTAGCGACTCTAGGACTTAGGGTAGACTGACAAGTTTCGGGAAAATTATGAGAAAAATAGCAAACAGTGAAGAAAATGACTGAAATTTTGGGAGAATGTACCTGACAAACAGAGGAACAATACCTATTCTGACTGTTTTGGGATTAGATCTACAGATTGGATGGACACAGAGGTTTATCATACCTATATTTCTGATAAAATCTATCTAACACGGATTTGGCCAAGAAACTTATAAAATCTGGAAAACTAGGAATCTGAACCCTACAAATCCTAAAATTCTGAAAAATAATAGAGGAGTTTACTAGAAACAACTCCAATGTTGAAGTTTTTGACATCCGACCTACGGATTGAAGCATCATAGCCAATTAGAGTCGGTGTAGACCTTGACAGGCAGGAAACCAGATTTTCACAGAAGGGTGAAAGATCCAATTTTTGCAGAGACTGGATCTTTATAGAAAAATCCAAAAAAATACTAGAAAACAATAGTTTTTAATAGAGATCCACTATATTTTTTTGGGGGATGAATTGTGCTGTCCATCTGGGAGATCTCGGATGTTCTTGTCTGCTAAAGGGAGGTTTGGAAATTCCAGAGGGTTTAAAACCCGGTTTGAAATCTGATTTATTAGAGAGGGTTCTAGAACCTAAATGGATCTAGGTTTTTGACAGAACATCACAGACAAGCATAGGGATTCACAATCAAATTTTTTGGGATTTATTGGCGAGGAATTAAGCATGAAATAATGAATTCATTGTACGCATGAAATAAAAACTATGATTTACTAAGCAAACATTAATAAAACTAATGAAAATGAATGAAATAGTTATAAGACGCTGAAATTAAAACTAACTATGATGCTTAAATATGAAATCTATATGAAAAAAACAATAATAATAACAAAAATGATCAAGGAGGGTATGATCCATGTTTGATATTAATGTCGGCTATGGGTGAGAGGGATCCGATCCATGGATCAGACGGATCACCCCTCTTTCATAGCATTTCCATGAGAACTCAAAGATTCCACATCATAACAGCCAAAGAAGATGATCTCCAAGGCATATGAATCCAGTTTTAAACTGGATTCACTGGCTAGATTCAAATATCAACATGAGTAACAATTTCTTTTACCTTGTGAAATGGGAAGCTCCACTTGAATCGGCTGCTACCTCAAGATGGTCGGGGACTCTACCGGGAAAGGGCTGCTGCAATTTGGAGGTCTTGAAGATGCTGATCTAATGGAGGTGGTTGTTGTAACCAAGGGGTTGGAGGACTGCTTTGACGTGGCTGAAGCTGGAGCACCAAAGAGAGTTGAAGGTATGTGCAAGAGGTAGCTGGGCGTCCAATGAGAGGAAGAGAAAGAGATAGAGACAGAGAGCCAAGGGGGTTGAGCATGAGGTTAGAGAGGGTTAGGGCTGAGAGAATGAGAGAGAGAGAGGGGCCAAAGTGAGAGAGGGAAGAACTCAAGGGGGGTTGGGCGTGTAGTCCATGGGGAATGGAAAGTGAAGAGGGGTCTTAAGGTGGTTGGACCAAAGAAAGGGGAAAGAAAGAAAGGAGGGAAAGAAGGAAGGAAAGAAAGAGAAGGAAGAAGGAAAGAAAGTGAAGAAAAGGGAAAAGAAAAGAAAGAAGGAAGAGAGGGAAGAAATAAGAGGGGAAGAAAAAGAGAAAAAGGGGGTCTGGTCGACCAAGGGGGAGAAGGAAGAAGGAAGGAAGGAAAGAAGAAAGGAAAAGAAAGAGAAGAAAGAAAGAAGAAGAAAAAAAAAGAAAAGAAAGAAAAGGGAAGAAGAAAGGAAAGGAAAAAAGCGGGAAAAGAAAAGAAAAGGGAAAGAAAAATGGGAAGAAAATGGAAAGAAAAAGGAAGAGAGGGGTTCGACCCCTCTTGTGGGTCCCACCTCTCCTTGGTGGAATAAAAATAAAAAGAAATAAAAGAAATGGAAAAAGAAAAGATTTTTATTTTATTTTTTGCTTTTTAAAAACTCGAAGTATGGCACCATCTTGGGAGTGGGTCCGTATTCAATTTTAAAATTCATTTTGAAATCCATAGGGGTAAAATGGTCTCTCAAAAAAATTTTGGACGAAATGAGTTATTTTTTGCAGTTTTTGAAACGAGCTCAGAATTTGAAGTTCTGCACCCCGTTGCAAAGCAAATCCAGTTTAGAATTTGAAAAACCAAGTTTGAAAAGAATCCAGATTGTTTTCTCAGAAAAATATTTCCACATTTAGAATCCTGAGGGTAAAAATGTCAATTTTGGAAACCCAGGGGTTGAAATTGATTTTTGAAAACTTTAAAACTCGAATCTGGATTGAAATTTATAAAACTGGAGTTCTAGATCTCGAAAATGAAATGAAATGTTATGAAGTGATGAAAAATGATGAGAAATGACATGAAATGTTATGCGAAATGCTAACCCTGAATGAAGAAATTTGGATATTAAACCCTGATTGACAGTTGTACCAGTTCAAAAAGTGGTAAAATGGATCAAAATGGGGAAAATGGTTCAAGAAATGATTTTTGGTCTCTGTCGGGCCAGAGTAACACTGAAAATTGAGGTGTGAGCTGGATTGAACTGAAATAAACTGGATTGAGCTGGGTTTTAGGGTTTCAGAACTGAATTAGGCTGATAAGACATTGACTCAACTGAACTCCTGGACTGAATTATCAAGAAAAGCTGCCATTTTTAGAGAAATGGTCACTGGAGTGAAGTGAATTGTAGACCAGAGCTGGGTTTGAGCTGGAACAAAGATCAGTAATACTGAGATGAACTAAAATTAATGCTCGAACACTAGCTCAACTAACTGGACTCATCTCAATTTCAGCTGAATGAGCTTAAATGGGCTAAAAATGAGCTCTTAGACACTTGGAAGTGGTTTTGAACTGAAACTGGAGCACTTGAACTCCTGGTGAGCTCAAGCTAGACTCAGAGAAATATGACTGATTGAGAATAATTGACTCAGAGACAATTGGCTAGGATTTAAGTGAGAAATGAGCTCATTTCTAAAGAAATGATCCCATTTTGGCAGGAATGGTCAGAAATGGAAATGATTGGTTCATCGTGAACTCATATGAGCTTGAAATAACTGATATTCTAATTGTTCTGAACTGATCAACAAGCTTGGTTGACTCCGACTGACTGGGGTCTGGGATGACCAAGGGGTAAAATGGTAATTTTTTGACACAGACTCAGGGTTGGACTCCTGTACTGACCTACCAGGGTTGGCATTGCATGAGGGATGTGTTTGAGAATGGATGAGGAAAAATTGGGGTGTTTACAGCGCAATTTTTGAAAATGAGTGGTAGGTGAAACAATGTTTCCTTTATAAATAAATGATATATTGCACAAGTTCAGGAGGGTGTCGATTCACTTTGCTTCATGAGTAAGGAACAAACAAACCGATGTTTCCTTTATAAACAATGTATTCGTGGGTGAAACATATAACCTGTTTTATTACAAATGGGGTATGGCAAGGAAGGAGACAACGACAGCTACACGGTCAGGGACTGTAAATCAGGCATATATTTTTTAAACCTCGAGACGAGTTTCTTTAAACTTTATATCTTTTATGTCGTACATTCGATTTGTTTTGTGTACTGTAGAAAGAAATTGCAATATAATGTGACAGATCATTTATTAAATATTCTGCTAATGTCAGTGGAACATTCACAAAAAAAGATGCCCAAAAACTCAACAAAGAGCTCCAAGATAACATCAACAAGCTTCAAGATGAATTTACAGAAAGAAATACCATCAATAATTTTGTATGTATGAAACCACTATCAGTTATATATTTATGTATGCCATGGGTATGTATGTTAACGCATGCATATTTGTTGCAAACAGACTATATACGATTTCATCATGTATATTCAAAGCAACACAACAAGCAATACTAGACGCATTGTCACCCCTTATTTCATGGTATATCGATTATATTATATGTTTATTTTCTTTTTTGATTTACTCTTGTTGCTTCGTGTTTTAACCATACTATTATCACTGTTTCATTCAACAGAGTTTCATCCGCCGACTGCCATACAACATTGGATTTCAAGATAGACTACAATGCTGGGGTAACGATGATCACTGCAGAGACTTTTGGTCAAGTGAAAAGGTAAGTGAAGAAACCTGTTGTCCAAGGTTTATGAGGCATAACAATCCTAACACGATTTGTACTATCAATTTGTAAGATATTATATCGATTTAAGACATTGTTTTGATTCTTAATATCGATTTGCATGCTGATTCTAAGCTATCAATATGATTTTTTATATCAATTTGTAAGATATTTTATTATCGATTTGCAGATATTGATTCTTACATTGTGGCAATCTTCTGAGCATTGGGTCTTATACATGATGGATTTATGGAAAAAATAACTATGGTGTTACAACTCATTGGACTTTCACACTGGTATACAACATGATATTATGCATTTGGTAAGTTTCTATCTATAAGCATATTGTATCTTGTACGGTAGCCCAAAATTTACTTACTTCTGCATTAACCACAAGAGGGATTCGTCGAAGACGTCTTGGGTGTCGACATTGGTGAGTGGAGGTTTCACTGCGTACACGATGCGTCTTTACAAAATAATAACGTCGATTGTGGTGTATTTGTAATGAAGTATATTGAAGAAATATACAATAGACAAGAACCTATTTTTGATGTTGTATGCTCTACACTTAAATTTATATATTGGTGTCACATTACCTTTTTGTTGCAGGATGATATACTTGGATTCTACACAGAACTATGCAAAAAAATGACAGAGTTTCTAATTGTGGAAGAGAAAAAATCTCAACCGACAAAAATACCTAGAAGGCAACGAACAATGCAACCCCCTTAGGAGTAATATGATGTATAAAGATTTCTAACAGATTTTGTAGACTGTATACAAATTTTGTAAGACTGTTTATACAAATTATGTAAATTTCTCTGAGTTGAAATAAAAATTCAATTTTACTAAACATGTCAAGAAGTTGGACTGTTATTTGTAGCAAAAGGAAAATCGTTATCTCTGACATGGACGTCATTGTGTAAATCGCTATAGGACACTATCTGGTATAACGATTCAAATACAGTATATGTACAACGATTTGTCTTATCACAATTTACACAATGACTGATAAAAGGCGAAAAAGATAAAGAAAAAACAAATCGACACGATGTTTATTGGTGAACTACAAATCTAGGTAGATTGATAAATATAAATTGACTTACAACCAAAATTCTTTAAGTTTCATAATATCATAATATTTATCCTATCATGATTTACTTTTACGAGCTTTGTCTATATGAATGATATGTCCTATCACGATTTACACAATGACTGATTCATAAAAGGCAGAAAAGAAAAATAATAAATAAATCAACATGATGTTTAGACTTAGTAAACTATAAATTGAGGTAACTTCAAGGAAACAAAATATTGAGATGCCTATATGGGTCCTCATAAGCAAGGTCATAGCATTTGAATAATGTTGGCCTTGATCTCATATTGATGCGCTTCTGTCTCAGGTCTCCTAATGGCAGACGCCTGGGTGTAATGGTTAGGGATAAAGAAATCCCTCAATGGATGGGTCTTATTCCGTTGCTCCATCTGATCCGTCATTTGATCCAGACTTCTAGATCTTCTCAAGATACGCTCTGGTTCTGGGTCAAATGGGTGAAGAGGAGCTCTTAAAGGTCTCCACCTTTGCATACACCGAGTCAGCCTGGTGTATGGATCAACTAACTCTAACTATGCTAACCTATCTAACTAAACTAAATAAAATCACAAAAACACAAAGTAAATAACAGTAAACTAAGCTAAGCAAAGTCGAAACAATTTAGCTAATCTACGGAATTTAAAGAACACAATCTATACTAATTCACAAAATTAGCAAATATAGAAAATCACAAACTGTGTTCTCTAAAATCCACATGTCTATTCGCTCATTTGATTATGCAATTCAAATCGAGGTAACTTCATAAATACAAATCGACATCGTTCATAAAGACAAACACAAACATATCGTTGTTGCAGTAACTTTAAAACTACAAATCGATGTCATTTACAACCATATTTATTTATAAAAAATATGAGTATTTAGTTACAATACATCATGACCAATGGTTAGGCTTAGATACAATACATGACCATCATCATCAAAGAAAACAAACATCATCATCAACATCAACCCCACATCCAAATAGTGATGTGCTTCAAATGCAATCCAGGTGCACATGAAATCCATCTTGCTAGTGCAGAAAGCTTCGAGGCAGAGCTGACGAAGCTGCAGAATGTACGGGATCCCATCATCATCGATATATTTCTACAGACAGAGAAGATGGAACTACACTACTCTAGTATATTTGTCATTGTAATATTCTGCATAAACTTTGATATACTTCACAACAAATATGCCACAGTCGTGGTCTCCTCGTTTGTTTTAGATCGAGCACATATAAGGCTTTGCATGACCAATAGACAACCAAGCCCTTCGTTCATGTCTGCGAGCATTGATTTAGGGATGACGACTGTGTCATATAGGGTTTTAGACCTGGACAACGGGTTGGGTCGGGTCAGGTAGGGTTTTACATAGAATAGGGTTTTACACAAATCTATATTAGGGTTTTATATAAAATAAGGTTTTACGCACGTATACACAAATTAACATGATATTTAGACTTAGTAAAGTACAAATTGAGGTAACTTCATAAATACAAATAAATTTACAACTTGATACCTATTTAAGTAACAGTTGCAAATCGTTATCACTGTTTTATAAAAGAAGTGTTCTATCACGATCTGTATAACAACGGACATAAAGCGAAAATGATTTGTCCTATCGTGATTTGCATTTACAAGCTTTGTCTATGTGAATGATATGTCCTATCGTGATTTACACAATGACTGATTCATAAAAGGCAAAAAGAAAAAACAATAAATAAATCAACACGATGTTTAGACTTACTAAAGAAGAAATCAATTATCTTCAACAATACATTATGACCAATGGTTTGGCTTAGATACCATACATGACCATCATCATAAAAGAAAATCGACATCAACATCACCCCCACATCCAAATAGTGATATGCTTTGAATGCAATCTAGATGCGCAAGAAATCCAGCTTGCTAGTGTAGAAAACTTCGAGGCAGAGCTAACAAAACTGCAGAAGGTATGGATCCCAACAGGCAAAGAATATGGATCCCACACGACTGTAGCATATTTGTCATAAAGTATATCAAAGATTTGGCAGATATTTTTCTAAATACAAAGGATGGTTTGTGAACGATGGAGGGTCTGACAGTAGGAATAGATAAAATAAATGGTCATCAACATCACCCCCTGTCTATCATGCAGAATATTTGTGCTTGCTCTGGTATGGCAGCAACGATTGAGGATGATTATGGTCATTATATTTTGTGCAAACTTTGATATACTTCATGAAAAATACGCTATAGTCGTCTGTGTCATGAATATATTGATGCATACATAGAAGATAACCACTATAATCATCATCGAAGATTATCCATATCTTTTCTCACAACATGAAACAACTAGGTTATCAACATCAAACCCCATCTATCAAGCACAGTTAGAAGAAACACAGAAGAACAAAAAAGGAAGCAAAATACAAGAAAGAAGAAGAAGGAGAAGAAGATGAAGAAGAAGATGAAGGTAAAGGATAAAAAAGAAGAAGAAGTTTTGCTGCCACGGAAAAGAGGAAGAGAGGTTAAATAGATTAAGGTTTTAAACCTGGACAATGGGTCGGGTAGGGTTTTACATAGAATAGGGTTTTACATAGAATAGGGTAACTTCATAAATATAAATCAATTTACAACTTGATAGATCCAAAATTGTATTTATTTAAGTAGGATCAATTTGGAATTTAGATAGATTCAAAACTTATTATATTCTAGTGAAATTCATTTGTATATCAAACTAATCTAAATCTATATTTTTTTAAGTGGGATTCATTTGGGTTAAGTGGATCCAAAAAAAAATTATAGTACACTAAGAAGATTCATTTAGATCATAACTGAATCCAAATCTTGTTTTCTTAAGCAGGATCTATTTGTGTTTCTAATTGAATTCAGATCCAAACAAATTCATTTTACCATCATGAGATCCATTTAGGTCTCAAATAGATCCAAAAGCCTTATTTTGTTATTCGAATCCAATTGGATCTCCAAATTGGTCCAAATGTTAATTTACATAATGGGATATAATTGAGTCTTCAAGTAGATTTGATATCTTATTTTCTTAGATAATTCCAATTTGGTCTCTAAATGAATCTAAAATACTTTTACATTAGAGGAGATCTATTTGGGTCTTAAATGGATCCAAATCTCTTATAGGCCCGATCAAAAACCTTGATATGAGTCTAAACTCTTTCCATATTCATTTGGGTCAACACAAGTACTCTGCAAAGATCTTATAATTTTTTTAACTAAACATTAAATAACTTGAATAAATGTTGAAATATTATCCATAATGAATTTATACTACTAAATCGTGCCGATGGGCTACATGATATAGAGCTTTTACTATAAACGTCAATAAGTTAGACTGTTATTTGTAGCAAATGAAAATTGTTGTCTCCGACATAGACGTCATTGTTTAAATTGCTATAGGAGATTGTATGGTATAACGATTTATATAAATATTGGTACATAAAAAGTGTTCTGTATTTACAATGATTTGTACATGTGAAGGTCAGATGCGACAACATTTTTTACTTTAAATACAGTTTATTTACAGAATTTTTGTGCAACGATTCAAATACAGTATATGTATAACGATGTATATATGTGAAGGCTAGATGAGACAACGATTTGTACTTAAACTTTTACCGCGATTTGTAATAATATACAGTGCAATTTTCATCCAGTTTTGGCCAAAATAGACGTCATTGCGTAAATCGTGATAGGACACTATATGGTACCATGATTTATATACCAAATAAATTGCCATAAAGGCGATTTACTAATGGTATAAAAATTAAGCTACAACAATTTAACAGTGATCATGCACGGGTAGTAAATTTAACTCATCGATGTGGTTTACAACCACAAACATGTCAGCGTTAGTGATTTAATACTAGCAATTTATAAAAATTAGGATGTCGATAAATGCTATATTAGTAAGAACCCGTTATTATAAATCATCATCACGCGTTTAGCATTCATAAATAAAAATTACACTAAAAGGAAAAAAGTGTTTTGTATCTACAACATGAGACAACATTTTTTACCGATGGTATAAGCACTGAACAATGGTGATTTACCAATGGTATAAAAAATATAGATTTGTAGGCTAGATGAGACAATGATTTATATATGTGAAGGATACATATTACAATGATTGAACATGTTAATACAATCAAATACAATTATGTAGCTAAAGAATTCACACGTGATTCTTGTGTTCCATTGCTCACTTTTGAATTGAAATTAAACTGAGTCTATCATGAAACAAAACAATATAAGACAACACATTAAGTTTCACAAGAAATGCAAACATCCTCCCAACATTGATTACATACCAAAAGACTTATAAAACTGATGTCATCGTTCTACTCAAACTGGTCAGGAGGATTGAAGGTTCCAACATTGAAGTGCACGTCTATAGGATATTGCTACATATTGGAATTTACGCAAGTTAGATATTGATAAGTTACATGCAATGCAATTTACATAGAACGCAATATAATATATTACATGCTTGTTTATGCGAAGGGCTTGGTTGCTTTTGCTTAGGGGTTGGTTATTTCTTAGACCTTTTATTGCCAACCAATTCTAGTGCACTCTTTGTCCTTCGACGACTACGATCAAAGGCAAGTTTTCTTTTGATACCCTTCACTAGGTGAATTTTTTTATCATAATCTACAATGTTGACTCCTAATTTGTTGAAAATGATGTTTACACTTCGATGCAACTTCTCATGCGGGTCAAGGGAAGCATGATTTTTACCTTCGTTGTTTGCTCCCATTTTCTTGGACTGGTCTTCATGAGCTGCAACAGACTGATGATGAATTAACTACAAATTTTTAAGTAACTCCCTTGACACTTTTCTCATATATACGTAGGCTTATTCACTTTTTGATGCTAAATCCGCAACATGCATAAGTGACCTACATAGTTGTTGGTAACGGGAGGCTATGTGACACTTCTCATCAAAACCAGATGGACTGACATTATTTGTATCCCGAAGTTCAATCTTTGTTTGTTTCATCCATCTTCATATTAAATATCACTCAGGTATTTCTTGTATCTTCTCTTGATTAAGTGCCTTTAATGCATGATGACATAATATACCTTTGAATTCATACATTTTGCACGTACATTCAACTGTTCTATTGTCAACATTATACGTAACATGTGCTTCTTGCCTTTTTAGATGCTCTTCGCCCTCCCATAAAATATGGTATTTGTGCATATTCTTGGTTTGCATATGTCCTTCTATGTTGCAGTTCATGACCTGTATAACCTCCTTCTTATTTCATTCAAATACAGTTAGTGTATACAGATCTGCATGTCGCATCAATATTTTCATGCCCAAAGTTACAGGGCGTGTATTGAAGCATTTCACATCTTGTTTAAGCTCATTCTGTTTAAGACTGTCGATAGATAATTCATATTGTTCTATGAAACAAAACATTGTTAAACATGAATACAAGGTTTTCTTCAGTGTGGCATACATAGATTCAGCTCTTTGTGTCCTTATCATACCTGCACAAAAGAATTGTTTTTCATATGCTAATGTCCACTTCTCTTTATCTGCATATAAATTTTCTAACCACACAGTCTTCAAGGTCATACATCTGATTCATTTCCTCCCAATCAGACATAAAGGTGACCTCATCTACGCTCTCAAGTACACACATTGTAAACTTTTTATCAAACCCTGTCTTCTGATTAAATATGTGTCATATGTTCTTTGTTGTATTTTAAAAAATATGCCACAAACATAGGTGATGATGTGCATCTCGCCATATATGAGACACTGCAGCCGCAATTGCGTGATCACCATCTATAAGTACAACTTCAGGGTGATTCCCATTCATCGCTTGTGTAAATACTCTGAACAACCACTTAAAGCTTTCCTTTGTTTGGTCATACAAAAAAATGTCGCCTAATATGCAACTCTATGAGTGATGGTTCACTTCGACAAACTGCGCAAATAGCCACTATTCAGTATTAATCTTCACTGGCCTATAAAAAATAAGCACATCATTGAAGCATTCATAATCTACTCTTGATTTGAATCTGCTCAAAACATATTCACAACATATTCATCTTCATCCACTTGCATTGCACTAAAGAAACTAGGGTCATTGCTTGATTTCTTTTGTAAGTAATCAACCAAACAACATATTCCTCCATTCTTCATGTTATTTGTCATCTTCATTCTCAAGTGGTTTCTTAGATCCATAGGTGTGAATGGCACATTCTTGCGATCACCATTTATGTGCGCGCATAAATTGTATGTCTTTCTTGGTGAAATATCGATACTTAAGTTATTTCAACAATTTCAGCATGCACATCAGTTACTTTGCGATGTGACCTTAACATAGGAGTCATAAATGAAACTGTTAATTCATAGTTATGATCACTGATTAAAGTACGAACTGCATATTTCTCATTTAGAATCCTTCTTCACACCATTCTCGCTGAACAACCACATCATGAATCTGACTTGCTCCTTGTTGGATTTCCACTTGACTTCTTTCAACATTCCTTAGAACAAACATGTCTTTCTCACCATGACACCTTGTGCATTTTTTGACCAAGAATACCTTCTAACACTGAAGCCAAGTTTTAAGGCATAATCATTATCAAACTGCATTCCTTCTACGAGAATAAATTCAAGTGTACTATCATGTACATTCCCAGTGCCTGCACCTTTATCAAGTGTATTGTCATGATTGTCTACCTCATTATCGAATTAAATTTCTTTTGCTGGAACATTCAAGTTAAGAGTGAATCCAATGCCTACACCATTTTATCATGTGCATCATTAGTACACATGTTCACTTCTTCAGGTGAGTCATTAGTACAGATGTTCACTTCTCCATAACTTTTCAATGATTGAGATACATCATCTTCACTGCAACCAGATGATAAGCTCACCACTATCATAAGCAAGATATCAATTTGTGTTAGCCAACACATACATTTACTATGATTTACTCAAGATGCATATAATAATGAATACCAATTGAATGAATCACAATATAAAAGCAACAACGATTTGTTATTTGTTTATACTATGCATCGAGTTGTTATTTACCATGCCAATAAAAGAAACGATTTATCGTATATGTGTGTTGACGATAGCGATTCACGTGACAACAATTTAATTATATATACGACGTTGTGAAGCAATTTCAATAGAAATTGCTAAATGAGCAGCGATTTGAATATGCAAATCGCCACCGCAAGCATGCAACAATATATTTCAGCACGCACACGTTTTAAAATCATGCTACAAATATCTTACAAATCGATACTAGAAAACACATAATATCTTACAAATCGATATACACATCACATAATATATTACAAATCAATACGGCAATTCAGCATAATAGCTTACAAATCGATACTACAAAATACATAATATCTTACAAAACGGTATACATATCGCATAATATATTATAAATCGATACAGAAATTCAACATAATAGCTTACAAATCGATATTAACAAATAAAACAATATCTCACAAATTGATAGTATGTTACTACAACCGCGATTTGCGTTACATTGCATATACTGAGTGAATGAACGATAATGGATGGGGTAGAGGCCCTTCCTCACATATGTAAACAAGCATTCTTGTCAACAGGCCCCAACGTCTTACAAATATCTTTAATTTTCCAACCTTCAAAAAGACAACATCCACCTGTAATAACAAAACAATGCCTTAATGGCACTCACGATGACATATGTTCTTCAACAATAGCATGATGACATGGAAAGGTACTCACGATGCCTTAATGACACTTGTTGGAATGTTTGTACGTCATTGCTTTTTTCCATACTGCCTAACAAAAATGAAGAAGAAGAGAAGATTGTAAAAAGAGATATCCGACAAATGCCCCTATGACACCCACCAATGATTAAACCAGTCGATCGATTTATAGTTATATCCATGAGGTAGGAATGAACCCGGGAATGTTTTGTAACACAAGGCACAAATGTGTTGTAACACAAGCTAAAAATCAAGGTAGAAACCTAGACTCGAGACGACGGCAAAGGGTACTCCGACGGCAGCAGATGACGGTAAAAGGTGCATCATCAAAGGTAGCTCTTGTTACAGTAGATGATGCGTCTTCAAAGGGTGATCCGCTGGCAGCATAGGAGTTTACTGCTTAGGGAGAAAACATAACGTTTAGACTTTTTGAAGAGTTAAGATCAGAACTCCCTTTTTTGGATGGAGGACATTTTTGTTCTTTTCTCAAACCATTGTTTCATGACGAGAATGGCGGAAAAGGGTACTTAAGTCTTTGCAATCGCACCGGACTCTGACGCTAAGTGATGCCGACACACACGGGGATACAAGCCCTATGTGCTAATATACGTGGCGCTCATTCGGACCCCCGAACATGTACTGTGGTAAACCCTGCATCTTCGGGGGAGAACACACAACACCCTCTCGTGTTTTATTGAGATTGGGAACAAAGGTTTGGGATTGGGAACAAAGGTTGCACCCTTTTTAATCTCTTAAAAATAATAAAAGTCCACGATGACTGCAAAATTGATGGAAAGTTAGCTGCAGTTCGTGTGTAGGAAGTTATTGCGTCCGAAGGTCTTGTCTGTTTGTTCTTCTTTGCTTCTTTCCTGAAGGACTTTTCCTGAAAAATAAATGAAGTCAGAAACCTGACTACTCTTACGCATCTTCAAACATTATGGTTGCAGTCTGCCCACGCTACATGCACCCATGATCCGAACCTTCTAAAATTTTGTTTCAATGGATCGAATTTGTTTCCAAATTTTGCATGGTAAGCATGGTTGAAAACAAATGTTTTACATGCAACGAAAAAGGGTCAGATTTCAAATTGGCCTTGAAAGGATATTCATCTGAAATGAAAAACCTGAACCAGATGCATCTGCATCCGATTCAGATACACATTTTAATCTTGTTTTAAGATCCATTTCCAGGAAAAAGCATCATATCAGGTTCAAACATCTGAATCACATCTGATCCATTTGCCTTGTTGTTGTTCACAAGTTGGCAGTAGTCAATGGGTCAGGTTTGACCCAGACCCGACCCATACCAAACATTATAGGGTCAGGGTTTGGTGATAAATAAGAAGTCCTGATTAGAATCTGGGTCAGACCTTAAGGATCTAATTAATATATGGAGCCGGTATGGTTTGTGAAATTTCATACTAGACCCGGGCCCGAGTTTCTCTTATGGTGGGTTCGATTAGACCCAGGTCTGGACCCGGTACCATCATCTCAAATCAGGTTTGTGTCTGTTTTGACTTATGTCTGAACCAAACCTAACCAGTTGACACCCCTAGTCGGCAGCGAAATGACTTATTTCTTTCTCCCTCTAGTATCAACCCTAAAAGAAGCCACCAAAGATCGCTTTTGTTCAATAGCCGTGTAGATTCCCATATAACAAGTCCAAATAGACCCAAAAGGAACCCAATTTTCTGGTAGAATAATGCACCCTAATACCCACCAATTCTCGCTAGTTCAACAAGGCGTTGTTTTATTGCATATGACAAGGAGAAAGTTATCTTGGGCAACTTTTCCTTGACACATTTTGTTGTAGAGTGGGTGTATAACTGCCTTCTCCCTTAGGGTATGTTTGATGGCTTGTCCAAGATTGGATGAAATGAATAAAAAAGGTCGGACAACATTGATTAACATTGGTTTTGTTCATTTCATAACAACTGTACCAAGTCCAATGTTTGTTTAGGCTGTAATCAGGATGTTATCCTTCAAATGTCTGTTGTTTGATGATGTGCAGACAACTTGGACAGTCATGAATAATGGGTCAGATTACTTCATTTTAGATAGTATGACCCTATTCACCCACCATTTTACATGTTTTAACAAGTTTATTATGGAGTTCCCAATGAAAATCAGCTCCAGATTGGAATACTTTGCAAATTCTCAGCGATTCCAAATCCAATTGATTATGATTCTCAATTTTCCAGCAAATCGAAATCAAATCTGTTTTGTGCAGGTTCTGGCCAAATGTCTGAAGATTGAGCAGAGCTACACCTCTCTGCAGCAAAATTCAAAGTAAACAACTAGATTCAAGAAAAGTTGGTCTGAAATCCATCTACTATGAGATTTTTCTAAAAATTCATGTCATCCAAGACTTTGATCATGATACGAGTCAATCACCAAACATGCTCGCAGTTGTAAGACTTGATTTAACACTGTCCAAGTTACAATCTTCTCCAATCAAACTCCTTCTAAGATCATGACATCTACCACAATTCTAAATTGACAGACACAATACAGATCAGGCAGAGTCAAAATTCAGGGATTACATCTTTGTAGCTTGGTGCAACAATGGCCCAACTGATGATGAATTTTCATCTGAATTAACTTGAGAGTTAATGTCAACTAAAGGCGCAACAAGATCAGATTTTCTGCTTGTGTCTAGTGAAGAACCTGACATGAATAGGGTATAGCTTCTCAGTCAATAACTTGTCTTAAAATTCAGAATCTTTTATCAAAATCCGGCAACAGTAGGACGAAATACTCTATAGTTATAGGTTTTCAAAAGCCCCAAATTTGCAATGGAAAATAGATATGGAACATAATTTTCTAGACAGGACTGACAACTTCCTGCATATTATAGGTATTCAAAACCCTCGAATCCTAAAAACAAAAAACAAGAGAAATGGAGAGAAGAAGACGCCATTAGAAACATATTTTCCTCTGTACTCTTAGAGAGAGAGAGAGAGCCCAAAGAAATTCAACATTACCACTCATGAAGATCAACAAAATGTTGAACCCATGAACCAAACAAGAGAAAAGTCAAAACAAATAAAGAAAGCAGAAGAGAAAAAGAACATCAGACAGATAAAACGGGCTCACGCCGGAGTTGCTTGCCTAGATTGCGGCAAAAGAGAGGCAGCAGTGTCAGCAGGAGAGAGCGGAAGATCACTAAGATGCATACGCAAGATCGCATAAACATCTACCAAGATTTTATGCACCAGGTTTTGAATGTTAACCGAAATTTGACAAAAATGAGCATCGTTTTGTGTCATCCAAACAAACCATCAAGAAGTAAGCAACCACGTTCGCCAGATGAACCTCCACCTCATATTGCGCCTAATACAAACCGGGCCCAAGATCAGATCTAGCACAAAAACCTCCTCCTTAACAAACACTTCAGGATGTCTCCAGGTCCTGCTAAAGAGTTCCACAAATATTGGGCAAGACCAGAACAAGTGAAATGTAGATTCTTCTACAGCTTGACAAAGCACGCACCAACTCAGGAGTTGAATGTCCCACTTCTTTAAATTATTGTGGGTCTAGATCCTATCATGCAAAATTAACCAAGCCAGGACTCGAGAACGGGGAGAAGGACCCTTCACCCAAAGCACATCCTTGAGCAACCAATCAGCCCTCGGGGGGAGCAACGATCTGTAGACTTTTTTGGTGAGGAACTCTCGACTTGGCGCCAGCGCCCACTACAACCACTGACCAAAATTTCTGGAGTCCTCAAAATGGTCTCTAAAGCAGACTAAAGCCCTCAACCACGATTTACGCAAGTGCGAGAGCGTCAAACCCCGGGTTCCCAAACGAACCGGGATAAGAGCAGGAGCCCCATATTTAGCAAGAATCAAACAAGCACAAGGGTTATCCGGTTGGTGAGCCAACCAACATTGCTTGGCGACAAGAACAATGCTCCGCAGTCTGGGCGTAGGAATGCCTAAACCAGTCATACGCCGAGGTAAGACTACTGAACGCCAAGCAATCAAGTGACGTTTACCCTTGAGTTGACACCCAGACCATAGAAAACCTGCCAGCAAGCGCGTCAGCTGCTTCTCTACTCCCACAAGCATCACAAACATAGACATGAAAAATTCTGGAATAGTTGAAAGAACATGTCTGACTAAGGTTAGACAGCCGGCGATGGAGAGATAAGACGACTGCCACAAAAGCAATTTACGCTTCACTTTTTGAAGCGTCGGAGCCCAAGCAGCAGAAGAGATGTGCTTCACTTATAACGGCAAGCCCAGGTACATAATAGGCATGTCAGAAATAGTGCAATTAAAAATTCTCTTTACAGCTACAACCATATTGTCATGAACATTGAACACAGTAATAGAGCATTTGGTCTCATTTAGAGAAAGCCCAGATAGGGAGAGAAAGAACTGAATGATAAGCTTGAACCTAAGCATCTGCTGAACATTTGCACGACCAAAAATGATCATATCATCAGCATAAGCAAGAATATGACCCGAAAAGTCTGAAACCTGCAAAGGATCAATGAAACACAATATCGCAGCCCGCTTAAGCAAGACCACAATACTCTCAACAACAACATTGAACAACAAAGGTGAGAGGGGGCACCCTTGCCGCAAACCCCGCCCCAGCTTGAACCGGTCTCCTCTGACACCATTGATATTTAACATGGCTTGGGCATTTGAGACCAGTTCCCGTACCCAACCAGAAAAACGATGACCAATACCGAAATTTGCTAACATTTGAAATAAGAATGACCAATGCACAAAGTCAAAAGTTTTATGAAAGTCTAATTTAAGGATAAAATAAGGTTGACCGCTATGCTGCAAGGAATGAACAACCTCGGACGCCATGATGAACGAGTGTTAGACCCTCTTATTATGGATAAAGGCGAACTGAGAGCCCGAAAAAATCTGGTTAGCCACTGATTTCAGCCTATTCATCAAAACCTTGACAAACATCCGATAGAAAGCACTCATAACTGAGATGGGAAAAAATCGTGAAATATCAGTGACCTCATCCTCTTTCGAAATAAGCAAAATAATAGCAACATGAAAATGATAAGGCAATCTGGAGTTATGATAGAAATCATCAAACATGCTCACTGAAAGTGCACTAGGATCGAGGCAACGAGCACTAGAGGGGGGGTGAATAGTGCTTTTATAACTTTCTGCGGAATATTGAAGGATTTTGCAAATCTCAAAGCAAACATACAAAGAACACAAGATTTTATCCTGGTTCGGTCAAACCCGACCTACATCCAGTCCCCAAGCAAAACCCGCTTGAGATTTTCCACTATCAACCTTGTAAACTACAAGATCACACAGATTATAACTGGTCTCACTTTCAGTAACAATCCTACTGAAAGCAAACAACTCCTTTACACCAAGGAGTCCTTCTTTTTACATAAAAGAAATAACAACTTACAATACAACCTATGAGCCTTCCTTTTGAATGCAAATGAGATGCAATTGGCTTTTGAGGTTGTTGGAACACTCTACTCACGCCTTCACTATCTCTCAAAGTGATTTGAGTGAAAAACTGAAGTGAAAATATCACGTGAGTGAGAAAATCAATACTTGAATGAATAAGAGTGAAAAGCAAGATTCAAATCGATTGAATTGTTGTTTTTGAGTGTAAAATGCACTCATATTTAAAGTTAAAAGATTTCATACGTTGAGAGTATGAAAGGGTGTCAAAACGGTCCATTTCGAACGATCAAAACATTTGAAAAATGAAAAGACACGCCTTTTTGAAGTTTCAGGAAAACGGCAAAATTAGTCGACTGAAACATCAGTTAGTCGACTAATAGTTAGTTATTAGTAGACTGACAGTTATCGTCGGTCGACTGATCTGTTAATCGAGCCGTTTGAAAATCTGAACTTTTGAAACTTAGTCGACTTAAGAAAAGTTAGTCGACTGATAATATCATCAGTAGACTGAAAAACCTTTTAGTCGACTGCTGCTAAACACTTCTGAAAAATAAACATTATGTTCGGTCGACTGATAAAAAGCATTAGTCGACTGCTGTTAAATTTTTCAGAAAACACATGTTCTGTTCAGTCGACTGAAAAAACATTAGTCGACTGCTGCTAATTTTCCAGAAAACAGACATTCTGTCCAGTCGACTGATAAAACCTTCGGTCGACTAATTTGACAAGAATGACTTTTTAGAAAATATGGCGCGAAAGGATTAGTCGACTGATAAGTCTATTGGTCGACTAATAAACATGAAAATTTAAGAAAAGAGTTTTCTAAAAAGATTTTCAAAAGAGTTTCTTTTAGAAAAGTTTTTCTAAAGACTTTTAAGATGAAATGCAACCTAAATATGCACTCTAAGTAAGGCTCTTACAAGAATCTAAGACTTTTAATGAATTAAACATTTGCACACTAGTCTTCAAGGATTCTTCACTGAATTCTTCAATTTCTTCATAGCCTTAGCTGAAATGTAGTTGATTCCACTTGCTCATCATCAAAACCTTGTACTTGAAGTATCATGTATGGCTTCATTGTCGTAACAATCTCCCCCTTTTTTATGATGACAAACTTAATCAAAGATGAAGCATTTAGATGCATAGATGGAGATTTTACTCCCCCTATCAATATGCTGCAAAACATTAAAAGTTAGCACATTTAAAGCACATATATCACATATTGATTGGTTTGCATTTCCATTCATCATTTCTTCATGTATTTAGAAATACATTCATTCAAAGCTTTCTTTTTCTCTTAATTTTGCATTTCTCATGCAAGATCTCCTGTAATGTAATTGCTATCATCTTTTTCTCAAGATCTCCCTACAATTTCAAAGTAATGCTATCTTTATCTTTTTCTCCCCCTTTGTCAGAATAAAAAAGAGTAAGGGCAAAAATAGCATAAGCAAAAATAGACTTTTAACTCGTATCTCTATTTTAAAACACGACAAGAGAGTTCCGGCGTTTCAAGATCACGGCCAGAAGATTCCGGCGTCTCCTTGTTATGGTAAGAAAATCCCGGCGATGATGGAGTCGAACGACACTCCGAGGGTTTTTCGGAAGAGAGAGAGGCAAGAGAGAAAGAGGGGTTTAAGGGTTTCGTTTTTAAGAAAAACGAAAAGGTACGAAGTGAAACGATGCCTTCTTTTTAAAAAAACGGGTTTTAAAAACAAATCCAAGGGGTGTCGGGTCCCTTCATTTAAGATTTAAAAATTTTAGTCGACTAAAACTTTATCGGTCGACTAATAATGCGACTAAAAAAAAAATATCATCAGTCGACTAGAAATATATCGGTCGACTAATATGATGCGATACATTCCAAAATATAAAACATCAGTCGACTAGAATTTTATCGGTCGACTAATATAGTGCGATTTTGAGATTTTGTTCAAAAATCAGCATTTTTATAAATCCAAAAACGAGCAAATACCTAGTTCTCTCCTAATTCTCATAAAATCTTCATTTTTAAGAGGTTTAGTGAAGATATCGGCATGTTGTTCTTTAGTGGAAATAAAATTTAACGAAATATCTCCTTTTAACACATGATCTCTTAAAAAATGATGTCTAACTTCAATATGCTTAGTTCTTGAGTGCTGAATAGGATTTTTCGAAAGATTTATAGCACTAGTGTTATCACAATAAATAGTTGTTGTGGAGTAGTTTAAACCAAAATCTTTTAAGGTTTGTTTCATCCAAAGTACTTGTGAACATGCTAAACTAGCCGCTATATATTCAGCTTCAGTTGTTGAGAGTGATACTGAATTTTGCTTTTTACTAAACCAAGAGACTAAGGAATTTCCCAAGAAATGACAAGTTCCACTAGTACTCTTGCGATCAGATTTACTTCCTGCAAAATCTGCATCACTATATGAAACTAAATCAAAGGAAGATGATTTTGGGTAAAACAAACCGAAATTTGAAGTATCTTTCAAATAACGAAGAATTTGTTTTACTGCAGTTAAATGAGATTCCTTTGGATTAGCTTGAAATCTTGCACACATACAAACACTAAACATAATATCAGGTCGACTAGCAGTTAAGTATAATAGAGATCCGATCATACCTCTGTAGAGCTTAGTATCTACACTTTTACCATTTTCATCTTTATCAAGAGAAGTAGTTGTACTCATAGGATTCCTTCTTGATTTCGATGAGTCCATCCCAAATCTCTTGAGAAGTTCTTTTGTATATTTACCCTGATTGATGAAGATTCCTTCTTCAGTTTGCTTTATTTGAAGTCCAAGAAAGTAGTTTAATTCGCCCATCAAGCTCATTTCAAACTCTTCCTGCATAGCTTTAGCAAATTCTTTACAAAGAGAATCATTAGTAGAACCAAATATTATGTCATCAACATAAATTTGTACAATAAGAATATCTGAATTAAGATTTTTAATAAATAAAGTGGAGTCTACCTGACCAATGGAAAAACCAGATTGTTCTAGAAAATTTCGTAGTCTTTCATACCACGCTCTTGGTGCTTGTTTGAGTCCATACAAAGCTCTTTTCAATTTGTAGACCTTTTCTGGATATTTCTCATTTTCAAAGCCTGGGGGTTGCTCTACATAAACTTCTTCATTGATGTGTCCATTTAAGAATGCACTCTTAACATCAATTTGATATAACTTGAAGTTCATGTAACTAGCAAAAGCAAGCATCATACGAATTGACTCTAATCGAGCCACTGGTGCATAGGTTTCATCAAAATCTATCCTTCTTCTTGATTATAGCCTTGTGCCACTAGCCTTGCTTTGTTACGAATAACTTCACCATTTTCATCCAGCTTATTTCGGAAGACCCATCTTGTTCCAATTACTAGATGATCCTTTGGTCTATCAACTAGATCCCAAACATCATTCCTAGTAAATTGGTTAAGTTCTTCAGACATGGCTAAAAGCCAAAATTCATCATCACATGCCTCATTGATATTCTTTGGTTCTAATTTAGATATGAAAGCAACATTTGCAATATATTTTTCTAACTGCCTTCTAGTTTGGACACCACTCTTTATTTCACCAATAACTTGTTCATGTGGATGATTAGGAACTTCTTTCCAAACCGGTTGAAGAGGAATATTTTCTTGAGAAGTACTCTCTATCAAGGGTTCTTCTTGAAGTGTTGCTTCTTCTTCTTCGCTTAGAGGAATAACCTGCTCACAATTCTCATCAAATGCAACATGTAAAGATTCTTCAATACAAGATGTTCTTTTATTGAAAATATGATATGCTTTACTTCTAGAAGAATATCCAAGAAATATTGATTCATCTGATTTTGAATCAAACTTATCAAGATTATCTTTGGTATTTAACAAGAAACATTTACTACCAAAAATTTTGAAATATGAGATCTTTGATATACGATCATAATACAATTCAAAACATGTTTTATGTAAAATTGGTCGAATAAGAACACGATTTAAGACATAACATGCTGTATTAATTGCTTCAGCCCAAAAATATTTTGGTAAATTTTTATCTTGAAGCATGGTTCTAGCACATTCTTGCAAAGTTCTATTCTTTCTTTCAACAACTCCATTTTGTGGAGCTGCTCTAGGAAAAGCAAAGTTGTGAGATATACCATGTAAATCACAAAACTTTAGAAAAGATTCATTTTCAAATTCACCACCATGATCACTACGAATCTTAATAATAGATGTAGATTTTTCATTTGTAATTCTTCTATAAAGTTTAGAAAATTCTGAAAAAGCATCATTTTTGCTTTTTAGAAAAATCACCCATGTAAACCGAGAATAATCATCTACTATAACAAAAGCATACTTGCTACCATTCAAACTTTGAATTTTAGATGGTCCAAATAGATCTAAATGTAAAAGTTCAAGAGGACGTTTTGTTGAAACTATATCTTTAGCTTTAAAAGAACTCTTAATTTGTTTACCCCTTTGACAAGCATCACATAAGTGATCCTTTTTATATGGTATTCTAGGTAGGCCTCTTACAAGATCATTCTTGGATAATTTTGAAATAATTTTAAAATTAACATGTCCAAGTCTCTTGTGCCATAACCATTGAATTTCATTTGAAACAATAAGACATTTTTCATTAAAAGAGGGTAATTCATCTAGATATAGTTCATACACATTGTTTCTTCTTTTACCTTTAAAAATGATCTTTTTAGATTGAAAATCAGAAATTAAGCATAAATCATTTTCAAAAGAAACATGAAAACCTTTATCACATAATTGACTAATAGATATTAAATTATGCTTTAAACCATCTACTAAAAGAACATTTTCTATCAAGGGAAATTTTGGATTACCAATATTACCAATACCTATCACTTTTCCCTTGTTATTGTCACCAAAGGTGACGGTTCCTCCATCCTTATTTTGGAGGGTGGAAAATAACTCCGGCCTTCCAGTCATATGTTTGGAACAGCCGCTGTCCAATATCCATTTGCTCCTTATGTTGTGTACCTACAACAAAATCAGAAAACAGAGCATTTGACCCCTTTCTATTTTCGGGTCCATGAGAGTTAGTCTTAGGAACCCATATCCATTTGGATTTTGGTTTCCTTTGATAATAAATATTCTTTCTATAAAAGGATTTAGAATAAACATTTCTAGAATAATCATTTCTAGATGCATTTCTATTAGAACTAGAAAATTTAGTTTTATGAACAAAAGGTTGAGAATAATGTCTTTGATTTTTCACCACATAGTTTGGTCTATTTTGAGTATCAAAGAAGCTATATCCCAATCCGGTTTTATTAACCGAGCATCTTTGAGAACCAAGAAGTTTTTCTAGATTCTCTTGACCATTTGTGAATTTGGTCACTATAGAAAGAAGATCATTTGACTTTTCTTTAAGACTAGATATTTCCTTTTGTAAGAGATTGGTTCTAACTCCAATTTCTTTTATCTCAAGTGCTTGGCAAGAATTTTCCTTCTTGAGATCTTCTATTTCTTGAAGTAACACTTTATTTTGAGAGTCAAGAGTTAAATTTTCAGTTTTTAACTCTTTATTTTTAGAACTAAGACTCTTAAATTTAGCATATAAATCATTAAATGCTTCAAATAACTCATCATAGTCAAATTGACTTACCGAAACTTCTTGTGCTACAAAACACATGTTGACGACTTCTTCATTTGATTCTTCATCGGAAGAGGAGTCACTATCATCCCAACAGGCTTGAAATGCCTTTTTCTTCTTGAATTGGTCCTTGGGCTTGAATTTGAGAAGAGGACAATCTTTCTTGATATATCCTGCCTTTTTGCAGTTAAAGCACTTTACTTCATTGGGAATGGAAGAATCTACTTTCTTTGCCTTTCTTTGAAATCTTCCCTTTTTTATGAATCTTCTGAATTGCCTTGTGATGAGGGCAATATCTTCATCTTCATCTTCTTCAGAATCTTCTGAGTCAGAAGTAGCCTTAAAAGCAAGAGATTTCTTTTTAGGCTCTTCTTCTTGTCTGTCTTGAAGTTGGACCTCATATACCATTAGGTTACCAACTAAGTCTTCAAGAGTGAGAGTATTGAGATCATTTGCTTCTTCAATAGCAGTGGTTTTTCTCTCCCATTCAGGAGTTAAACACCTTAGAATCTTTCTGACTAAATCCACTTGTGAATATTCTTTTCCAAGGGATTTCAAAGTGTTAGTTATATCGGTCATTCTAGTTACCATGTCCGATATAGATTCATTTTGCTTCATTTTGAAAAATTCAAATTTATGAACTAAAGAAGCAATTTTAGATTCCTTTACCTTTGACGTACCTTCGTGTGTTACGAGAAGAGTATGCCAGATTTCATTAGCTGTAGAGCATTGAGAGATGCGATTGAACTCTACCTTGTCAACGCCACAATATAAGGCATTCATTGCTTTGGCATTCAGTGAAGCAGTCTTCTTTTCTTCATCGGTCCATCGGCTGAAATCAGTTGATGGAGTTTGGTACTTTTCTGAAATAACTCTCCAGATATCGAGATCCATGGATTGCAGGAATATTGTCATTCTTACTTTCCAGTATCCATAGTTTGTTCCGTCGAAGAGAGGAGAACGAACAGAGGAACTTCCTTCTTTGTGCTGAGATGTTGTAGTTGCCATGCTAGATGATGGTCAAATCAAAGTAATAGCAAACCTGTGCTCTGATACCAAATGAAAGTGCACTAGGATCGAGGCAACGAGCACTAGAGGGGGGTGAATAGTGCTTTTATAACTTTCTGCGGAATATTGAAGGATTTTGCAAATCTCAAAGCAAACATACAAAGAACACAAGATTTTATCCTGGTTTGGTCAAACCCGACCTACATCCAGTCCCCAAGCAAAACCCGCTTGAGATTTTCCACTATCAACCTTGTAAACTACAAGATCACACAGACCATAACCGGTCCCACTTTCAGTAACAATCCTACTGAAAGCAAACAACTCCTTTACACCAAGGAGTCCTTCTTTTTACACAAAAGAAATAACAACTTACAATACAACCTATGAGCCTTCCTTTTGAATGCAAATGAGATGCAATTGGCTTTTGAGGTTGTTGAAACACTCTACTCACGAATTCACTATCTCTCAAAGTGATTTGAGTGAAAAACTAAAGTGAAAATATCACGTGAGTGAGAAAATCAATACTTGAATGAATAAGAGTGAAAAGCAAGATTCAAATCGATTGAATTATTGTTTTTTAGTGTAA
Source organism: Nuphar pumila (assembly GCF_984573655.1). Classification (NCBI taxonomy): domain Eukaryota; kingdom Viridiplantae; phylum Streptophyta; class Magnoliopsida; order Nymphaeales; family Nymphaeaceae; genus Nuphar; species Nuphar pumila. The sequence continues at coordinate 95,609,761 of NC_143253.1, forward strand.
AATGCACTCATATTTATAGTTAAAAGATTTCATACGTTGAGAGTATGAAAGGGTGTCAAAACGGTCCATTTCGAACGATCAAAACATTTGAAAAATGAAAAGACACGCCTTTTTGAAGTTTCAGGAAAACGGCAAAATTAGTCGACTGAAACATCAGTTAGTCGACTAATAGTTAGTTATTAGTAGACTGACAGTTATCGTCGGTCGACTGATCTGTTAATCGAGCCATTTGAAAATCTGAACTTTTGAAACTTAGTCGACTTAAGAAAAGTTAGTCGACTAATAATATCATTAGTAGACTGAAAAACCTTTTAGTCGACTGCTGCTAAAAACTTATGAAAAAAAAAATATTCTGTTCGGTCGACTGATAAAAAGCATTAGTCGACTGCTGCTAAATTTTTCAGAAAACACATGTTCTGTTCAGTCGACTGAAAAACCATTAGTCGACTGCTGCTAATTTTCCAGAAAACAGACATTCTGTCCAGTCGACTGATAAAACTTCGGTCGACTAATTTGACAAGAATGACTTTTTAGAAAATATGGCGCGAAAGAATTAGTCGACTGATAAGTCTATTGGTCGACTAATAAACATGAAAATTTAAGAAAAGAGTTTTCTAAAAAGATTTTCAAAAGAGTTTCTTTTAGAAAAGTTTTTCTAAAGACTTTTAAGATGAAATGCAACCTAAATATGCACTCTAAGTAAGGCTCTTACAAGAATCTTAGACTTTTAATGAATTAAACATTTGCACACTAGTCTTCAAGGATTCTTCACTTAATTCTTCAATTTCTTCATAGCCTTAGCTGAAATACAGTTGATTCCATTTGCTCATCATCAAAACCTTGTACTTGAAGTATCATGTATGGCTTCATTGTCGTAACACTCACCACGTCTGATTTAACACAGTCCCAAAAGATTCTAAAAAATTCGATATGAAACCCATCAATGTCAGGCGCTTTCCAACCCGACAGATCCTTAATGGCCCTAAAAATCTCATTGTCAAAGAACCTCCTTTGCATAGATCTGGCTTGCTCAGGCTGAATTGACCAAACTAGGACATTACCAAAGACACCCTCTGCAGTTAATGAAACAGAATATAAATCCTTAAAATATAGTGAGACTGTCAGATTAACGTGTTGATTGAGATAGGAAACACCCCCAATGAAGATAGAAGGAACGACCTTTCTCCTATGACGATGAGAAGCATATGAGTGAAAAAAATTTAGTGTTCCAACCGCAATCCTTAGAGAGAGAGAGAGAGAGCAACGAAAAAGGGGGGGGAGGGGATGTGAGAATAAATAAGGGGAAAGACCGAAGAAGGGGATCCCCGGTGCCACCTCACCCTCGCCGGCCTCACACAATTGCTTCTATCTACAAAAGAGAGAGAGAGAGACTTTCCCAAACTTTTTTTTCAAAAAAGAACCTCGTACAATGTGTCCCTGTTCTTTTCATAACAGGAGGGTGAGATAAAAATAACATAAGAAAACGAACATGACACACCATTCCGCACATCCAACATTTGTTAGAAAACACGTTCTTGGTGTGCTTTTAGTGCGGCAGGACACACCATCAAACATACCCTTTGGTGCAAATAGCCATCGAACAAGGGTTTTCATGTTTTGTTTTTTTTTAATTTGTCTGTACAAATATAATACCGACTCTTGGATTGTCCGATTGTAACACGAGAAGGTTTATAAAAGGTTTGGAAACCAATCTTCCAATTTTTTCATAAATATTCTAGGCCAAAAAAAAAACATAATTTTCATTCAAAACACACGACCTAAGTGTTGGTTGTTAATAAATCGACCATGCATAACGCATCTACAAAGTCACATTTGCATAAAATACCTAGAAATCCCATTAGATAGCTGTTCACACTTGGGCCTTGTTTGGATGACAGAAAGCAAAACATCAATTTCTAAAACCACAAGTTTTGCTTAAAATCAGGTTTATGGCAAACTGAATTTGCCAAAATTCTTGCTTATTTTGTTGTTTGGATAACAAAAAGCACAAAAAACTTAGTTTTTGGTTGTCCAGAAAAGAAAAAGGTCAAAAAAAATGATTTGACCATTTTCTGGCCAGCCACCAGCGGGAAGTGGACTGGGCCAGTACTGTCCAACATGGTCAACACCAAAATGGGCGCTTTCCAGCAAGTGGCTGGCTGTAAAATGGCCATACATATTGACCAGTCACTAGCAAAAAAACGGCCGGTTTGGTGCCTTCCTGCATGGTGCCTTCCTGTTTTCCACCAGACGATAGCCAGTCGGGTGTCATCCATGCCACCGGACTACACTAGACCAACCGTTTTCCAACTTGTGGCAGGCCAGAAAACAGCTGACCAATGGATGTTGTACAATTAAAAAAAGGAAACTGTCCGACAGTTTTCTGGCCAGCCACTGACCGGAAAGTGACTGGGCTGGTGCTGTGGTGCTGTCTGTCTTGGACAGCACCAGCCTGGACACTTTCCAGCCGGCGGCTGGTCGGAAAGTGGCAGGACAAAAGTGGTGGGATAACAAGTTTATGGAAAGGATGGAATGCATAAGGGTTGAGAGGAGCACGTTAAAAAAGGGGCATTACACCTGGGTTTCAAATGAAAAACCTAGGTCTATAAACCAGGCTGTCTCCCAAACATAAACAAAATCTACTTAAGGTTTTTAAACTTGGTTTTCACCTAAAACCAGGTTGAGATTTTGGGTGTCATCCAAACAGGTCTCTCTCTCTCTCTCTCTCTCTCTCTCTCTCTCTCTCTCTCTCTCTCTTTCTCTCTCTCTCTCTCTCTCTCACACACACACACACACACACACACACATACCAGCCAATCAGTTTCAAAGGTGATCTATCAATAACCCTAAATCCATCAATATTATTTATAAACCATTACATTGGCATGATAAAAAGGTGCCTTTTTAGCTTCCAAGGAGGCGGTTATTCATGTGATGGTTCATGCATCAAGCAGCAGCCACCACCACAAAGTGCAATTCATCATTCAGTTGCCTTCCCTTTACGCCTGCTTTTACTGCCGACAGCAGGACTGCTACCTCCCATCTCCAGCAAATAACATACCATAGAATCCACATCATCACCAAATATGCTGTAAGCTTCAATAGCCTGCAGATAACTGAATCCCATGGACAACACCATTTGGATGCTGCTGCTGAGCATGGTATTATGAAAGATTTTGCTATCAACCCCACTCTCCAACTTGGACTCCTCAAGAAGTGGCCCTGTTGCAGGCATCATGCCAGTGGACTCATGCTATCATGTGTAGTTGCAGAAAGACAAACACGTAATTCATACCAAAAACTCAGGCAAAAAATACACTACATATTACAAATATTTGATCCTTATTCTAGTAAAAGAAAATTCTTTTTATAATTAAGCTGTTGAATTTGAACACAAGCATTAATAACCCACTGCTGCCTCAACTCTCTATCACTTTGTAAATGTCTAAAACACCACCATTTTTGTGCAAGTGCCAGAATTGGCCTTGGTTTTAGAACTCTCATTTTCCATCTCCCAAACCACTATTCTTCTCACAAGCAAAAAAGAAAAAAGGTGATAACAAAGAAATAGCAAAAGGAAAAATAGTGTGCTCAGTGCGCCAACCAGAAAAGGGGAAGGTAAGGATGCATTTGAATGCCTCAATTCTCAAATCCAAGGGATCAGATTTCAGAACCAAGGACATGAGATTCCTCACCTCTGGCATAACATCTATGAACCTCGGTTGAAAATTGAATCTCAGATCCTCAAAAGATGAGGATCCAAGATTCAAAGTTTGAATCGGCCCCACGCCAAATACAATCCTTCAGATCTAAAATCCAAGGAATTAAACAAGGAAAAAAAAAGGGCAATCATCAACAAAACAAAAAGGCAAGTCGGTAACTAGATGCAAGTCCACATTGGACTCATTAGTATAAGATGCCTTCTTCCACATTAAACTCAGATCCCTTTACAAAGACAAACCAAATCGACTAAAGACTTTGGCTCCGAGAAAATCCTTCAACTTGCCGCAACCCTGAATCTCCACCATTCTCCGTTTATGACTTGTCACAAGCTTACCAGCCAATGAAAAGACTAAGTTAACAAAGCATCCACACAAATTACCAAGACAATAGGTGAATACAAGACCTAATCCACTTCACGCGTAAGGCACAGCCTATCATATCCTCTCTGAATCTCATTTAAGTCCAAAAAGCATATGATCAAACTCACTAAATGTCCACTTGCCGGACATTCACTTCTTGCTTCTACAAGCTAGAAGCCCTATTGTGAATTTCCAAAGAGAAATAATTTCAAACAAAATCTGTGATGTAAAAAGTGTGGAGGGTTTGTTGTATAGGTGAGTATTTGAGGTCATAAACACTAAAAATTTCAGTCTAAGTATATTGCAGCAACCATTTGTTTGTTATCATATAAGTGTGAAGAGGACTTACTTGCCCCTGATGATGATGGTTCAGCACCAGAAGAGGTGGAAGATTCTCTACTAGCATGCTGTTGTTTGAACTTATCGTTAGCTAGATATTCAGCTCGTGAAGCTTCCATTACCATGCGTTCAATTTCCTTCTCTGTGAGCTCAAGATCTGAATAAAATCGACCCTCAGCCAAAAGTGCCTGACATTGGAACCATAAAAGATGACATCACAATTGAAAGACTGGCATGCATATCACAACCAAAGAAACTGCTTGAAGAAAATGTTTGTTCATGTGTTAATCTAGAATGAGCACTAAAAGCTAAAATGCCAAGGTCCCTAGCTCTCTATGATGTTCAGATACCACAAAATTAGATGAGATACAACATATTAATAGGAAGACTTCACAATTAAAAATAAAGCACTTTTGTTTTGACTTTCAGCAAATACTCCTGTAGGCTTCAAAAGAAGAAACCTACAAACAACAATTTCCAAAAGTTGTGATATGTTCCTACTAGGACGACAATTAATTATATGTTAAACATAACTTTCAGTCAACAGATTAGAATGGGATACCAGAAAACTATTAATCTGTATGCATTGAGAGAGAGAGAGAGATGAGGACTCGCTGGGCAGCTGGAGAGTATCAAATAAGCATTTCAAGGTAAAACTAAGAGCTAGTTCAAGCCCTAGCACATATCGCTCCCATAAGCATACCAAAAGTAAAACGAAAATAACGTTGAAAATAGGTGCATATGAACATCTGCATCAAAAATCCTATAAAAGCAAATACTCTACATGGCCAACTAACAAAAAATCCACTTGAATACTGTTTCCAATTCATAAGAATAGCCTTTGTCATTCATCAAACCTTAACTACAAAGAAAATCTCTACAATCAAGATCCTGATTCTTAGTACCTCAGTAACAGGCAGGGATTTACACAGTTCAAAAGATTAACTGGAATAACAATCTACGTCATAAACCTAAAATCAGCCAATGATTGTCTTGCCCTTCAGAGTGGCTAAAGTATACCTGCATACATATGGTACAGTGCATCCAACAACTCCTCCATCAAAGATTCAAAACCGATGTAGTCAGTATCGGCCATTAGAGGAAAACCCACACACCCATAGGAGACTTGAGAGCGTTTTGGGGTTCGATTTTTGCCCTCGCATAAGAGTACATTTTCACTCAAGGAAGTGAGAAGGTAAAAAATGTCCATTCTTTGCTTCATTTGTGTATGATTGAAGTTGAAAGAGGTTAAGCTTCTTTCTTTTTTGATGTTTTTAAAAGATATTACTTTACTTTTAATTTTTTCCCTTATTCTCATTTTGTGTGCCCTTAAAATTCAAAACTTGTTTTTAAGTGTAAACATATTCGTCCTGATTAGATTTAGTCATCCGTGCTCTAAGAGGTCGATGGAGGGTGAAGGTCTTGAAGGATGCCTCTCAAAAGATCCTACTTTGAAATATTGTACCCCAGTTGACTTGTAAATATGTTTGAAAGGAATAGTGAAGTGTAACTTTTGTGGTTTTGTAATGCATGGAGGATTGTATAGATTTAAATGCCATGTTGTGCGGCATAGCAACTCCACCATGAAATTATGTACACATCGCATTTCTTTTGATATTCATGTTGAGCTTCTTACTAGTATTATACAAGATGATAAAAAAAATGTACAAGTATGTGCAACATTTATGGGAGAAAAATTGCTAGAGGTGATCCCTAATTCAGAAGATATAAAGATGACTCATCATTATCTCAAGCCATTGAACGATGCAATAAACGAAGAAAAACATTGAGCCGAAGTTTGATATTGAAGATGTTTCTGAACTTTATGTCTAGTTAAATGTATTGTGATGTTAAATGTTAAATGGTTTGTGTTGTTAAATGTATTCTGCAATATGTGTTGTTAAATGTTTAATGACATATCTATGTTTAGTTAATCTTATTACATAAATATATTGTGTTCTTGTATTATATGATCTTTTTATTTTTTTCAGATTTTTTTAGATTTTTAAAGAATTTTTTAGTGAAATTTATGAATTTCTATGCTACGCTACGTATCTTACTTTTGGCCCAACTGATACGGGTTATAATACGCTAGTTACAACCTTGTCAGGCACAAGGAGTGTACAATAACTAAGAAAGGAAAGTGCTTTGATGAAAATAATCCAAGACATAAAACAACTATGGGAATAAGTACATTTTACAAAACTGGATGCTCCAGACAACGCTCTTAAACCATCTCATTAAGTTCATTGTCTATGTTGTCAAAGGCATGCCTAGGCGCTGGGTGCCACCCAGCTCGACTAGGCGAGCTACCTAGTCGGTTCAGTGTGTGTGTGTGTGTGTATATATATATATATATATATATATATATATATATATATATATATATACTGTTAGTTTATATATTGTTTATACATATATATTGAATGGTATATGTATATACATATATGTACTGAACAGTGTGTGTGTGTGTGTGTATATATATATATATATATTGTGTATGTTTTGTTTATCTACTTTATTGATTAATAATTGTTTGTTTTGAAATGTTTAATTAGAACAATGGAAGATGCAAACCCAAGTAATATTAATTGTTTGTTCGATGTTTAATGTCATTCACTCTTATGTTTTGACCCTTTAATATTAATTGTTATGCTTCATACATGCTTTATTTATCTCAATATTGTGTAGTTTATCTTTTTCTACATTGTTTGTTCTTAATTGTTTTTTACCGCCTAGGCCTTTTTTAAGGTCCACCAGGCCTTTTTTAAGGTCCACCGACTAGCCCCGCCTAGCACTTTTGACAACATAGTTCATTGTTCATAGAAAATTTTTAGATAGAAATCCTCAATATAAAATTCTTCATAACGTGCTTTAGACTTTCTGATTTAAGAGATCTCTCAAGATATTTCCCAGGAATAAAACTCTCCGAACTCCTCAACATTTATCAGTCCTAACCAGTTCAAGAAATGCCACTTGAAGATATCTCAATCAACACGGTAAGGCCTAGTCTACAAAGGGGGGAAATGTGCTTGTCAGCAAACCATCTCCAAGAGTTGTAATCTCCTTCCAGGTAATCATACACTACTTATTTTATGTTGGAAACTTAGAAAATCCTATTTAATATATGTGAAAGTGCTCCTTGGCTAAGAAGGTTATTGACTAGGGAATTTCTGATTTTGGAGGTGCTAGACAAGCCATTTGAGTTGCAAACTCCATAACAGCTTCAAAAGCAAGGTTAAACAGAAATAATCGAGATATTGCATTATGCTCCATAATGAAGCATTCCAACTTGTCCCAGTTTTTCGGATTGAGGGTGAATCCAAACATCCTCTTAGGAGTCAAAATGTTGTCATGAGAGGTCATTGAGGTGATGCAAATGACAAGCAGGCTGGTCTAGTCAAGTAGAAGAAGGATGAACCTGATGAACATGCCACTCAAGCTATGTATCAAATGGTTGAAAATTGCCCAGAAGATTGTGACGAGCAGTTAGAAAACTTAGCATGCTTGTGTTATATGTTCTGTTTTACAACTTGATGAAGTGAGGAGAAAGTAATGCAAAGATTTTGAACAGCTAAAAACCAAGCATGTAATCTTAATTGGAGACTGTGAATACTGAATAAATTAGCCATGGGTTGGCCAAGAATATACCCTACAACCAAGCACTACCCCATCAGGCAACTAAAATAGTAGTAGAACAAAGAAATGAGGTTTTGCAGCATTTTCTCATTGATAAATGATAGAAATGACCTTCATTTTCACTGTAACTTTATTCTCCCAATATTGGAAAAGACGCCTGCAATCTTCCAAAGTCTTATGTCTTAAAGAGTTTTGTTGTGCTCACTTCAGATGAGTAGAAGATAGAGCAATAAATATTGTCTTATATTAAAACTAAGAAATACCGGTGGATGACTTTCAAATATTTGGGATCTATCATTCAAAAGTATGGAGAAATTGATGAAGATGTAAATCATAGGATAAAGGTTGGGTGGATGAAATGGAAAAGTGCAACTGGAGTGTTGTGCGATCGTAGAATGCCATTGCGGTTGAAGGAAAAGTTTTATAGGACGACAATTAGGCCCGCTTTACTATATGGTACGGAATGTTGGGCTGCCAAGAGACATCATATTCAAAAAATGAGTGTAGCTGAGATGCGTATGCTTAGATGGATGTGTGGAAATACAATAAAAGATAAGATTCGAAGAAGGTAGGCGTTGCATCCATTGAAAATAAGATGAGAGAGAATCATTTACGGTGGTTTGGACATATTCGGCGAAGGCCTAATGATGCCCCAGTTAGAAGGATGGAGAAATGGGAAAATATATTAGTTAAAAAAGGTCGGGGTAGGCCTAAGAAGACTTGGATGGAGATGATAGGAAAGGATATGAATGCTTTAAACCTCACCGAGGACATGGCATTGGATAGAAATGATTGGAGGAGAAGGATTCATGTGGAAGACCCAGAATGATTTTCTTTTTTGGTTCATATCACCGACCCCAATTGTTTTGGGATGAAGGCGTAGTTGTTGTTGTTGTTGTATTAAAACTAAGAAGTAAATCAGTGAACCATGCATTCAAGAGATGCATTTCAGACATGACTCAACCATAAGGACGCAGTAGCAAAAGGATAGCATTAGTCAAGGTTTAAGAGATCTTACATTCTCAATTTGTTGGTCCTGCTGAGCTCTTATGGCAGCTTTTATCTGATCCTTGTCAATATTAGTCTACAAAGTGCACAAACAGATGAGAAGAAAATAGTTAACCTCAAAGCATAAAAAGACAAGGAAAACAGGGGATCAGATCAATTATTGCCAGAACAAAAAAACTGGTCATGAAAACAGAAAGCAAAACATCTTACAAGTCAGGCCACGTGATTAAGAAATACCATCTCCATGTCTACCATGAGAGTTCAGGCCCATTTCTCAAAGAATTTAGCAAAACCATCTTAGTGTTTGAATCAACCAAATTAAAATAGTGCAAAGCCATGGCCTATTCACACACACATCATCCCCCTCCCCCCCAACCCACCTACACACAAAAAGAGTGACATTTCCACTATCGAGATCCATCTAAACTGTAATTAGAAGTCACCAGATTTTCCATGGCACAGTTTCCAAGTTCAAACCAGTAACACATGATAAAATCTTAAAATACAATGACTTCCATAAGCATAAGGAATATTGGTCATGACATTCTACCTATGTCACAGGGACTCGGCAAAACAGGTGCCGCACCCGCGTCGACGCGACGCGGGATCGCGTGCGGGTGCGGCACCGGGTGCGGTCAACACGACCCTGGGTGCGGTCAACGCACCCAGGGTCATTTTTGTCCAAATTTTTGGGCAAAATTTCCCCCCCCCCGATGAAAAGGAGGAGGATTAGGGCAAAAAAATTTTTTTGCCCTAATCTCTCCTCTCTCTCCCCCTGAGCTCGAGCTCTCCCATCGCCGCCCCAGCTCCGCCGCCCCCAACGTCGCCGCCCCCAGCGCCGCCGCCCAGACTCCTCCTCTCGGCTCCTCCTCTCGGCTCGCAGGTATGTCTCTCGTCTTCTTGGGTCGGCTGGGGAGGGGCCGAGCACCCCCCCCCCCTCTCTCGGTCTCTTGTTGGGTCGGCAGGGGAGGGGCTGAGCCTCCCCTGCTCCCTCATTTTTCGGCACAGGAGGGGCCGAGCCCCTCCCCCATCCTTTTTTTTTTTTGGGTCGACAGGGGAGGGGCCGAGCCCCTCCCCCATCTTTTTTTTTTTTTGGGTCGACAGGGGAGGGGCCGAGCCCCTCCCCCATCTTTTTTTTTTTGGGTCGACAGGGGAGGGGCCGAGCCCCTCCCCCATCATTTTTTTTTTTGGGGTCGACAGGGGAGGGGCCGAGCCCCTCCCCCATCTTTTTTTTTTTTTGGGTCGACAGGGGAGGGGCCGAGCCCCTCCCCCATCAGTTTTTTTTTTTTTGGGTCGACAGGGGAGGGGCCGAGCCCCTCCCCCATCTTTTTTTTTTGGGGGTCGACAGGGGAGGGGCCGAGCCCCTCCCCCATCAGTTTTTTTTTTTGGGTCGACAGGGGAAGGGCCGAGCCCCTCCCCCATCTTTTTTTTTTTGGGTCGACAGGGGAGGGGCCGAGCCCCTCCCCCATCTTTTTTTTTTTGGGTCGACAGGGGAGGGGCCGAGCCCCTCCCCCATCAGTTTTTTTTTTTGGGTCGACAGGGGAGGGGCCGAGCCCCTCCCCCATCTTTTTTTTTTTTGGGTCGACAGGGGAGGGGCCGAGCCCCTCCCCCATCAGCTTTTTTTTTTGGGTTGACAGGGGAGGGGCCCCCATCAGCTTTTTTTTTTTGGGTTGACAGGGGAGGGGCCGAGCCCCTCCCCCATCTGTTTTTTTTTTTTTTGGGTCGACAGGGGAGGGGCCGAGCCCCTCCCCCATCTTTTTTTTTTTTGGGTCGACAGGGGAGGGGCTGAGCCCCTCCCCCATCTGTTTTTTTTTTTTGAATTGAATTGAAAATTGTAATGTATTTTTTTTTTTGTGTTTTCAGGATAAAAATGACGGATAAAGGGAAAAAACTTGCGTCATCCTCATCCCAACATGTGAGTTCTGCTGCTAGTTTTGCTGATAGTTGCAGTGGGATTGATGATGTGGGGCCACTATGGATACATGTAGATAAACTTGCAAAAACTGGAGAAGGAGGTGGTGGGAACAAAAGATTTCGATGCAAGCTCTGCGAAAAAGATTTTGTTGGGTCTTACACAAGAGTGAAGGCTCATTTGTTGAAGATACCAGGACATGGCATTTCAGCTTGCAGAAAAGTTGATGAGTCAATGCGAAGGCAATACAAGAAAATACAAGAAGAATATGAGAAGAGAAAGGCAATGGCCGATTCTTCTGCAGTCAGTGTGTCATTTGCAAGCCATCAAGAAGATGCTGAAAAAAAAAGAAAAGTCAATCTAGGAGGTAGAGGAACGATACAAGCAGCATTCAATACATATGGAAGAGAAGAATTGGATAGAAAAGTTGGGAGGTATTTTTATTCTGGTTCACTCCCATTTAATGCGGCTAGAAATCCTTATTGGAAGGATTTAGTAACATCCTTGGCAAATTGTAATTTGAGTGGTTATGTGCCTCCAAGTTCAGAAAAAATACGAACCACACTTCTTGCAGAAGAGAGGGCAAACGTGGAGAGGTTGCTAGAAATTAAAAAATATTCATGGGAGCAAAATGTTGTTTCCATTGTGTCTGATGGATGGACAGATATTCAAAGGCGTCCATTAATCAATTTCATTGCTTGTTCGCTTAATGGCCCAATATTCTTGAAAGCAGTTGATGCATCTGGGGAATATAAAAATGCAGAGTATTTGAAGGGATTGTTTATAGAAGTGATAAAAGAAGTGGGTGATCAGAAAGTGGTACAAATCATTACAGACAACGCTCCGGTTTGTAAAAGTGCAGCGTTGAGTTTGGAGAGTGAGTACCCTCATATTTTTTGGACTCCCTGTGTAGCACACAGCTTAAATCTAGCCCTAAAGAGCATATGCAACCCCAAAGAAGAAGAAAATTCACAAGCATATGCTTTATGTTCATGGATTGAAGATTTAGAAAGAAATGTCAAAAGCATTAGGAATTTTGTTGTTAACCACCATCGTGCTAATGCTATATTTAATAGGCATTCTGATTTGAAATTGTTGAAGGTCGCTGAAACACGTTTTGCGTCCATCATTGTGATGATGAAGAGGATTAAAAGAGTGAAGAATGCTTTGATTAACATGGTGACTGATGAAAATTGGACATTCTATCGTGTTGATGATGATATGAAGGCTCAAGAAATTAAGAAATTCATTCTTGATGATGAGTTTTGGGACAGAGTGGTATACTTCATTCAATTTACGCAACCTATTTGGGAAATGTTAAGAGAAGTTGATAAGGATGAGCCCATGCTTCACAGAGTTTATGAAATGTGGGATAATATGATTGAAAAAATACAAGCTATAGTTTTCATGCATGAAGAAAAAAATCCTGCATTGGATGATTCAGATTTTTTTAATCATATTCATTCAATTTTAGTCAGAAGATGGGATAAGAGCAACACTCCTTTGCATTGCATGGCACATTCTCTTAATCCAAAATATTATGCAAATAAGTGGCGGGCTGGTGGTATTGGTCGTGTCCCTCCAAATTTAGACCCAGAGCTATCAAGACATAGAAATATGTGTATGACAAGACTTTTTCCAGAAGCACATCTTCTACATCAAGTCACACAAGAGTTTGGAAAATTTTCATCTTCGAGATTATATGCACCGGCATTATTCGCGAGAGAAGAAGATAATATAGATCCTATCACATGGTGGTCAACATTTGGATCGGAAACACCTCTTCTGCAACGTCTTGCATTAAGATTGCTATCGCAGCCTGCTAGTTCATCTTGTTGTGAAAGAAATTGGAACACATATTCTCAAATCCACAACATGAAGAGAAATAAACTCACCAGCAAGCGTGCAGAGGATTTAGTATATGTTCATTCAAATCTTCGATTACTTTCGCGAAGCAATGATGAATACAGGTACTAATTTGCTCTCTTAGTTATTTGATTATTTCTTAGTTTTCATTTAAATATACTTGTATTGTATTTATCATTTTCAAATTGGGTTTATAATGCAGACAAGGAACATCCAAATTTTGGGATGTAAACCCAGAAGAGTGTGACTTCGAGGGAGAACATGAATTCAACGTAACAAACATGGATTTAGCTGAGCCCAGTATTCCTTCTAATGATGCATTTGATGATGAAGAAGAAAATTATTAGCATCCATTACTTCATCAGGATATACTTTGGTATGTAATTTAGTTCTTTTATGCATACTTATTTGATTGATATTTAGGTCGATTTATGTAATTGCTTTACTTATTTGATTGATAATTTGATATTTAGGTAATTTGATATTTAGGTTGATATACTACATGCATGATAAATCATATTATGAGTTTATGACAATGTTTACTGTTAAATGTTAAAACTGTTAAAACTTCAAAATTATATATATATATATATATATAATTTTTTTTTTACATTTTTGCCCCTGCCGCACCCCCGCACCCGGGTTTTTTGGAAGTGCCGAATCCCCGCACCCGCACCCGCACCCGCTCCCGCACCCGCACCCGCACCCATGTGACATAGCATTCTACCGATATCAAATTTTCAAGATAACATAGCCAAAATGATAGATAAACCAAAAATGTGAAGTGATTAGCAAGAGAATTTATAGAAGACTTTCTATCACAGAAAACCATAAAATATGTCATAAAAATACATATTATTTGACATGACTCACCCCCTGAAGACTGCTAAATCCAAGGCCAGATCCAATTGTTAACCGACGTGGATCAACAAGGGAGTTGTAGTGATTTCCATGATGGTAACTCAACCGTATTGGTGGTGTATCAGTGTTGTAGCTTCCATGAAAGATATTTATGGGTTCTGAGTTCCAAAATCATCAAACTGTTAAGTAATTTGCCATATCTTTTGAAACTCGGCAAACTTCTACAGTAACAGCTAAATGAATATCACTGAATTCTGGAGAATAATGGCACCTGTACTGTAGCAATATATATGGATAGGACGATTATACATCTCCGATAAAGCTTGAATTTCTGCATTGTTGCCATAGACCTGTTTTCAAAAAACAAATCATTGATTTGAATCAAATACAGTGAAGATGTGCATGGATGAACACCAGACACAGACACAAGCAAGTGAACACATGAGAACTGATCTAAACACAGTTTCAATGTAACAAATTTTGATTTGACAGAAAAAAAATACAGATGAAACTTGACACAAATAGTGAGGCATCAATTTCATTCTTCAGCTTAGAATAACTTACACCACTCCAACTCCAATGTTAACTACTTCAGCACATACTACCTCAAGTCATTTGTTTTAGAATAAAAAATTTTCTTGTCCATATAAGGACCAAATGCATATAATCCAATACTAGAAGTAAAAACACGTGCAAAAATTTTCCCAATTCCAAGGCACAACAAGCAACAAGAAAAGCAACTGATAGAATACAAATTGAATAATAGAAATTACTGAAGCATACAAAAAACAATGAAGAACATATGGTTTACGAACTCTTGAGGTTCATAGAGCAAAAATCTAGATGATGACTTCAAAACTTTGTGGATGTGTATACCTTGTCCCTCCTCTTTCTCTTACAATACGATGTGAATCCTTCTGTAATAAACTGAGAAAAGTGATCTCTTTCCCTCTCCTGAAGAAACAGAGGCAGTTAATCATTAACATATAGCTCTCTCAAAAGAAAAAAGGTAATAACAAAAATTCCCCATTACTTGTACTAAAAAGATTCTCAAACAATTCATCATGACAAAACTACAGATGTGACATACAATCCAAACCAACCCAACCCAAACCCCAATCCTCCCCACCCCACCTTCCTAAAAACACACCCACCTACTCACACATGCACACACGCAAGCATTAATGCATACACACATTAAGTAGGCAATGAGGGTTCAACTGAGTTATGGAAATCTACAAAAACGGAATGGCAAGACAACAAAAAAGCTCTTGACTTAGTTTTGAAAAATATCATGTCCATAAAACCAAACAAAAAGGCTTAAAAAAGAAACATAAAACGTAAAAGCATTTAACTGACCCTCTCTCTAACTACTTAAAAGTACAAATTTTCAAAAGAGAACATATTTATAAAGGGGATTAAGCCTGCAGAAAGCATTTCATCACTTAAGCTGCAAAAGGCATAACACCATTTCATATTCTAACCAATGATTTTTGGCCATGACAATAAAGGTTTAAGGTCATTAAAATAGAAAGGAATCTAGGAGGCTATTGTGTCACGTGACAACCAACTGCAGTAGGCTTCCTCTTTTTTCTTTTTTTGTGATTGAGAAAAACTCACTTCACGCACACACACATGCATGGCACCCCCCTCCCCCCAAACACACACTCACTCGGCATCAATGACAGCAGAGACAAACACACATCAGCAAGCTAGCAAATAGTTTTTCTTTCAGGCATGCTTGAAATAGATACATGGGCTACAATTTTGTGTTTCCAGCAAAAAGAACTCGCACAAGATACCAATTTGTAACATTTTAACATGACAATTATTGAGAAAAAGCAAGGCTATTAAATGATGTAATACTGCAATTGAAGATAATTAAATAGTTTCAATAAAGGAACCAAATTTGAATTTCCATATGACAAAAGGGATCAACACAAATGGAAACAAGCTTTATGTAAATGGAGAATGAAAGATCATCCTGATAACCAATGTTGTAAGTATCGTAACGATATGGTACGATACATATCGCTATTATGAAAAATAATGATTCGAGTGTGTATCATATCTGTATTGTACTATACATCCCTATATTGTAGGATACATGGTGTATCGTATGATACACCTACGATGCACTTTAAAAAGGGCTGAATCATAAATTTTTTTTGCGTTTTAAAGACCTCTTGAGGGCCGACTCACTCATTTGTGTAGAGGCCGTTAGATGGGTATCCACGCACCTTAGGAGTTGTGAGAGCAATTTGGGGGCTGATCCGTGGGCAAGGGAGACGGCTTTTGCAGTTTACTCTAATAAGAGTGCATTTCCATCATTTTTCCACTCAAGGAAGTGGATTGAGGTAAAAAATATCTATTATAAGTAGAATTATAAAACTACCCACCAAAAAAATTTTGCCTTGAAGGGAGTTACCCCCTCTCCCCGCCAACTTACCGCAAAGTTGGATCCTCGAAAATTATAGATTTATATCAAGGTAGCTATGTCACATGGGCGGGTGTGGGTGCGGGGGTGCGGCACTGTCAAAAAAATTTGGTGTGGGTGCGGGTGCGGCAAAAATAAATAATATATATATAAAGTCCAAAAGTTGGACATAAATGACCCTGGGTGTGTTGACCGCACCGGGTGCCGCACCCGCGTTGCGTCGCATCGGTGCGGGTGCGGCACCCAATTGGCCGAGTCCCTGTGACATAGCAAGGTAGAAATCAGGCTTCACACTCTTCCAACAAAGATAACATCAAATCTGTCACAGGGACTCGGCCGGGTGCGGTCAATGTAACCCTGAGTGCAGTCAACTTGCACTCAGGGTTATTTTTGTCCAAAATGGACTCGATCAACTTTGATCGAGTCCATTTTAGTACATTAAAAAAAGAAATTTAAAAATATTTATTTTTTTGTCCCATCTACAAAGCTTTGAAAGTTTGAAACGTTGTGCATTAAATGTTCTGAGCCATGCACATTCTTTTACTGTTTTAAAAGGCTTTGTCATAAAAAGTTGAGCCATGTACATTCTTTTATACTTTTTATAGAGCTTTGTCATAAATGCATTAATAAAAAAAGTGACATCTGCATTATAATGGATTTTTGTATTAAATGTATATAAATCCAAATCTGATTAAGCAATACTTCTGAATTTTTTAGTGTTTATGGTGAAAAATATTTGTTTTCATTGGAAGCTTGCTTTATGGCTAAGTTTATATATATATATATATATATATATATATATATATATATATATATATATATATATATATATATATATATATACCCTCCCGCACCCAAGTTTTTTTGAAGTACCACATCGCCTTACCCGCACCTGCACCTATGTGACATAGCATCAGATGATCTGGCATGGCAATGAGGCACTCAAGTAATGAGTGAAAACCGATTGAAAATCGAGTGCAACTATTGCCATAATATTTTTATTTATGTAATATGAAAGTATGAGTCTTGTGGCATGTTCTTAATTGCAATATTTAATATTCTGCATTGTTCTTGTGAAATAGTTGATGTTTGATGATGTCTTATGCAACTCATAGAGACATAAATGCTTCATATGAGATTTTATGGTTGTATTTTGTGCAATTCATCATTGTTTCATGTGTTATGATTTTTTTAGAAGTTTTGCTAATTTTTTTTATTTTTCATGACTTTTTTTGGAATTTTTGAAAAAATTTTGTAAAAAATATTATGATTTTTTATGGTACGATACAATATGTATCTTATTTTGGGTCTAATCGATACAGTTAACGATATGATACTTACAACCTTGATGATAACTACTTGACAGTTATCATGAGTTTACCACAGGCAATCAAGAAGTTTGTATTGGCAGTTGTGCATAGTGGCCATTCGAAGTTTTTAAGACCTTGCTGCAGATAAGGATCAGATTTTCTAGATACAACTTATGTCCAAGAGTTTCTTAAAGCCTTTGTAAGATTATCTTTACTAGTGGTGGTTGCCAAACTATCAAACTACTTTTATTTCTTGTCTATTTTAGACATGGATTCTGAATGCTGTAGCAGGAAAAGGATTCAAGAGGAAACAAGAAGGTCAACATTAAAATAAAAAAGCAACAGGAAATTGGGATCAATGAAATCAAGGGTGATAGGTGGATGACACCTTGAGGCTAACCAAGGATGGAGATTGAAGAAGGGTTTGATGGGTGTGACATCACTGGCCAAATTGTGGCAGTTGGGTGAACAGGGTAAAGGTAGGTTGAAGACGGAGTTTACAGGCAAGGTATAAACAGACGGTGATGTTGAAGTCCAAGATGGAAATATTGTTGGTCAATAATAGTGACATAGCAACAGAGAAGAACAGAAGAATGTGCATGAATTAGCAGGATAGTTATACTAAGGCCTAAAATGAAGAGAATCATACAAAAAATCACTAATTTCAACCTTCCACATCCTGCTTATTTATACCAAGTGTAGGTATCAGATGATCCATATTATCGCAGGACTCTCCTCTCTACTTGTTGCATATGCCACTTCTATTTTCCTAATGAAATATTTTACCTTTTCGGTAAAAGCAACATAAAATTTGGAAAAGAACACTAACCAGCAATTACAATTGACTGGCATGATTATTAAATCCCAGCAGCATGGAGCCAAAATGATTAAACTTCATTTAAAGGTGGGCTTACTGAATTTTATACCCTGAAGCTAAACTGACAGTAATGCTAAGAGGAGCATAAAAGGAAATAAAATCAAGTCAATTCTCAAAACACCATCAATTCTCCTAAGTCATTTAAAGCAACTGGGTTAACTATTTGTCAAAACGAGTTCACTTTTAAGGGAATATATCGTACTCAAGACTGAAAGTTTCCAAGAGATAAATATGTACTTACCATGTAATCGATGCACATTTGCCTAGTAAGATCATACACTTCAGCATCCCCATAAACTTGATCAGAAACAGCACGAAAAAGACAGTTTCCATCCTCTACCATTCTCCTCACTTCCAGCCCCTTTACTCTTCTAATTTCCAACTCAAATTGGCGCTCTCTTTCCTGAAATTGAGTTGAACCCTAGTGTTATATTCAAATTTTGAAGTGAATTGCAGGCAACAACAATTTAGAGGATTCATTGCAAAAAAAATTCAGAAGTATTGAAACAGTAAAATGAATATTTTATGCCAAGGAACAATTTCTCACAGGCTCTTAAAAAGTTTCCAAAATCAACTAAACAAACATCTATATGGTTCACAACATCAAAATCCAGAGAAATGGATTTACCAACGAACGCATAGAAAAAATGGGAACTTTTACCGCATCATCATAGGAGGTGCCAAAACAAGTGCCTTGTTCATCTGCGCTGTTGTAACCTTCGCTATCAACATGACCCCTAGGGGAAGTCGGCCGGGACCCTGAAGGTGAGGTCCTAGCCAACACAACTGGCCAACCTGAGGATCTCCTAGAAGAACCAATCCTCACAAAACCACCCGAACCTGTCCTCCTTGCACCAAAACTTGCAGAAGGCTTGGGGGGTGGGACAGGAGGGGGCGGCGGATATGAGCTCCCCTGAACAAGTTGTGACGAACCAACACCTCCAGAAAAAGCATCTTCATTCAATTCAGACCTTTCAGCAGCAATCTGAACCCCAGCCAAATCCTTCATTGCCTGCCCCAAATTGAACTCTGAACTAGCACTTGCATCTTCATCTGATTTCTCCAAACCCACCACCAAAATTTCATCTCCTGCACCCTCAGCTCTGTTTCCATGACTACCATCTGGTAAGAAATCACTGATCTTCTGAGCTTTCTCATCTCCACTGCCACCACCATCACCATCACCGACCTCATCCGACGGCGTCCTCACTTCACAATCCTCCTTCTCCGGCTCGTCTACCTTAACAGGGCCCGACGGAGCAAAGGGCACATAAGGCAAGGGCGGCGTAGGAGCAGAAGCAGCAGAGGAACTGCCGGGCACCGAGGACCGGTTCGAAGAAGAACCGCGCTGAACCAATATACGAGTCATCCTGACCTAAACCCCAAGCTCACGCATGCACTAGGTCCCCAATCGCACGTTTGCCGCGGGTTCGGACCTTCCGAGAGGTGATGCCGATCCCTCGGTAGACCGATTTCTCACAACCCGGCAAATCCTGATCACCAATTACCCATTTCTGCATCCCCCTATCAATTCTCATGAGACCACAATATAAGAAAAACCCCGATTTTCCGATAAAAAAAAAGCGAAACCCTAATCGAAATTTCACCTCGGAAATCCTTCCCGCGATCCTAAATCATCTATTCACATGGAAATTAGGCCTAAAGAATTCGCCTTTTTGCCGAAAGATCACAACTTTCGAAGGAATGCAAAAGAAACACCGCTAAGTTTTTCCCTGTAATGTTTTACCTGAGAAAGATTGGAACCGAAGAATTCCCTCTCCTTGGGACGTAGGAAAACAGAAATTCTAGGGGTTTCTAAGAGAGAGAGAGAGAGAGATTTCTAGGGTTTGCAGAAGGGAAACTTAGAGTGTAAGCAGAGTGAGTCTAGAAAGAGAGAGAGAGAGAGGACGGAGAAAAGAAGAGGGGGCTCCTGCGCTACTGGTTCTCCGGGAATCTACCAAAATGCCACGGATTTTTTTTCTATGGCAAAACTACCCCTCGACTTGTCCACTAAGAGAGAAATGGATCGGACCCAGTGGGTCCGGATGTATGTTTGATTACCTAATAAGCTTACAACTAGGGTTACTCGACTAAAGGAGCTTATTATGTGGCTGTATCCGGGTTCTGGCCCTGACTCAGTGGTGAGTTTGGTTCATTAGATTTAGTGGAATTGGAAACCATTTCAGCTACAAACTGTAACTCATTGAAATTGATTCCAATTCCTCTGAATTTTATACATCCAAACACATCATTTGCCTTAAAAGAATGGAATTGGTGAAGAGTGCTGTTCTCAGGAAATTATGTTATAATTATAAATCCCCTTATAATGGTTCTGAGTTTCAATGATCTGACCCTGATCCAATGGTGGTTCCCAAACTGCCAGATTGGTTTATGTGTTGATAAGAACAGATTGGGGGCATTGGTAACTCCAAAATTATAATAAGCAGGGTTAAACCCAGTGACATTTTCAGTTGAAATTGGGTGATGGTAAGTGTAGCACTCAAAATATCAAGTTTCCAATAAGTTTTTCTTCTTGGCCAAGATACAAACCAACCCCATATCATTAGCAGGTCTCTACCCTGACACTAACCATATTTTTTTAGATTTATAACCCGAAGAAACAGCACTCAACACAAAAGACCTGGTCGTGCTGGCTCAGCCTGACATACCTACTGTCGTCGTGCCAGTAAGACCCCTGCCCCCATGGGACCTATGCTAAGCATTGGCTTGCACAGGAGGGAGGGCAAGGCCTATGAGAATCAAAGCTTCACTGTTGTGGAGCCCAGCCCAAAAGCAGATGAAGGGCAGCCAAGTGCAGAGGCACACTCAAAGAAGTGTACCATGTGATGGCACCTGATCATGGCTCCTCACACCCAACTCAACAGGATTCAAATCAATTCGGATATGCTTTAGTTTTAAGAATTGATTTAAATTTTGGAGTTGTGAAACCAGGGCAGGTACAAATTGGGAATGGGCAAATCTGCCATTTCATGGAATGTGAGCCCTTGAGGAATCGAAATCACGATGAGGATTTTGTCAACAAGATGAATATATATTTTGGGGATGCAAAAATTAAAGGGGAAATTAAACAAACGGCAAAAATCATTAAAACCTTTTATTCATAGTTTATTCAATTTTTATTGGTATAAAAAACGAAAGGGCGACCCCTGTATTACTCATTATTTATAAAAATTTTATTTATACAAAAAACGAAAGGACGGCCTCTGTCTTATTATTTAAAAAAAAATTTTATTGTACGAAAAATAAAAGCACCGCCCCTGTCTTATCGTTATTTACAAAGTGGTGATGGCATAATAGAAAACAGTCATATTTTTAAGTCTTTTTGCAAAACAGTTCCTGTTGTATCTTATTTTTGGCAAAATGGTTCTTAGTGAGGGCCCAATAGTCAATTTTGCAGATCAGTCCCTTCCTTGTTTGTTTTTTGCAAAATGGTCCTCTGTGGAGGGCAGAAGAGTCATTTTCTCTCATTTTTGCAAACTAGATCCTTTCTTATTTTGCATTTTGCAAATTGGTACTCTAAAAGGGCAGCAATATCAAATTGTCTACCTTTAAAAGTTACCAAAAACAAACGGTTGTTAACTCTCGGGATGATTTTGCAAAAGGTTTTATGAAAAAAAACCCTAAAAAATGAGCAAAACCCTCTCACGCACCAAAAATTACTAGAGCAACCTCTTCTTCTCTACTTTCTTACCCAATAGAAACATCTCTCTCTCTCTCTCTCTCTCTCTCTCTCTCTCTATATATATATATATATATATATGAGAGTGAGCGATACCTACTCTAATCCACTCGTGCTTGATAAAAAAACTTGATCTTTATAACACTCACCATTTTTTTATAGCAAAAACTATATTTAGTAGCATTGTTGAAGTGTCACAACACAAGAGGAAAGCACATGTGTTTGGGGGTCCGAATGAACGCCACATATATAAGCACATGGGGCTCGTATCCCCGTGTGTATCGACATCACTTAGCATTAGAGTTCGGTGCAGTTACAAAGACTTAAGTATCCTTTTTCCGTCATTCTCGCCATGAAACGATGGTTCGAGAAAATGACAAAAATGTCTTCCATTCATAAAAAGGAGTTCTAATCTTAACTCTTCAAAAAGTCCAAATGTTTTATTTTTGCCCTAAGCAGTAAACTCTTATGTTGTCAATGGATCACCCTTTGACGACACACCATTTGCTGTAACAGGAGCTCCCTTTGACGATGCACCTTTTACTATCGTCTGTTGTCGTCGGAGTACCCTTTGCCATCGTCTGTTGTCACCGGAGTACCCTTTGTCGTCATCCTGAGTCCAGGTTCCCGCCTTGGTTTTTAGCTTGTGTTACAACACATTCTCGGGTTCGTTCCTACCTCATGGAGATAACTATAAATCGATCGACTGGTTCGATCATTGGTGGTCGTCATAGGGGCATTTGTTGGCCATCTCTTTTTACAGTCTTCTCTTCTTCTTCATTGTCGTTAGGCAGTATGGAAAAAAACAATTACACACAAACATTCCAAGAAGTGACATTAAGGCGTCGTGAGTACCTTTCCATGTCATCATGCTATTGTTGAAGAACGTATATCGTCGTGAGTGTCATTAAGGCATTATTTTGTTATTACAGGTGGATGTATTTTCAACGGTTGGAAAATTAAAGATATTTGTAGGGTTGTGGGACCTGTTGACAAGAATGCTTGTTTATATAAGCGAAAAAGGGTCTCTACCCCATCTAGTATCGTCCATTTACTCAGTATATGCAATGTAATGCAAATCACAGTTGTAGTAACATAATACTGATTTGTGAGATATTGTATTGTTTGTTAATATCGATTTGTAAGTTATTATGCTGAATTTTCGTATCGATTTATAATATATTATATGATATGTATATCGATTTGTAAGATATTATGTGTTTTGTAGTGTTGATTTGTAAGTCATTATGCTGAATTGCCGTATTGATTTATAATATATTATACAATTTGTATATCAATTTGTAAGATATTATGTGTTTTCTAGTATCAATTTGTAAGATATTTGTAGTATGATTTAAAAACGTGTGTGTGCGGAAATACATCGTTGCGCGCCTTTGGTGGCGATTTGCGTATTCAAATAGTTGCTAATTTTAGTGTTTTTTATTGAAATCGCTTCACAATGTCATACATATAATTAAATTGCTCTCACATGAATCCTTATTGTCAACACATATACGTTAAATTATTTCTTTTATTGGCATGGTAAATAACAACTTGATGCATAGTATAAGCAAATACTATGATTCATTCAATCGTTTTTTTTACTTGCTTAACTAATTTGTATCCGTTGTTATATGCATCTTGAGTAAATCATAGTAAACGTATGTGTTGGCTAACACAAATTGATATCTTACTTATGATAATAGTAAGCTTATCATCTGGTTGCAGTGAAGATGATGTATCTCAATCAGTGGAAAGTTATGGAGAAGTGAACATCTGTACTAATGATGCACCTGAAGAAGTGATGCACTAATAATGCACATGATAAGAAGGGTGCATGCATTGGATTCACTCTTGACTTGAATCTTCTAGCAGAAGGAATGCAATTCGATAATGAGATAGACGATCATGACAATACACTTAATAAAGGTACAGACACTAGGAATGTACATGATAGTACACTTGACTATGTTCCTATAGAAGGAATGCAGTTTAATAATAAGGAAACTGCATATAAATTTTACAATGATTATGCCTTAAAACTTGGCTTCAGTGTTAGAAGGTATTCTTGGTCAAAAAATGCACAGAGTGTTATGGTGAGAAAGACATATGTTTATTCTAAGGAAGATTGGAAGAAGTTAAGTGGAAATCCAACAAGGTGCAAGCTAGATTCAAGATGTGGTTGTTCAGCGAGAATGGTGTTAGGAAGACTTCCAAATGAGAAATATGCAGTTCGTACTTCAATCAGTGATCATAATCATGAATTAGCAGCTTCACATATGAGTCATATGTTAAGGTCACATCGTAAAGTAACTGAAGGGCATGCTACAATTGCTGAAATAGCTGATAGTGCCAACATTTCACCAAGGAAGGCATACAATTTGTGTGTGAACATAGATGGTGGTCGCGAGAATGTTTCATTCACACCTATGGATCTAAGAAACCACTTGAGAAGGAAAAAGACAGATAACATAAGGAAAGGAGAAATATATTCTTTGGTTGATTACTTACAGAAGAAATCAAGTAATGACCCTGATTTCTTTAGTGCAATGCAACTGGATGAAGATGGATATGTTGTGAATATGTTTTGGGCAGATTCAAAGTCAAGAGTAGATTATAAATGCTTCAATGATGTACTTGTTTTTTATACGACAGTGAAGATTAATACTGAACAATTGCCATTTGCACAGTTTGTCAGAGTGAACCATCACTCACAGAGTTTCATATTAGGAGACACTTTTTTGTATGACCAGACCAAGGAAAGCTTTGAGTGGTTGTTCAGAGTATTTACACAGGCAATGCATGAGAAGCACCTTGAAGTTGTACTTACAGATGATGATCACACAATTACGGATGCAGTGTCTCATGTATGGCCAGATGCACATCATCACCTATGTTTGTGGCATATCTTTCAAAATGCAGTGAAGAACATAGGACATATTTAATCAAAAGACAATGTTTGATAAAAAGTTTACAAGGTGTGTACTTGAGAGCGTAGACGAGGTCATCTTTATGTTTGATTGGGAGAAAATGATTTAGATGTATGACCTTGAAGATTGTGTGTGGTTAGAAAAATTATATGCAGACAAAGAGAAGTAAGCATTGGCATATGGAAGACAATACTTTTGTGCAGGTATGATAAGCACATAAAGAGTTGAATCTATGCATGTCACACTGAAGAAAACCTTGTATTCATGTTTAACAATGTTTCACTTCATGGAACAATATGAATTATTTGTAGACGGTCTTAGACAGAATGAGCTTGAACAAGATGTGAAATGCTTCAACACACGCCTTGTAACTTTGGGCATGAAATATTGATGCGACCTGTAAATTTGTATACACTAACTGTATTTGAATGGATTAAGAAGGAGGTTATACAGGTCATGAACTGCAACATAGAAGGATGTATTCAAACCGAGAATATGCACAAATACCATATTATATGAGAGGGCGAAGAGCATCGAAAAAAGCAATAAGTACATGTTACGTACAATGTTGACAATAGAACAGTTAAATGTACGTGCAAAATGTATGAATTCAAAGGTATTTTATGTTGTCATGCATTAAAGACACTTAATCAAGAGAAGATACACGAAATACCTGAGTCATATTTAATGCGAAGATGGATGAGACAAGGAAAGATTGAACTGTTGGATACAGATAATGTCAGTCTATCTGGTATTGATGAGAAGTGTCACATAGCCTCTTGTTACCAACAACTATGTAGGGCACTTATGCATGTTGCAGATTTGGTATCGAAAAGTGAAGAAGCCTATGTATGCATGAGAAAAGTGTCAAGGAACTTACTTGAAAATATGCAGTTAATTCACCATCAGTCCATTGTAGCTTATGAAGAGTATTCTAAGAAAATGAGAGCAAACAACGAAGGTAAAAATCATGATTCTTCTGGCCCGCATGAGAAGTTGCGTCAAACCGTAAACATCATCTTCAACAAATCAGGAGTCAATGTTGTAGATTATGATAGAAATATTCACCTAGCAAAGGGTATTAAAAGGAAACATATCTCTGATCGCAGTCGTCAGAGAACAAAGGGTGCACTAGAATAAGTTGGCAAGAAAAGGTCTAAGAAATAACCAACCCCTAAGTAAAAGCAACCAAGCCCTTTGCATGAACAAGTATGTAATACATTATTATATTGCTTCCCAAGTATTTTGCATTATGTGCAGCTTATCAATATCTAACTTGTGTAATTTCTAACATGCAGCAATACCCTACAGACGTACACTCTAACATTGTGGCCTTCAATCTTTCCGACCAGTTTTAGTGGAATAAAGGCATCAGTTTTACAAGTCTTTTGGTATGTAATGAATGTTGGGAGGATGTTTGCATTTCTTATTAAACTCAATATAGTGTCTTATATTGTTTTGTTTCATTTCAGGCTCAGTTCAATTCAAATGCAAGCAATGCAACACAGGAATCGTGTGTGAATTTTTCAGCTACATAATTGTATTTGATTGTCTTTTCTGCATGTTTGATCATCATAATATGTATCCTTCACATGTATAAATCGTAAAAACAAATCGCGATAGGAAAAAAAATGTTATTCTATGAAACTTAAAGAATTTTTGTTGTAAGTCGATTTGTATTTATCAAGTTACCTAAATTTGTAGTTTATCAATAAACATTGTTGTGATTTATTTTTTCTTCCTCTTTTTTGTATTTTATCAATCATTGTGTAAATCACGATATAAATCTTTTCTGCTTTATGTCTGTGGTTGTATAAATTGTTACAGTGAAATTGATTTGTAATTGTTACTTAAACTGGTATCAAGTTGTAAATCAATTTGTAGTTTACCAATAAACATCATGTCAATTTATTTTTCCTTCCTTTTTTCATCTTTTATCAGTCATTGTGTAAATCGCTATATAACATTACGTTGATATAGACAAAGCCCGTAAAATCAAATCGCGATAGGACAAATCTTTTCCGCTTTATGTGTACAAATCATTACCGTGAAATCGATTTGTAACTGTTATTAAACTGGTATCAAGTTCTAAATCGATTTGTAGTTTACCAATAAAAATCATGTCGATTAGTTTTTTTCCTCTTTTTCATCTTTTATCAATTATTGTGTAAATCGCTATATAACATATCGTTGACATAGACAAATCCTGTAATAGCAAAATCGCGATAGGATAAAAGTGTTTCAACCTTTTATCAATGTTTATGCAAATCATTTCAGCCTTTTATCAGTCATTGTGTCAATCATGATGGTACAAATCATTTCGGACATAAGAAGAAGAATAAAGAAGTAGGAGAAGAAAAAAGAACGACATAAAAAAAAAGAGGTACACGTGCGTAAAATCCTAATCTATGTAAAACCCTACCCGACCTGACCCGTTCACTAGGTCTAAAACCCTAATCTATTTAACCTCTCTTGCTCTTTTCTGCGGCAACGCAACTTCTTCTTCTTCAATCCCTTTTTTCACCTTCACCTTTATCTTTTTCTTTTTCTGCTCCTTATTCTCTCTTGTATTTTTCTTTCTTTTTTGTTCTTCTGTGTTTCCTTTTACCTGTGTTGATATCTTAGTTATTTCACGCTGTGAGGAAAGATCTGGATAATCTTCGATGATGATTATGGTGGTTATCTTCTTTGTATATATCCTCCACAGTTGAAAAAATATTTGTCTAATCTTCGATATACTTCATGACAAATATGCTACAATTGTGCGAATTTATCTTCTCTGCCTGTTGGCATCCATACCTTATACAGATTTGTCAGCTCTGCTTCCATACTTCTCTATAAAGTAGTGCATAAGAGTGGTGAAAAAATAGCGCAGTGGGCTGCAATTACTAATGAGCTCATTTGCTTGTAGAGAATGTGTCCTCAGTTGCACATAGAATCGCTTTGCAGCAGGAAATGAACTCGACAATGAACGTGGGTTTCATACTGGTGATGAACGTGGGCTGCAATACTAATATTTTTTGTAAATGCATGTGGTTGTAAATCATGTGGATTTATAGTTATGAAGTTACCGCGACAACGATATGTCTTTGTTTGTGAACGAAATTGATTTGTATTTAAGAAGTTAACTCGATTTGTATCATTGAATTTATCTTGATTTGTACTTTACTAATTCTAAATGGGACGTTGATTTATATCGTTGAATCAATCATTGTGTAAATCATTGTAGAACATATCGTACAAATTTCTATAGCATGTAGCCTTCATATGATCAAATCGATTAATCCATTTATTAAATTTTGTGCAAATCGTGACAGGAAGACCGTAAAAGCAATCATGAATATTGCAACGATTTGTTCACTAGACACAACGCTAATCGCTTTTAGGATTTTCATTTACGAAGGATGAACATTACAACGGTTCATTGTACACAACGCTAATCACTTTTAGGATTTTCATTTACGAAGGACGAACATTACAATGATTTGTTCACTATACACAACAGTAATCACTTTTATGGTTTTCATTTATGAAGGGTGAACATTACAATGATTTGTTCACAGTACATAACGCTAATCGCTTTACGATTTTCATTTACGAAGGAAGAACATTACAACGATTTATTAACAGTACACAATGCTAATCGCTTTTACGAAGGGCGAATATTACAATGATTTGTTCACCGTATACAATGCTAATCTCTTTTAAGATTTTTATTTATGAAGGGAGAACATTACAACAATTTGTTCACATAGACAAAGTTCGCAAAAACAAATCACGATAGGACAAATACTATTTGCAAAATGCCGTCTATGTCGGAGACAACGATTTGCCTTTGCTACAAATAAGAGTCTAACTTATTCGCGTGTTTAGTAAAATTAAAATTTTATTTCAACCTAGAGAGATTTACATAATTTGTATACAGCCTTACCAAATTTATATACACAGTCTACAAAATCCGTTAGAAATCTCTGTATATCATATTACTTCTGGGGGGTTGCGTTGTTCATTGCCTTCTAAGTATTCTTGTCAGTTGAGTTTTTTTCTCTTTCGCAATTAGAAACTCCATCAATTTTTGGCATAGTTCTGTATAAAATCTAGATATATCATCCTGCAACAAAAAGGTAATGTCACACCAATATATAAATTGAGTCATCAATAATAAAGGATAATAAAATATGTTTAAGTGTAGAGCATACAACAGTGAAATCAAGTTCTTATCCATTGTATATTGCTTTAATATACTTTATTACAAATATGCCACAATCGATGACATTATTTTGTAAAGGAGCATGGTGTGCACAATGCAAGCTCCACTCGCCAATGTCAACACCCAAAATGTCTTTAGCGAATCCCTCTTGTGGTTAATGCAGAATCAAGTAATTTCTGGGCCACCGTACAAGATATGATACACTTATAGATAAAAACTTACCAAATGCATAATGTCACGTTGTACACTAGTGTGAAAGTCCAATGAGTTGTAGCATCAGAGTTGTTTTGCTCGTAAATCCATCATGTATAAGACCCAATGCTCAGAAGTTTGTCAGAGTGTAGGAATCAATATCTGCAAATCAATACAATATCTTACAAATCGATAGTACAAATCATGTTAGAACTGTGGGGCCTAAACCTTGGACAAGACGTTCCTTCACTTACCTTTTCGCTTGACCAAAAGTCTCCACAGTGATCATCGTTACCCCAACATGGTGGTGCATCTTGAAATTTAATGAAGTATGGCATTTGACGGACGTAAGTTTGTTGAACGAAACAATGATAATAGTAAGGTTAAAACACAAAGCAACAAGAGTAAATCAAAAAAGAAAATAAACAAATAAGAGAACCGATATATTATGAAATAAGGGATGACGATGCATCTAGTATTGCTTATTATGTTGCTTTTAATATACATGACGAAATCGGATATAGTCTGTTTGCAACAAATATGAACTTGTTAACATACATACCCATGGCATACGTAAATATATAACTGATAGTGGTTTCATACGTACAAAATTACTGATAGTGTTCTCTTCTGCAAATTCATCTTATAGCCGATTGATGTTCTCTTGGAGCTCTTTGCAGAGCTTTCAGGCATCTTTTTTTGTGGATGTTCCACTGACATTAGCAAAATATTCAATAAACGACATTAAAATTCCTTTCTACAGTATACACCATAAATCAAATATATGACATAAAAGAGGCAAATATTGAAGAAACTCATCATGAGGTTTAGACAATATACGCCTGAATCACCATCGCTGGTCGCGTAGCTATCGTCGTCTCCTTCATCGCCATCACTGGCCGTGTAGCTGTCACTGTCTCCTTCATCGCCATTGTTGGACGTGTAGTTATCATCGTCTCCTTCCTCAACATCGATACCCCCTTTGTGATGAAGCAGGTTATATGATTGATTCACCAACACATCATTTATAAAGAAAATGTCAATTCGTTTGTTCCTTAATTATGAAGCAAAGCAAAGTGACACCCTTCTGAACTTGTATGATGTGTCATTCATATATAAAGGAAATGTCATTTCACCTACCGCCCATTTTAAAAAATCATGCACATATTAATTGCATTGCGCATTAATTAAATGAAAAAATGTTGTTTCATTTGCCTTTTACAAAATTAGTCAACACGATAGGACGTATCAAGCAAATTGCGATAGCACTTATTGTTACAGTGAAATTGATTTGCAACTAAGTCTCCATTTGTAGTTTACTAAATCTAAACATTGTGCTGATTTGTTTATTGTTTTTCTTTTCTGCATTTTATGAATCTGTAATTATGTAAATTGTAATAGGATAAATCATTCACATAGACAAAGCTTGTCACGCAAATCGTGATAGCATAAATCGATTTGCAACTGTTACTTAAATTGGTATCAAGTTGTAAAATGATTTGTATTTATGAAGTTACCTCAATTTTACTTTATCTAGTCTTAACATCGTCTTGATTTGTTTATTGTTTTTTTTTCTGCCATTTATAAATCAGTCATTGTGTAAATCACGCTAGGATATATTGTTCACATTGACAAAGCTCGTAACAGCAAATCGCAATAGGACAAATATTGTTAAATTATAAAACTTAAAGTATTTTGGTTGTAAGTCGATTTGTATTTATTAAGTTACCTAGATTTGTAGTTTACCAATAAACATCATGGCGATTTGTATTAATGAAGTTACCTTAATTTTTACTTTTTCTAGTCTGAACAACGTCTCGATTTGTGTGATGGGTTTAGGTGGGAGAGTGATTGGATTGGGTTATTTGTGAGACCCATTTAGCTATCATGAAATCCAAACCCAATCTACATCCTAAACCCTAAACTCCAAAACCTACATCCTAAACCCTAAACCCTAAACTCCAAAACCTACATCCTAAACCCTAAACCGTAAACCATAAACCCTACAACATAAAGCCCTAAATCCTAAACCCTAAACCCTAAACCCTAAACCCTAAAACCCTACAACATAAAACCCTACAACCTTGAACCCTAAACACAAAACCCTAAAACCCTAAACCCTACAACATAAAACCCTAAAACATAAAACCCTAAACCCTAAATCCTAAACCCTAAAACCCTACAACATAAAACCCTATAACCCTAAACACAAAAACCTACAACCCTGAACCCTAAAACCCTAAACGCTACAACATAAAACACTAAAACCCTAAAAGCTAAACCCTAAACCCTACAACATAAAACCCTAAACACTAAAACCCTAAACCCTAAACCCTACAACATAAAACCCTAAATCCTAAACACTAAACCCTAAAACCCTATAACATAAAACCCTAAACCCTAAATCTATATCCTAAACCCTAAACATCAAGCAAATCACATTAGTACGTAGTCTTTATACGTACAAATCATTTCAGTCTTTTATCAATGTTTGTGTAAATCGCGATAGGAAGACTGTTAAAGCAAATATCGTGATTTACACAATGACGTTTATGTCCGCCACAATGATTTGCCTTTGTTACTATAATATTGTTAAATCGATGTTGTAAGTTGATTTATATTTATCAAGTTACCTCAATTTGTTCTTTACCAATAAACATCATGTCGAGTTGTTTGTTCTTTCTCTTTTTTGCCTTTTATCAGTCATTGTGTAAATCACGATAGTACAAATCATTACGGACATAAGAAGGAGAAGAAAAAAGAATGACATAAGAAAAAGAAGAAGAAGAGGTACACGTGTGTAAAACCCTAATCTATTTAAAACCCTAATATAGATATGTTTTATACTCTGTTCTATGTAAAACCCTACCCTACCCGACCCATTCTCTAGGTCTAAAACCCTAATCTATTTAACCTCTCTTGCTCTTTTTTGCGACAACGCAACTTCTTCTTCTTCAATCTCTTTTCTCTCCTCCACCTTTATCTTCTTTTTCTTCTTCTTCTCTCTTGTATTTTTCTTTCTTCTTTGTTCTTCTGTGTTCATTCTACCTGTGTTGATGTCCTAGTTGTTTCACGCCATGAGGAAAGATCTGGATAATCTTCGATGATGATTATATTGGTTATCATCTGTGTATACATCGATATATTCATGACACATACGATTATGGCATATTTGTCATGAAGTATATCAAAGTTTATGCAGAATATAACGACCATAATCATCCTCAATCGTTGCTGTCATACTGGAAAAACCACAAATATTCTGTATGATATACCGAGGTAGATGTTGATGACCATCTATTTGATCTATTCCTATTGTCGGACCCTCCATCGTTCGCAGTTGAAAAAATATCTGCCTAATCTTCGATATACTTCATGACAAATATGCTGCTGATGATGTTTGTTTACTTTGATGATGATGGTCATGTATTGTATCTAAACCAAACCATTGCTTCTGATGTATTCTAAACGAATACTCAATTTTTTTTAAATGAATGTTGTTATAAATCACGTCGATTTGTAGTTTTGAACTTACTGCGACAACACTATGTCTTTATGAACGAAATCGATATTTTATTTATAAAGTTTCCTCCATTGTATGGTTGAGGTTTCCTCGATTTTTATGTTACTAAGTCTAAACATTGCGTCGATATGTTTATTGTTTTTCTTTTTTGCGTTTTATGAATCAGTCTTCATATAAATCATGATCTGTTATAGAAATAATTATATAATTATAGAATGTCATGTTACAACAAACAATTATAACTGGTTGCAAGACAATAAATATCAAGCAAATCGTGATAGCACGTAGCCTTCATACGTATAAATCATTTCAACCTTTTATCGATCATTATATAAATCACTAAACGTGATTAGAAAGCTCATAAAAGTAAATCATAATTTCCATAGTACACAAGGCTAAACGGTTCTTCAATTTTTATTTATGAAGGCCACATTTGTCTCCCTATATTCTGCATCTGCTCGTAAAAGCAAATCGCGATAGAACAAATCATTTATGCTTTATGTCCTTGGTTGTACAAATCGTGTCAGAACACTTCTTCTAAAAAACAAATTGCTATCTGTTATAGAATGTTTCGTTATTGGTACCAAGCTAATCGGTATCAAGCAAATCGTTGTACATGTACTGTATCGGAATCGTTATATCAAATATTATCCCAGAGCGATTTACACAATGATGTATGTATCCTTAATGTTAACTCGATTTATACTTTACTAAGTCTAAACATTATGTCAATTTATTTATTTTTCTTTTTCGCCATTTTTGAATGTCATTGTGTAAATCGCGATGGAATGTATCGTTTGCTAGGACAAAGCTCGTAAAGGAAAATCGCAATAGGATATTCAAACAGATTTGGTTCTATTATTTGATGGGTTTAGGTGGGATGGCTATACAGATCGTGATAGAACACCTTCTATAAAAAATGAATTGTGATCTCTTATACAACTGGTCGCAAGCCAATCGCGATCTCTTATAAAAAACAAATCGCGATCACTTTTATTTATGAAGGCCGAACATTACAATGGTTTGTTTAATGGCACTTGTGTGTTACACTTATTAAAAAAATAACTAAATAATTAAAGAATATCATATTACAAAAAATAATTATAGAATTACAATAAAGAATTATCGGGATAAAAAGAATCACTATCATTTATTCAGTGGCACTTGACGACTCAGATGGACTATGACATAAAAATCATCTCTTTCTTTTTCTTGGTGGACTCTCTATCATCGGTGGCCTCTTGGTTCCCTCGATCTTATTATAAACATTGGTCATCATCTCTACCAGTGTATCATATTGTGACCACATTTGTCTCCCTAAATTCCTTACCTGCTTCCGCAAGTCCTTATTCTCCCTCTCCAACATCTCTAACCTTGTGGCAGAGACTACCTTCTCTTTTGTGAGCTATGTTCGCTCCTTATCGTGTACTGCAACTGAGGTAATCGTTGTTGTAGCCGGGATGAAGAAGATGAATGTGTTTTCTATGCTAGGAGATGACATGATGGGGGACAAGAGGGATGCATGGGTTCCCAATATTTTTTAAAATAGTTGGGATCATATTGTCGTTATTTATAATCATACGCTATGGCACAAACACCTCCTTTGTTCCAGCTATCTAATTATTCCCTGTAGCATTCGTGCCAATCTATGTTTCTGGCCCCACCACTATTCATCTTCCTTCTCACTTCCACAGACTTCTTTGGGGTAGACTGTCCCAAGCCAGATTGTAGGAGAACTTGACTACCATGCTGCAACTCAGCTTCATAATTGCTAAACAGTCAAATATCACAGTCAGACAGTCTCACAACCTCAGCAACAACCTCTTGGTTCTTGTCCTCCCCATCTCCATACGGTCTCCACACAACCTGTACATTGGAGATTATGGTTTAGGTATAGACAATTATTTACGCTAATGAATGCTAAATATTAAAATGATTTATAATAACAAGTGCTAAATATATTACAATGACTGTTACTAATAATGTAAACGATTACAATGATTTACACTAATGAAAGTTAAATGCTAAAGCGATAACGATTTATACTAAGGAATACAAAATTCTGCAACGATCATTACTTAAGAATGCAAACAATTACAAGGATTTACACTAATAAAAGTTAAATGCTAAAGCGATAATGATTTGTACTAAGGAATACAAAATCCTGCAACGATCATTACTTAAAAATGCAAACGATTACAATGATTTACACTAATAAAAGTTAAATGCTAAAGCGATAACGATTTGTACTAAGGAATACAAAATCCTGCAACGATCATTACTTAAGAATGCAAACAATTACAACGATTTACAGTACTGAAAGTTAAATGCTAAAGCGATAATGATTTGTACTAAGGAATACAAAATCCTGCAACGATCATTA
This sequence comes from Nuphar pumila, assembly GCF_984573655.1. Taxonomy (NCBI): domain Eukaryota; kingdom Viridiplantae; phylum Streptophyta; class Magnoliopsida; order Nymphaeales; family Nymphaeaceae; genus Nuphar; species Nuphar pumila. The sequence continues at coordinate 95,645,030 of NC_143253.1, forward strand.
CTTAAGAATGCAAATGATTATAATGATTTACAGTACTGAAAGTTAAATGCTAAAGCGATAACGATTTGTACTAAGGAATACAAAATCCTGCAACGATCACTACTTAAGAATGCAAACGATTACTATGATTTACAGTATTGAAAGTTAAATGCTTAAGCGATAACGATTTGTACTAAGAAATACAAAATTTTGCAAAGATCATTACTTAAGAATGCAAATGATTACAACAATTTATAGTACTAAAAGTTAAATGCTAAAGCGATAACGATTTGTACTAACGAAGACAAAATCTTGCAGCGATGATTACTTAAGAATGCTAAGCATTTCAACAATTTATACTAATAAATGATAAATGTTGAAATGATTGTAAACGATTTTAAACCATTTACCTCATTTAATTGCAAGCCATATAAAATAAACTCAGCATTATTCTCTTTGACATTTATTCTAGCCCACTAACCGATCTTTGGAAAACCATAAATCGCAGGGCCAAACTGAGGACGCAACGCGACAATATGCTCCCACGCCCAGGCCTACAAAATCAATATATTAGTAAGACACCTTCAACGATCTTAGTCTACAACTACCAAATATGTAATAAACAATTACCTGGACAAATGGCCAAAACTCTGTGATGGTTTTTGTACCCTTACTCGCACAGTAAAGTTGACTGTACAAGTGTGTGAGCATAGCAGCACCCCATGCATAGTTGTTGACTTCATCAAAGTCTTCCAAGAACTGCAGTCACAGGTAACTTAACCTAGAACCAGACAAATCCAAAAATAGAATAAGTTCAAAAAAATAAAGAAAGAAGTCGTGCAACTCTTGATCAGTTGTTTTAGATGCATATGTAGCGGACCGGCCTTCCTATTTATTACGAAAAGAAGAATCTTTCATCGATATGGAATTGCTTTCACCAGAAATACATTGACCCAGTCCTCTATCAACATTCTTAGAAAGTCGTGCACTTGTCCCTTGTGTTATAATTTGAATCCCGTAATAGGACAATACTTTCGTGTCACTTAAGAGCCGTAATCCGCATCACATCTTCTAGGGTCATGGTGATCTCAAAAGAATCAAACTGGAATGTGTTCGTCTTATGATTCCACTTATTTACTAGGCGGGTCATGGTGTTCTAGCATATTTCAAAATAATGTTGGTCCAGAAGGCCGCCAAAGTGCATATTTTGTAATCGATCCTTCTGATATTTACTCAGTTGTCCATACCATGATAGAACTATAGGCCACTAACACCACTCTCTGAGCTTTTCATTTGGTGTTCTACTTCTCTTCCGACCTTCCTATAACATAAAATAGCATATTATTCATATTAATTGTAAATTAGTCTCATTTATACTTCTACACGTCACTATACATAGTAATCGCTATAAATAATAATCGTTGCACACACGCTATCACAGTAATCGCTATTATAGTAATCATTATATAGAATCATACATATAACAGTAAATCGTTCATAGTAATCGCTATACATAATAATCGTTATCACAGTAATCGCTATACATAATAATACCTATCACAGTAAATCATTCACAGTAATCGCTATCACAGTAATCGTTATCACATTAATCGCTATACATAGTAATCGCTATCACAATAAACTGTGACAGACATGATCGATTTATGTACCTTGGTCACACTTTTCTCTTTTTCATCCCCTCCCTCCATCCTTTGCCTTTTTTGTTGCTCCACTACCTCCATCTGCTTTTCTACTTCTTCCTTCCTTCGCTCCTTCACCTCCCTCCTCTACTTTTCTACTTCTTCCTTCCTTTGCTCATTCGCCTCCCTCCTCTGCTTTTTAATTTCTTCCTTTTTTTTCATTTCCTTCTCTTCTTCCTCCTACTTTTTCCTTTCTCTTTTATTCTCTTCCTCCTCCTACTTCTTCCTTTCTCTTTCCTTCTCTTCCTCCTCCTACTTCTTTCTTTCTCTTTCCTTCTCTTCCTCCTTCTCCTTCATTTGCCTTTCATTCTCTTCCTAGTCCTCCTCCTTCTCCTTCCTTTGTCTTTCCTTCTCTTCCTCATCCTGATGCTTCTTCCTTTGCCTTTCCTCTTCTATCTTCATCATTTGTCTTTCCTTCTCTTCCTCCTCCTTCTTCTTCTTCAATTGCCTTTTCCTCTACTCCTCCTCATCCTTATTTTTTTTTTGCCTTTCCCTCTCCTCCTTCTTTATTTGTCTTTTCTTCTTTTGCTTTTCAAAATATTTCTGCTTCATCATTTGCCTTTCCTTCTCTTCCTCCTTCTTCAATTGCCTTTCCCTCTCCTCATCCTCCTCCTTATTCTTTTTTTGCCTTTCCCTCTCCTCCTCCTCCTTCTTCATTTGCCTTTTCTTTCTTTGCTTTTCATTCTCCTCCTCCTTCTTTTGCCTTTCCCTCTCCTCCGCCTTCTTCCTTTGCCTTTCTCTCTCCTCCTCCTTCATTTGCCTTTGCTTTTCATTCTCCTCCTTCTTCTTCCTTTGCTTTTCCTTCTCTTTGTCATCCTTCTTCTTCTTTATCTTTAGTTCTTCCTCATTCTTCCTTTGCTCTTCAGCCTCAATATCTGATGGATAATCTTCCACATAATACAATTCCAACGCTTTGTCCCTATCTTTATCATTCTCAATCTTCATTATATTTCGGTACCTTTCATAACGCTCATATAGATGTGACTGGCAGATAACTTCTCTAATAGTCATCCCATAGAATGATAGGAGATTTCTTGTCTGACGAGCTTTAGACATTGCTAACCTGCACAACACATAAATTTAACCGCATCATTATATGTTACAACCGCCTCCCCAAGTATATAATAATACAAAATTATCCCATTCATTAAACAATCACCAACATTATAAATTGTCATAATATTTGGCTTCATAAGTAAACATCGTTGTAAGATTTAACAAACTTAAGTATAAATCGAGGTAACTTCATAAATACACATTGCTACTACTTTCAATGTATAAATCATTGCTGCTTCAAACTTACAAATCATTGTATAAATTGTAACCTTCATAAGTACATATCATTGTAACATTTGGGCTTCATACGTAAACATTGTTGTACTATTTATCAAACTTAAGTATAAATCGTGATAGTTTCATTGAATCGTTACTACTTTAAACGTATGAACCGTTACTACAACGAACATACAAATCGGTACTGATTTAAATATATAAATTGTTCATGATTCAAACGTACAAACCGTTGTAGAAATTTAGCCTTTATAAGTACATATCGTTGAAATATTTGGCCTTCATAAGAACAAATCGTGCTAACTATTTTTCGATGCCCAAAAGGTAGATAGGTACAAATTGATTTGTTTCAGTATAAAAATAGGTGTTATTTAGCATGAATAGTAAAACCAGTTATAAGATTTAGCATTTAGATTTACAAATTAATTTGTTTGCATAACGAAAACTTACACTAAACTCATTAAAACGATACGAGTTTTGGTAATCCGACAGTGGAGGAGAAACACCCAGAAGGTAGATGTAGTCGATGGTGGCAACAATGCTACCACTGCACAGATGATGACAAAAGATGCTTTGGCAGCAACAAACAACGACAAAGGGTGCTCCGACGGCAGTAGACGACAGCAAAGGGTGCTCCAGCGACAACAGACGATGACAAAGGGTGCTCCGGTAGCAGCAGACAATGGCAAAGGGTGCTCCGGTGTCTGCAGACAACGACAAAGGGTGTTCCGACGGTAGCAGGCAACGACAAAGGATGCTCTGGCAAAAGCAGACAACGACAAATGGTGCATCGTCAAAGGGAGCTCCTGTTACAGCAGATAGTGCAAAAGTTTACTTCTTAGGGCGAAAACAAAATGTTTGGACTTTGAAGAGTTAACATCATTCTCAAACTGATGTTTCACTTTTCTAGATTGAGGATCTCGAACCGTCGTTTCACTTTTCTAGATGAAGGACATTTTTGTCCTTTTCTCAAACCATCATTTCATGGCAAGAATGATGGGAAAGGATACTTAAGTCTGTGCAACCGCACCAGATTCTGATGCTAAGTGATGCCGACACACACAAAGATATGAGCCCCATGAGCTTTTATATGTGGCGCTCATTCAGACCCCGAACACACATTGTAGCTAACAATCATCTTCGGGGGTGGGGGGACATATAACCTGCTTCATTTTGTCTTTCATATTTTAAAAAAAGATTGGTATCTCAAGCCAATACTTTAAAAGCTCGAAATCCAAATCGTTGTTTAAAACAAGTGAACATGACAGTAATAACATGAGTTAGATAAGGGTGCACGTCTCTAAACTTAAGGCCGAAGCAGCAGGCTCCTTGGTGGACAAGAGAAACAACCAAATAGTTTTAGAGCTTGTTTGAAATCTTCGCGCTGGGATGAACATTCATTTGGTGTTCCCGAGTAAAAATCTTGGTCAAATGCCCATAGTGGCCCGTTTTAAATCTCGAAGGTAGGATGGTTGTTTATGCAATTGGGATGAAAAGTTTGGCTCTATCTCCATTGTATTTACACTAAAGAATGGATTTGGTGGTTACCACCTCCTAGAGGTGATAGCTGGTTCCTTGAATGCATAAACTTCATAAACGCCCGTCCTAGCTACCCATCCAAAACAGACCCTTAACCCTTTAGAGATGCGCCATGCAACAAAGCAATTTTTCTAGTTGAACCAGGATTTCTGCTTGATAAATAAGAAACAAATAACATAAAAGAGATAACCATCCTCAGTGCATGTTCGGGGGTGCACATATAACCTGCCCCCCCCCCCCCCAAACACAAGGTGACATGCACTAGCTACTCCTACCAGACAAGCAGAGCCCCCATTGGTACGATGTTGGTAATTACTATTGAACAAAACTCAATTGATGTTCATTGAAGCCTTTTCCAACATTTATGAGATATTATTGTAGGTGACCTCTGCCTAGCCATCAAGACAAAATGACGCAGTTTCACTGTGCAATGGCCTATACAAAACCATCTCATCCATAATGGTCAATCGGATGAAGATAATTCTTCCATGCATTATCTCACATTCATTCTTACGAGGAAGAACCATCCAAGAAAGCATCCTTCTAGCACACAAGATGGTAGATTTTCTATCCCACAACAGAAAGAAGGCCATTATTTTCAAAACTGACACTGTCAAAGCATACAACAGAGTTGTTGGAGGTTCTTGAAAGTCGATAAAGTTTTTTAGTTTTGATCCTAATTGAATTTCCTTGGTGATGGAATGCATGCCCTCAACCTCATACTCATTTGCTATAAACGGGGAGCAGGATGATAGTTCTCAGGCAATTCGGGTATTCACCAGGGTGACCACCTTTCACCTTGCCTTTTCTTCATAGTGATGGAAAGGTTGAGTAGGAGATTGTTGTTGTATGTTGAAGATGATATGAACAACTCACACTCACACAGATCAAATTAGCTGTTATGAAGATAGAGATTCTAGAAATAGGAAGCCACCTCAACGTGATCGTGCTTCTTGAATCAAAGATAAGGATATTCGGTGGTTATTTACATTTGTTATTTTTGTTATATTTTTTAATCCCTACAATCAAGAGAATCATTTTCACGCCCGTAATCTACATATACTCCTTTGTAAATGTGTATCGATAATTGATTCTCAACAAAAAATCTAAGATCTCATTCATCAATATGGTATCAGAGTTGTGACTAATCTTAGAAGTTTCATCATTTTTCTCCTACCTCATCTAGTTCTTTGACTTCCCTATTGCATCCTGACCCATCATCATGTCCAATGAAAATGTAGATTCAACCTCTAATGGTTCTGGTAATGGGGAACAAAATGACAATTTCTTCTTCCTTCATCACTCTAATAACCCAAGTCAAATCCTAGTCTCAAGTCTTCTGACTAGCGATAATTACCCGTCTTGGAGTCGAGCTATAAATGGGTTTTATCGATGGGTCTATGATCAAATCAGATGCATCATCACCCAAATTTACTGCATGGACCATGTGTAACAACATGGTCTTTTCGTGGTTGTTAAACATATCATGAGAGTTATCCGAAAGCATCATCTTCAATGAAACAACAATGGATTTTTGGAATGATATGAAGGAGTGTTGAGAACTTCAAGTTGCTCTTAATCTTGAAGTGAATGTGGCTGTTGTTGTTGATGGCCATATGAACTAATCTATGAAATATATGAGCATGGTTGTTGCTGCTGATCAACATGAACTGGTTCATAAGGGAAGGTCAAGAAAGAGGCAGGACATTTAGGGAACATTCAAAATGTGACCATTGCAGAAGACTTGGTCACACAAAGGACATATGTTATGAGCTGCATGGGAACCATACCAAAGTTAACATTGCACAAAGAGGAGAAAGCTCAATGCCTAAAGTTGCACCATATCTAACTATGAAACAATATACACATCTTATTTGTCTTGTGTTTGTATTCATTCAATCTTAAATTTGGATTCTTGATATGGGAGCAACCTATCATATGTGTTGCGTTCCTTCTATGTTTTCTTGTTTTGACACTCATTCATCTCTAAAACCCATTAAGCCTTCAAATGAATCATATAGTCTAGTCACTCACATTGGAAAAGTCTATGTGGCATCCAAAATAAAACTGGATAATGTTCATTTTTCATCAACATAGTTGCATTGCCAAAACCGAGCTTTGCTATTTCAAGCAAATTTACCTAACCAATTTTGGAGAAAATGAATGCTTATAACTACATATATTATAAATTACATCCCAACTTCATCTTTGGAAAATGGGTTAGACAAAACACCTCATGAATACACAAAAGCAAACAAAAATACTCTCACTTAAAGGTTTTTGGATGCTTTTGTTTCGCACATAATATATACTACAAACATAAATTTAATCCTCATGCTTGTAAATGTATATTTGTTGGTTACCCTTTAAGGCAAAAAGGATATAAGGTTTTCGATCTTTAAAAGTAAGAAGTTTTTGTTAGTAGAGATGTTATTTTCTACCAGGAAGTTTTTCCATACAAATTTGAAATTAGTCCTCAAAAAGAAAATTTTGTTTTACCTATTCCCATCATGAGTGAAACATATAAAGAATTAGCCCTTTTTCAAACATCTCATAATCATCATCAAGAGGGGGAGGCAGTTCATGAAATCGATGAGTAACAATCTGAAATCGATGTTCATGAACCACAACCTAAAATCATCCAAAATCAAGATCAATCTAGACGTTCAAGTCAGTCCAAATCTTGGCTCACATATTCAAATGATTATCAATGTGACTTAGCTGCACTATATGACCACACATTGTCTTCATCAACATCAAGAACGCCATTTCCTATTTGTTATTTTCTATCATTTTCTTAGTTCTCTCAAGAACGTAAAGTCTTTCTTGTTTTCATCTCCTCCCACCAAGAGCCAAGAGACTATCTAAGAACCTTGAGAGATGAGAAGTGGCGAGTAGCCATGTCAGCTAAGATCCAAGCTCTCAAGCAAAATAAAACTTGGACACTTGTGAATTTGCTCCTGAGAAAGAAACACATCAGGTCCAAATGGGTATTCAAAATAAAGTTCAAATCTGATGGAACCATTGAACAATATAAGGCCTGACTCGTGGTCAAAGGATGCACTTAACAAAAAGGGCTCGATTATCATGACACTTTTGCTCATGTTGCTCAACTTGTTACCATGTGATGCCTTTTATCTATAGATGCAAAATTCAATTGGTCGTTACATCAATTAGATGTTAACAACACATTCCTTCATGACAATCTTGGTAAAGAAATTTACTTAAAATTGCCATTTGGTTTCACGTGCAAGGGGAAGACACAAGTATGTCGATTGAATAAATCCATATACAGATTAAAATATGAATCAAGGCAATGGTTTGCCAAATTTTCAAATGCCCTGAAGAAAGCCAATTTTCAACAATCATTAGCCAATTATTCTCTTTTTTGCTTATATCATGGGACAAACATATATTCATCCTTGTCTATATTGATGATGTTATCATCACAGGCAATGATGATGCAATGGTGCAAAAGTTAAAGAACTTCTTGAATAAATGTTTTCATATAAAAGATCTTGAAAATTTGAAGTTATTTCTTGGAATAGAGGTGGCTTGATCAAAGAAAGAGATCTTCCTGAATCAAAGGAAGTGCACTATTGAACTATTGAAAGATGTTGGTCTCCTAGGATCCAAGCCTAGTAAGATACCTATGGAACAAAATCATAATTTGGATCATAATGGTGAAGTCATCAAAGATCTTACAATTTATAGAAGACTTGTAGGTAAACTTATATATCTCACTATCAGTTTATGCAAGAACCTAGGCAACCACACTGAGAGGCAACCATCAAACTCATAAGATACTTAAAATCTACACCAGGTCCAAGAATTCTACTTGAATCTGGGAAGAATTTGAATTTGTCATGTTAGGTGGACTCTGATTGGGCAAGATATCTTTTTGCTAGAAGATCCACCACGAGATATTGCACTTTCCTTGAAGAATCTCCCATTTCTTGAAAATCCAAGAAACAAACTACAGACTCATGCTCTCTGCTAAAGCAAAATATTGGGCCTTGGCAACTGACACCTATGAGATCACATGGATTATGTATTTACTTCATGATCTAGGAATTTGAAAAAAAGAACCTACTTAGATATTTTGTGATAATCAAGCGTCTTTGCATATAGTAGATAATCTCATTTTTCATGAACGAACGAAGCATATAGAAATAGATTGTCATTTTGTGAGGAAAAAATTACAAGGAATCATATGCACCAATTTTATCTCTAAAAAGTCAAAGGGTCAACATCTTCACAAAAGTAGTGGGACGTGATCAGTTCATTCAATTAATTAGCAAGATGGGTATAATGAATCTATAAAGATCCATCTTGAGGGGGCAATGCTGAAGATGATCCAAATTAACAAATCACACTAGATCAGATCAGTTGTTGAAGATAAAGATTCTATAAATGTGAATCCACCTAAACATGATTGAGCTCCTTGAATCAAGGATAAGGATATCTGATGGTTATTTACATTTGTTATTTTTGTTATCTTTTTGAATCCCTACAATCAATGAAATCATTCTTACATTATAATCTATATATACTCATTTGTAAAAGTGTATCGACAATTGATTCTAAAAAAAAAATCTAAAATCTCATTCCTCAATAGTATAGGAAGACATGCAAAATCATCTCTTGCAGGATCAATGGTTTTTCCTATAGTCATTCTTTCAGCGCAGATGATGCTCTCTTTTTCTTTAGAATAAAAAAAGGATCTATTAAAGCCTTTATGCAACTTCACAACGAGTTTGAAAGCAAATCTAGCATATTCATAAGTAGGGAAAAACCAACATTTATGGCCTTCAACCTTTCTCTTTGCAGAATCAATGTAATTGAAACTATAATGGGTTGGAAAGTGGATCTTCTTGCCAAGTAACTCGGCCTCCCTCTCTTTAAGGTTTCCATAACTTATTGTGAAGGGTGTGGGATGATGCTCATGTTTCACTAAATGTGCCTATCTTTGTGCTAAAAGTATCCTATGTAAATGGGTGTAGTGGGTAGTTGTTCTTAGTGGGCTGATTCGTAGGAGTTATGGGATTGTGTTTACTTTTTGTGATTACCACTTTTGTAGGAGGTGGTTTGCTAACTTTAGGAACCACTATGTGGCCAAAGTTTTTAAGGGTTAGATGTGTGATGCGTTTGTGGAAAAGTGGGTGTTAGTTGTCTAAAAAGTAGGGAGTGACCCAGGCATGTTTTATGATTTGCTCTACTATATGATGTAGTCAAGTTTTGTTCTTTTTATGTTTGAAATGAAATATTTGTTTTGAGTGTATTTTTTAATGTAATATTTTTTGTATTCATCATTTTGGTGTCTTAGACTACTCTTACGTGAAAACCAACATTAGTGGTATAAGAGATTGATGCAGGCCAAGTTGGAGGAGGAGTGAAAAACAGCAGCCCACCGTGAATCGGTGTGGCTCCAACTCTTTATTAATCTCAATAAGGTTCAATAATCAATGGGGAAGCAATCAACAGTAAAGAACTGAAAGGAAAAGAAAACAGAATGCAAAAATAATAAATGAGGAAACAAGAATGCTGAAAAGAAAAGTGACAACTGAGCCTTTTTTCAATTTCTCTGCCCACGCAACCCTAGGCATGAGCCTTTTAAAGGCTATTTAGTGGACCCGGGTCGCGGGTCCAGACTTGGATCCGACCCGCGATCCGGGTCATCTTCCATCTGCTGCTAGTTCTGGGACGTGCGAACTCCACCACGTCTGGAGTAGGTGCGCAAGGGTACCTCCCTGCATCGTGGCTCCGTCCCTGCAAGTGGATCATACACGCGAGGTAGCTCATCTATCTTTTGTGGTAGATCGGGTGGCACGATGGGTCCAATCAGGTCCTGCCCTGCATCATTCTCCCCTGGTTGGGAAGAAGTCAGCTCTGACGACTTGTTGTTGCCACAATAAGCATATAGATCAGCCACATTAAAAATAGGGGAAATATGCCAATCATCGGGCAGCTCAAGGAGGTAGGCATTCAAACCCAACCGCTGAAGGATCCTAAAAGGGCCATACTTCTTAGGACTTAATTTGCTATAGGTGCCTACAAGAAAACGCTCTGGACGCAAATACACCCAGACGAGTTGACCGACCTGGAAGTGTACATCACGACGACCCTGATCTACGAAAGCTTTGTAGGCCTCGTAGCTTTCAACAAGTTTGGCACAGACTTGTCTGTGAATGTCACGCATATATTCGACGACATCAAAGGCATCCGGAGCTGGAGCTGAGAGATCTGACACAGGGGCTAGGTCAACGACATGGGTGGGTGACCGACCATACACTACTTGGAACAAAGATTTACTAGTAGAACGGTTAATGGATTTGTTATATGCGAACTCGACTTGAGGCAATACGAGATCCAAAGTTTTGACATTTTCCCCCACTAGGCTCCGTAACAAATTTCCTAAGGTGCGATTCACAACTTCGGTTTGGCCATCGGTCTGGGGGTGATACACACTACTGAATTGAAGCTTAGTCTTTAACAGGGCCCATAACGATTTTCAAAAGTGACTCATAAAATGCGTGTCACGATCATAAGTGATTGTGTGGGGTAGACCATGGAAACGGGCAACGTCCTTGAAATAATAGGAGGCGACTAAAGAGGCATCGGTGGTTCGCTTACACGGGACAAAGATAGCCATTTTGGAGAACCGGTCAACAACTACTAAAATTGAATCAACACGACGTGGTGTTTGTGGAAGGCCCACGATAAAATCCATGGATATGTGCTCCCACGACCGTTCAGGAATGGGTAACGGAGTGTACAAACCACTATTCTGACAATGACCCTTGGACACTTGACACACATGACACCTTTGGATGAACTTGACAACATCTTTGCGCATTTTGGGCCAAAAGTATCATTCATCTAAGAGAGCGAATGTCTTATCATGCCCGAAATGCTCGGCTAACCCTCCTTTATGTAATTCAGAAATCAACTAGAGCCTAAGGGAGAAATCGGGCACACATAATTTGTTCCCACGGAAGAGGTAACCATTATGAATACAAAAACGGGGGTCGAGGGTGTGATCTGAAGAGATGCACCCTTCCCAGACTTGGTGAAAATCAGGGTCCGTGGGATATAATTCCTTGCATTGTTCGAAGCCAATGACCTGCACTGACATAGTCATCGGAAGGTTGTTCTTCCTACTAAGAGCGTCAACCACCTTGTTCAGGGTACCAGATTGATGGCGAAGCGAAAAGGTGTACTCTTGCAAGAAGCTGACCCACTTGGCATGACAAGCACTCAACTTCTTTTGACTATTCAGATATTTCAAAGCCTCATGGTCCATGTACAAAACAAATTCCTTATAAATGAGGTAATGTCGTCAATAACGAAGGGCTTGTACAACGGCATAAAACTCAACATCGTAAGTGGAGTATTGGCACTTGGCCTAAGTCAACTTCTCACTAAAGAAGGCAACGGGTCTGCGATTCTGACTCAAGATAACGTCAATCCCCACTTTGGAGGCATCACACTCAACCTCAAAGACTGCACTAAAATCAGGGAGAGCTAAGATAGGGGCACTGGTCATTTTTTCTTTGATGATCGTAAAGGCTTTTCCAGCCACGAGCGTCTAATGAAAACTAGTACCTTTTAGGCACTCCGTGATGGGGGCCATGAGGGTACTAAAATTTCTCACAAAACGTCAGTAAAAAGTGGCTAACCCATGAAAGCTATGGATCTCTCCTATAGTCTTTAGGGTAGGCCAATCGACAATCGCGCGGACTTTTGCGGGGTCGGCCTTGACGCCAGCAGATGACACAATAAAGCCTAAGAACACGACACTGGATGTCATAAACTCACACTTCTTTGCATTGGCATACAATTTTTCCTTCCTCAAAATACCTAAAACTTGACGCAGGTGATTCAAATGATCGGACAATGACGAACTATAAATCAAAATATCATCAAAGTAGACAACAACAAACTTTCCAATACACGGATGCAAGACTTGGGTCATCATGTTCATGAAGGTACTTGGGGCATTAGATAACCCAAACGACATGACTAACCACTCGTACAATCCATCACGTGTCTTGAATATCGTTTTCCACTCGTCCCCTTCTCGTATACAAATCTGGTGATACCTGCTTTTTAGATCTATCTTAGAGAAAATGGAGGCACCAGATAACATATCAAACATATCATCCAAACGAGGAATGGGAAAACGGTATTTGACTGTGATGCGATTGATCGCACGGCTATCGACACACATGCGCATGGACCCATCTTTCTTAGGGGTGAGTAAGGCGGGCACTGCACAAGGGCTAACACTCTCGCGAATGAAACCCTTTTGCAGCAATTCCCGAACCTGTCTTAATAACTCGATGTGCTCGGAGGGGTTCATGCGATATGCAGGAAGGTTGGGTAGGCTCGACCCTGGCACAAAGTCAATGGCATGCTGAACTACCCTTGTCGAAGGTAATCCATCAGGTAGGTCATCCGACATAATGTTGTGGAACTCCTCTAGAAGAGGGGCAACATCCGCGGGAATGGACATTGACAAACTCATCACAGGCTTTGCCACCAAGGCATAACAATAGCCATCTTCCTGACAATGATTCAAGAAAAGCCAGTACGAGAGGCCTGTTAGGCGGGGAACTCGCTCAAGTTTGTCCACGGTGGGAAAGCTGGTCTCCTTGATAGGTAGAAGGACTATCTTATGGCCATTAAAGATAAAAGAGTATGTGTTCTTGCGGCCATCGTGAGTTGTCTGGTGATCAAACTGCCAGGGACGACCCAAAAGAATGTGACACCCGTGCATAGGGGCTACATCACACCACACCTCATCGTGGTAGTGTTCCCCCATGGAAAACCGGACTAGGCATCGCTGAGTGATGGGAACCTCGTTTCCTTTCTTGAATCAGACCATTTTATAGGGTTGAGACAACTTCTCGGTGTTGAGTTTCAAGGTAGAAACCACACTCTCAGACACCATGTTCTCGCATGCTCTGGTGTCAATGATGACATCACAAGCGTGACCCTCACAGTTGCACCGGGTCCTGAAAATGTTATTCCTTAACCATTTTGATGGGGCCGATTCGCGGGATGTGGTCAACACATGATGGATGGACAACAAACTTTCGACGTTACTGTCGAACTCTATAACTCCCCTCTCATCTTTGTCTTCAACTAATGACTTGTCGTCACTATCACTCTCACTTGTGGATGCAGACTCTACAATTCCTTCAACAATCCTTCAACAAGATGGGTGTTCCGGCTCACAGTGGGACACTTGGATGCGACATGCCCTAACTCTTGACATCTAAAACAACGAAGGGTCGACTCACTAGGTTTGGCTTTGGACCGGGTGTGGAAAGCTGGACCTGACTGGTCAGGTTTGCTAAGGTCTGCTCTAGGCTTTGAATCACTAGGGGAGCTTGCTCCTCTGGTTGAGAAACCCGACTTAGGTCGACTGGTGGGTTCACTACGGGACATCCTATATTCTTGCCTTCGCTTCAGCTTGTCCTCGATGTTCATGGCGTAACTTCTGGTCTGATCTAATGTCTCAACTGTAACACAACTAAAATCATCAGAGATAGCAGGGCGGAGACCCGAAATGTACCTCGTGACCTGTTGACGAGCTGTTTCCTCGATCTGCACATGCAAGGAAAGACGATGGAACTCTGTGGTGTACTCTGCTACAGTTCGGAAGCCTTGGTGCAGGGTCAGGTATTCCTTATAGGCTCGCTCGACGTGATCTGAAGGCACAAATTTTGACTGCATCAAGCTTTGCATTTCCTCCCACGACTGTACGCGCTCTAAGCCCTACCTCTCCCTCGATCGTTGTAGCTCCACCCACCATGTCTGTGCTAGGCCTCTTAATCGCGTAGACACTAGCGAGACACGACGATGTTCAGCGACGGTGTGATAGTCGAAGAAGAACTGCACTGCATAAGACCAATCGAAAAATTGCTCCGCGTCGAATCGCCCCGCAAACTTCTAAAGATCCAGTTTCACGCCATAAGTGGTGGAGTGGTCTGGTGCTCTCTGTTGTCGCGGCTCCACCATTCCTACAGAATGCTTATTCCAGAAAATGTCGTCGTCCCATACTGCTTTATTGTCCATAGGGCGGTACTGCTCGTCGGGATGCTGGTGTTGTCAAACTCGCCCGATGGGGGGTCGACAGTCAGGGCGCGCCGGTTCCTGCTGACATTGCCTCGGTCTGGTTTGCCCGTGGGCGGGCACCATCTGCGGCCGGTATTGTGGTACTGGAATGACGGGAAGTTCAATGTAGGGTGGAGGGTTCGGGTTCCTGGCGGGTAGAATTGGTATAATATGGTTGTGGGTTAGGAGTATGGTGTTGGGTTGGATGTTGTGTTGGGTTCTGGGCCAGGGTTGGGTAAACAGGTGGGTTTGGGTTTGGGTAGGGGTATGGGGCCTGGTGGGTATATGGATGGGTTGACTCGCCCGATGGGATATGGATCGGGCCCATTCCTACACTACTCGTCGGACCCAGATAGGGATGGACTGGATCGGGGTTCGAGTTGTGGGGATAATAGGCTTGGTTTGAACTCGATCCCCGATCCATAAGATTATGGGTCTGGTTTTGACCCGGCTCAAATCCAAACTGGAGCTCCGTCCGGGTCCGATATGGGTTATGGTCGGCATGGGGTCTATTTTGAGGGTCGGAATTGATGGGTTGGTTCTGGTTCGGGGCTGCCCGCGAACCGGAACCAACTAGGTAGGCTGTGTAAGGGGTGTCTAGACCCAAACCCGCTCCCTGAGACCCAATGGTTGGTCCCAGCGAAACAGGCCTGGGTCCTATTGCATAAAAAACTAGATTGATTCCTCTTGAGTCTGGCCCAATCAACAGGGGCTCGCCAACTCCAGCTCGTAGGGATGCGACTACAGAGCCTCCCCGAGTGGGGTCGGGGGAAAAAGGTAAGTCCATTCCGAGCCGGGCTGACAAGACTGGGCCAGCAGCAGGGTCCAGCGTGACGTTGGGCCCCTGCCAACTCAACTCAACCTGCGATGCAACCCGCCCGAAACCCTGCCACGATCCAGGGCCTGCAGGTGGACCCAGCGCCACGCTGGGGCCCTGCAGGTTCGGGTTGGCCTGCTGCGCAATCGCTGTTACGCCTGGCCACAAACCCTGGCCTGCAGGTGGACCCAGCGTGCTGCTGGGGCCCTGCAGGCTTGGGCCCACCTGCGATACTGACGCAGTTACTCGTCGTCGGGGCTGAAGTGCTCTTACCAGGGAATCGTTGTTCGTCGAGATCCCCTGGTGCTGTTGAAAGGTGTCCGGGTTATGCATGGACGCTGGAACGGTTGGGAAGGCAGCGATAGGTCTTTGTTGTAGAGGTGTCGGCTAAGATGATTCAGCAACCTGGGGACTCAAATTTGCAGACGCACCATCAGTGTGGCCTGTATCTGGTACTGCGCATGGCCCCTTGTGCGACTCGAATGCCGTCATGCGATTATCCATCTCATCCAGCCTTTTCGATAGGCCGACGACATCCCAACTCATGCGTAGCATATTCTCCTATACTTTCGTCAACACCTCCATGACACGCAACATTGGATCTTCGCTGCTCGCCTCCTCACGCACTTCGCCTTGTACCGGATCGATTCCCGCCTCAAGAGCCATACCGCTGATGAAGGTGGAACGCTTGCTCTGATACCACTTTGATGCAGACCAAGTTGGGGGAGGAGTGAAAACAGCAGCCCACCGTGAATCGGTGTGGCTCCAACTCTTTATTAATCTCAATAAGGTTTAATAATCAATGGGGAAGCAATCAATAGTAAAGAACTGAAAGGAAAAGAAAGCAGAATGCAAAAATAATAAATGAGGAAACAAGAATGCTGAAAAGAAAAGTGACGGCTGAGCCTTTTTTCAATTTCTCTGCCCACGCAACCCTAGGCGTGAGCCTTTTAAAGGCTATTTAGTGGACCCGGGTCGCGGGTCCAGACTTGGATCTGACCCGCGATCCGGGTCATCTTCCATCTGCTGCTGGTTCTGGGACGTGCGAACTCCACCACGCCTGGAGTAGGTGCGCATGGGTACCTCCCTGCGTCGTGGCTCCGTCCCTGCAAGTGGATCATACACGCGAGGTAGCTCATCTGTCCTTTGTGGTAGATCGAGTGGCACGATGGGTCCAATCGGGTCCTGCCCTGCATCAGAGATCCAGGTTGCAATAAGAAGGGGCGTAAAATCTATGAGGTAAAGATCGTGTTGCAGCAAGTGATCTTCACTAGAATTCAAGGTGTATTTAGAAGCATTGTGAAGAGGAAAAAGTGGAAAGTATTTTGGTATGTCTTTCAATTCAAATACTTTGATTTTTTCATAATCTTTGGTATTGATTTTTAATGGTGAACATTATGAGTTTTGGAGCATTAAAATAAAAACTTTTTTTCTTTTCATAAGACTTATGGGATTTGATAGAGAATTGTTATACAAAAGCTAAGACTCCTATTAAGGCTACTGAAAAATTCATAGAAAAGGTTGATGTTAAAGAATATTGAAAAAAAAGATGCAAAGGTTTTTTTAGTGCTACAATAGGTAGATTTTTCTAAGAACTGCAAATGCTATCAAATCTAAAGAGGCTTGGACCACATTGAAGCAGGGGTTTCACGGTGAAAGAAGATTACGACAGTAAAGCTTCAGAGTCTATGCAGAGAATTTGAAATATTCTCTATGAAAGGAGGTGAGACAATTCAAATTTATTTTTTTGGACTTTCTATTGTCCTAAATCAAATGAGAACATTTGGTGAACTTGTTAGTGATCAAAAGGTAGTTGAAAGGATTTTGTGAAGTTTGCCCTCTAAATATAATTATGTTGTCACTACAATTGAAGAATCTAAGGATCCCTCAGTTTTCATTCTTGATGAATTAATGGGCTTACTTTTAACACATGATAAATGTGTTTTCTTGGGTTATGATCCTAGTCATCATGGGTACTATTGTCTAAATCTTGCTACAAAGAGGCTCTTTGTTTCCAGTTACGCTACATTTGATGAGAATCTCTTCTTGTTTAAGATATCTTCCTCAGTTTTTCCATAATCAATTATTAGTAGTTTTGGAGTGACCATCCCTTTTATGAGTTTGATCTCTACAGAAAATCGTGAAGGGGTTGTTCTCAATCCATAACCATCAATCACTTCAATGAGTGAAATGAGTGAAAGTGTTGATGTCTCTACTGACAGCCAAAACACAAGTTGTTTCCTCTACTAGTGACCAACCTAGTAATGAAGTTGAAGTTCAAAGTCATCTTGGCTCTAGTCATGAACCAGAAAATAGTCCTCTTGGGACCAGAATACATCTTATGGTCACACAACTGCATGATGGCACTTGGAGACCTAAAGTTTTTCAAGCCACAAATTACCCTATTCTTTTTGCTCTTCTTATTAGTTTTACTTCAAAATAGTGAGACAATCAGTTTTAAAAAAAGTCATTAAAAGTGTCACGGACCTACTTTTTCAATATGCCAGTGCGGCACGATGGTCCTTCTTTACCGCCGCAAGCCTTCTGGTCGTTCACTCGTAACTAATTTGTCATGGGCATAGAATGCTTCGCAAACCCATGACATGCCAAACTACCCAATCTGGCCAGCCTAACGACCAAAGGCCGCACACCAACACTTCTCCATTTGCTGAATCATTTTCATTGGCATTGTACACCACCTCGTGCGCAGCTGCCTAGCAGAAGCTGATCAAGCGCATTTTCAAATGCGAATTCCATCTAATCCATGCTTCTTAGTCTATAGGTGTCCCATACCAGCTATCACTTCTGAAAAGCTTACAAACTTGCCTTAACCTTATGTGCCATAGAACATATTATGACTCTATGGGCACGCCATAGCAAAACCTTGCCACTAAAGGAACAAGACCTTGCAGCCCTCAGTTCGAAGACCAGTTGATGATTGAACACCATAGTGAAGAGTTGTGTAAGTTTTTATGAAATCGATTTTTAAAAGATATTTTATGTAAAAAAATATGAAAGCCAAACACCAAATAAATAAAAAATGGCTCACACCAGTGGTGGAGTCTGAGTCGATCTCAGGTAACAAAAAAAATACTTTGTATTCCACAAAAAAGCTAAACTACTCTTTATTGCCTTGAAAATAAAAATTAATTAACTAAATGAGAGTGCGGCCCCACTTTGTTGCTTGAATAATAACTTATGTTCCTTTTTTCTTCTTTGAGGGCTCCCTAAGGGGCCTGAAGGGCCTTTTAAGGGGACCTTTTCGGAACCTCAGAGGGCTTTTCGAGGGTACTTTTGAGGGCTCTTCTCATGTCTAAACACTTTCCTGTAAGAATCAAAAGACAAATCACAAAACTACAAAGAAAAACTATGAGAAAATCACCTGTAAGAATCAAAAGACAAATTACAAAACTACAAAGAAAAACTATGAGAAAATCAAAGGTTAGTATGAAGAAAAATCACAAAAATACAAAACAAACTATGAAATAACTACACTATATTCAAAATAGTCAAACTAACTATTTAACTAACAAGAACTAAGTTATGAAACAATTTAACTAGAAGACAAATTAGCATAACTAATTAACTAACTAGCTAAAAAGCAAGAAAACTAAAACTAAAAAAATCTAATAGACTAAGTGTTGTACAGATTTTTAAAAGTAACAAATAAAAAAACTGAATTACAAATTTAACCTAAACTAATTGCTTTAATCAAAAGTCAAGTAAAATACTTAAAATCGAGAATCAACTATGATGTATTTCAATTAAATAAAACCACCCCAAAATCTAGAGTAACCTAATAACATAAATAAAATAAAACTAATCTAATTGATAAAACAACTAACTTAATATGTAGCTAATGAAATTAAAAGAAAATATTACAACTATTCTACTTAAAGGACAACGATCCTACAAAGCTAAATCGGCTAAGAGTTTAATTAAGCTAATTAGTCTAATTTAATCTAATGAACTTAAACTAAATACTACTGATCTAATTAACTAAAAAAAGAATTGAACGTGAATCACGACTTGTAAAAAAACTTGATTAATTAAAACTAATTGTAGTTGTTTAATCGACTGATAACTGAAAACAAAAGAAAATGACAATTGCTAACAAAAATTCGACTAAATTAATTTCTAAACTAATTTAATCTACTAAATTAACTAGCTACCAGACCAATCTAATGAACAACATTAACGTGAACCAGAGTTTGGAAACAAACAAAATAACTCACTATTCCTAAATCAGTTATTTTATGACTAATTAACTAAAAATGATAATTGACTTAAAACAAGTATTTATGATCTAATTGCAGAAAATAAAATTTTTGAAATTAAAAATTACATTAACTAATCAATAAAAAGTGAAAATAACTAAATTTACTCTATTTGGCTGAATTAAAGAAATTTAAAATAACTAATTATTCTATCTATTTTTCTAAACTACACTATCAATTGAATAACTACTAATTATCATGCAATAAATGTGAAATAACATGAATTGATTACTCTACTGAACAAGAATATCTAAGCAAGAACGAGATCTAATGATATATTATTAAAAGAATAAAAACAAGAAAAGCAAGAACTCTAATCGGCTATATTAATTTTTTTCTATCAAATTAAATCTAATAAATATCAAATTAAAGAAATTGTTCTAAATTAAATCTAACCTAGATCTGAACCTAGACTGAAGTAAAACTCATAAAAAATATAAAACTACTTTATGTTAGATCTATCGATTTGAATAAAATAATCTTATTATATACGCAAATCAAGAAAAATGGCTAAACTAGATTAAGCTATATATTTTTTCTTTATATTTTCACATGTTGAATCTAAACTAATCTAATCTAAATATGATGAATATGCAATGATCAAGCAAAATAATATGCAATGATATGATCTATGCTATGAAAAAACGTAAATCTACAAAACTACGGAGAAAAAGGGGAAGAAAAAGCAAATCGTACAATCCGCTTTCGATGAAAGGGTTGAGAGAAAGAAGGTGGACTTTCCCGCTACAATCAAACAAACTTCGCTCTCTTTTCGATAGAGGGGATGAGAAGAACCGACAACGATGAAGTTTAGAAGAAGGATTGAAAATAATAAGCAGCAAGAAAGAGGTAGGTAACTAGTCGATCGAACAAGGGGGAGAAAGGAAGAAGGGGAGGCAGAGATGAGAGAGAGGAGCACAGGCTACAGAGAGGAAAAAATGTGTGCTTTGCTAAAAAAATGGCTATTTATACTAAGAAAATTAGGTTTACATATTTTTTTTTCAGAAAACTCCAATATATTTTTAAAATTTTCAAAATAGTATTTCTAAAAAATATATTTCACAAAAATACCTTTCCTAAACCAAATAAAATATGACTTAAATACTTCTAAGTTAATTAGAACACTAATTAAAAAGTCTTAAATAAAATTAAACATCGAAAAACACAGAGAAGTATTTAAAAATACAGTTTTTACTTTATTTTCAATTTAGATGCAGTTTCTCAAAAATATTGATAAGACTAGGTTATTAACACAATTTTCTATGGATCATGCATAAAATTGAATGTATAAAATGCAAAATATATGCATGATCAAATTCTCCTATGCTTATCGTTTGCTAGTCCTCGAGCAAACTGAAGCAAAGAGAAAAAATAACAGCTAACCAAAACAAAAACCTAACTCACTTTCGTAAGAATCACGGTTGCATTTAGCATATGCAATAAGCCTTTTAAACCCCTGGGTTACCCTAGTGGATGAGTAAGGTCTCGTGAGGGTTTGCAGTGATGCTACCCATAAACATCTCTATCATGTATGCATAAAAATTTTAAGTCACAAAGCATTAGGCAATTAAGGAGTTTCTTTTCACAAATATTTCGTGCCATTACATTTTCAAAATAGAATTAAAGCCTTTTACAAGCCACCACAAAATAAAACTCTTTCTTTTACTTTTCTAAATATCATAATCATTTATGCTTTATTCTCAGAAAATCAAATATATACATGTCATTATTTACTTATCCTCATTCATATGTTTTCTGCACAGGTTTTCTCAATACTTATTCCTAAACAATGAACTTTTTCTTTCTTGCACTTAATTTTATTTCTTTTTCCTTTTTTCTTTTTTAATTGTTTCATTTTTTTTGTTGAGCACTATATCAAATTTCCAGTTTTCTTAACCCACGTAACGAGCTTTGGGTCAGTGGCTCCTAGGCCAGACGACCTTAGGGCACCAGATACAAAATATCCCTCAGACTTAATCGCTCACTAGACCTTCCATTTTTATAGTTTACGTATAGCTTACTTCTTGTCATGTGCAATGCCAACATCTATTAGGCTCTCTATAAAGTCCATGTAACAGGCTTTCGGGCTGGTGACTCCCAAACCAGATGGCTTTAGGGTACCAGGTGTAAACACCCCTTTAGGCTCTACTTACTCGAACAAAATAGGCCACAGATAATAACTTAGACAAAGAAGTGATTTCCTTTATTATCCTTTTCGACATGGGAATCAAACACTTCAACTTGTGTTTGAGCCCAACTACCGAGGAATACAAAGAGCTTAAACAATTAAATGTATGCTCTTTTTTACTTTTGAGCTCTTATTTTCAATGTTGTTCATTTGCTTAGTTTTTTAAAAAATAAAACTGTGCATATTCATGCTTATGATTCAAAATAAACTCTAACATACATCTATCGCTCTTTATTTGAAATCCACATAAATAACCATGTTTTTCTAGATCAGTGTCAGAATTTTTTTTTGAAGCTTAAAAATTCTCTAAAAACATTAGATTATGTAAAACATTTATACAAGGTCAAACACGTTTTTTAAAAGCCCATTTTTTATGAGTTTTTATCAGTATGCAAGTAGACATAAAAAAAAAATTGGGTGCAAAAAATTGGGTGTGCAAACTACACCCTCCTCCATGCTTGAATGACATTGTCCTCAGTGACACTCTCCCATGCTTGCATGAAACTAGATGAATGCACATAAAAAACTGGAAAAATGAGAGGAAAGTAGTATAAGTCACCTGATCCACACTATGGAATCTTACCTGATGTTGCCCTGTATTGGATCTGCAGAGATACCACCTGTCTCAATGTATAAAACTCATAAAAATGCACAAAAATGTAATACATACATGACCTAACATTCACGCTCATGAACAAAGAAATGATAGAAAAACAACAAAACTACTAATAGCACAACACTAATATGGGTTGTCGCCTATAGAGCGCTAAGTTTTACATCTTCAGTCAGATGGATCTCTGGTGACCCTTCATCATCCATGAGATCAATGGACGCAAAGTCATGCTTAATCGGGAGGTCTGAAGAAAATGGTTTCATCTATGACCCTGCCTACAACATTACCTCCCACTCTACCCCTCTGGATCCTGACGACGTTGTGTGATATACATGTTTGTTCACCTGACCCTACAACAATCAATCCCAGGCTATCCCCCTCAAGTGATTCATCATCATCCTCATGAGGTGGATTACTCAACGTCCATGTCGGCTCTGCCTACACCAAGTCTTGAACAAAATCGACTTGAAAAGAAGCATCCACTTCTGCAGGGCCCATTGTTGCATTAAATATATTTAACCTTATCTTTCTGTTACCAAACAAGACATCCATTGCACCAGTGTAGCAATTGATGCATGCATTGGTAGTAATCAGGAAGGGATGACCTAAAATAATAGGCGTCTGTCACACATCATCCACTCCCTCCATATCCAAAATAATGAAGTTAACAGGGAAGTAGAAATCTTCCACCTTGACCAACACATCGGCAAGAATCCCTTGCGGGACCTTGATCGATCTGTCTGCCAACTGTAGAGTCATAGGTGTTGGCTTTATTTCTTTTAGTCTAAACTTGTCATAAAAGAAACCCAGCAAGATATTCATACTTGCCCAAAGGTCCAACAAGGCAAGCTCAACAGTGATGTCTCGTATGACACACGAAATAATGAGAATCTCTAGGTCCTTGAGCTTAGGTGGGGTTTGGTGTTGTAGCACTGCACTCACCTACTCAGTAAGATAGATTTTCTTTGGCACATGGGACCTCAACTTCCTCTTCTACGTACAAATCTCCTTCAGAAACTTTACATATGCAGGAACTTGCTGGATGGCATCTAGCAAGCAGAGGTTTATCTGAACATGCTTGCATATCTCAAGCATTTACTACATGTTCACTCCCTGCTTACCAAACTACTTCGGTCACTCTAACGCCTCAAGAAAAAGAGCTCTGGGGATATAGGACTTGGAGGGCTCTGATGGGAGAGCCCTCTCGCTTTCTTGAGGTATGTCAGTATGGACTTGATGCCTTTCACTAGATTTCTTAGTTTCTTTTGTAGCCTCCCTCACTCTATATTGCTTCCCGCTCCTAAGGGTTATAACCGCTTGCACATGCTCTTGATGGGCATCTGTCATATGTAGGATATGTATTATCTCCTTACTCCTAGGGTTAACCAAGGGCTAGCTAGGTAACGCCCCCTCGCTTCGCCAGCTAAGCGCCTCGGTGAGTTGTCCCATCTGTGTCTCAAGTTTAGTAATGGAGTGTGTGTGGGAACTCAAGTTTGCCTTGAGATCTCATCTTGTCCTCGAAGGACTAGCTAAAAATAGGCTCTTAGAATGGAGGTTGACTATAGGAAGGCTAGGCTCGAGGGTAGCTAGATCTCTAAAAACCAGGTGCATAACTATCTTGCCTGGGTTGGTTGTGGGAATGGATAGGGGGCTGGACCTGTTAATTTCTCTACGAAAAATTAGGATGGTTACACCAACCCAGATTATAGGTATTAGAAATGGGTTGGGTGTGGGCTTGTCAAAACCCTGCTCCATCTGAGCTTGCTCCTGAAAAAACTCAGAGTACTGTGGTGCTAAGGGGCAGTCAAAGACATGGTGTGTTTGGCTAACACACAGCGCACACACCTGCATGGATGGAGAGGGATTCAACAATACCTGATCCAATTTCTGAGTCAACAGGTCGACCTTGTTATGCAACTCAAGGTTTGTCCCTAATTCAAAGATACCAACCTTCTTGGCTCCAACATGGGCAAGTGTAGCCCTCATAGATCATGAGGCTGAAGCATGGTGCATCAAATTCTCACTCAGGGTCTCAAACAAGGCCCATGACTTATCTTCACTCTTCAGCATGAAAGTGCCCCCACAGGCAGCATCAACCATTTAACGGTTCTGCTCAGTCAGCCCGTTATAAAAATATTGCACCAGTTGCCAACAGGGCACCTGGTGGTGGAGACACTTTCGGAGAAGATCTTTTCTCCCATGTCTCATGAAAATTTCCTCCTTAATCTGTGAAAAGCTGGTGATGGCTTTTCGATATTGGTTCATCTTACCAATCGAAAAATATTTCTTGAGAAACTTTCTTTGCATATGTTCCCAAGTGATAATCTGAACCGTATCTAAGGCCTTCAGCCAGTGTTTGGCTTTGTTTTTAGGAAGAATGGGAACAACATCAACATCAACGTGTCATCTCCGAAATTGTTGATCCCAACCGTAGAGCAGATCTCAAGGAACACATCAAGATGATGATAGGGATCTTCGTTGCTAAGACCGTAAAAGGATGGTAACATTTGAATGACACTGGCCTTGATCTCAAAATGATTAGCTCCTATATCAGGTCTCATGATGCAGGAAGTGGGAGTGTAAGCATTGAGAATGAAGTACTCCTTGTGATGACGGGTCAGTTGCTGATCCTCAACCATAGGGTCGAGTTTGTGGGCTCTCCTAACAAGAGACTCGGGGTCCTCTAAAGTCTCCACAAGCTCAGAGTCAAGCAAGCGTCGCCCTTTCATGCACTTGAGGGAAGACCGGTGCAACAACCATCCTAAGAAACTGATTTTCTATCTACCTAACATATAGAGCGGCCAAACCATAACAAACCACAAAGCAGGTAAAGCAAAAAAAAACTTAAAAAAATAGTAAACACTCACCACTCGCACTCAAATAAATATTTTATGGAAAAGTAAACTATAAGCACAATATTAATCATGCACAGTCACCTCCTAAGGGAAAACCTAATGGGTAGGCCGTGCATGAAAAGTAAGTTGATCTCTAGAACTCACAAGTAACGTGGGTCTAAAGATCCTAAATACAAAAGCAAGCTAGCAATTCAAGTTAAGGAACATGAAAAAGAAACTAGCAATCCTAAATAGTATGCAGAAAAGAAACTAACAATCTTAAGTAAAACGATAACACCCAAGAGAAAATAAAGTGAATACTCATATTTTAATCACCGTTTCCCAACAACAATGCCAAAAATTTGGTGCAAGTTTTTATGAAATCGATTTTTAAAAGATATTTTATGTAAAAACAATGTGAAAGTTAGACACCAAATAAATAAAAATTGGCTCGCATGAGTTGTGGAGTTTGGGTCGATCTTAGGGAACGAGAAAAATACTTTGTATTCCACAGAAAAGCTAAACTACTCTTTATTGCCTTGAAAATAAAAATTAATTAACTAAATGAGAGTGCGCCTCCTGCAGAGGGCTTAAACAAATAAAAATAAAGTGTTTTATTACAAACCCAATTTGAATTGAATCAAATAAAATAAAAGTCTAAGCTAAAAAAAAGAAAAGGTCTTCAGTGCTTGAGCTTTAGTCCTTTCTTTGTTGCTTGAATATTAACTTATGTTCCTTTTTTCTTCTTTGAGGGCTCCCTAAGGGGTCTTTTTTAGGGGACCTTTTTGGGACCTCAGAGGGCTCTTCAAGGGTACTTTCGAGGGCTTTTCGCATGTCTAAACGCTTTCCTGCAAGAATCAAAAGATGAAACACAAAACTACAAGAAAATCAAAGGTTAGTATGAAGAAAAATTACAAAAACACAAAACAAACTATGAAATAACAACTACACTACATGACAAAATAGTAAAACTAACTATCTAACTAACAAGAACTAAGTTATGAAACAAATTAACTAGAAGACAAATTAACATAACTAATTAACTAACTAACTAAAAAGCAAGAAAGCTAAAACTAAAAAAATCTAATAGACTAAGTGTTGTATGGATTTTCAAAAGTAACAAATAAAAAAACTAAATTACAAATTTAACCTAAACTAATTGCTTTAATCAAAAGTCAAGTAAAATACTTAAAATCGAGAATCGGCTATGATGTATTTCAATTAAATAAAACCACCCCAAAATCTATACTAACCTAATAACATAAATCAAATGAAACTAATCTAATTGATAAAATAACTAAATATGTAGCTAATGAAATTAAAAGAAAATATTACAACTATTCTACTTAAAGGACAACGATCCTACAAAGCTAAATCGGCTAAGAGTTTAATTAAGCTAATTAGTCTAATTTAATCTAATGAACTTAAACTAAATACTACTGATCTAATTAACTAAAAAAAAGAATTGAACGTGAATCATGACTTGTAAAAAAAATTGATTAATTAAAATTAACTGTAGTTGTTTAATCGACTGATAACCAAAAACAAAAGAAAATGATAATTGCTAACAAAAATTTGACCAAATTAATTTCTAAACTAACTTAATCTACTAAATTAACTAGCTATCAAACCAATCTAATGAACAACATTAATGTGAACCAGAGTTTCGAAATAAACAAAATAACTCACTATTCCTAAATCCGTTATTTTAAGAATAATTAACTAAAAATGATAATTGACTTAAAACAAGTAATTATGATCTAATTGCTGAAAATAAATTTTTTGGAATTAAAAATTACATTAACTAATCAATAAAAACTGAGAATAACTAAATTTACTCTATTTGGCTGAATTAAAGAAATTTAAAATAACTAATTATTTTATCTATTTTTCTAAACTACACTATCAATTGAATAACTACTAATTAAAAGAACTAATTATCATGCAAGAAATGTGAAATAACATGAATTGATTACTCTACTGAACAAAAATACCTAAGCAAGAACGAGATCTAATGATATACTATTAAAAGAATAAAAACAAGAAAAGCAAGAACTCTAATTGGCTATATTATTTTTTTTCTATTTAATTAAGTCAATTAATATCAAATTAAAGAAACCATTCTAAATTAAATCTAACCTAGATCTGAACCTAGACTAAAGTAAAACTCATGAAAAACATAAAACTACACTATCTTAGATCTACCAATTTGAATAAAATAATCTTATTCTATGAACAAATCAAGAAAAATGGCTAAACTAGATTAAGCTATATATATATATATATAATATTTTCATATGTTGAATCTAAACTAATCTAATCTAAATATGATGAATATGCAATGATCAAGCGAAATAATATGCAATGATATGATCTATGCTATGCAAAAACGTAAATCTACTAAACTATGAAGAAAAAGGAGAAGAAGAAGCAAATCGTACAATTCCCTTCCGATGAAAGGGTTGAGAGAAAGAAAATGGTCTTTCCCGCTGCAATCAAATGAATTTTGCTCTCTCTGCGATAGAGGGGATGAGAAGAACTGACGACGATGAAGTTTAGAAGAAGGATTGAAAAGCATAAGAAGCAAGAAGAAGGAGGTAGACAACCAGTTGATCGAACAAGGGAAAGAAAGGAAGAAGGGGAGGCAGAGAGGAGAGAGAGGGTGGTCCAGGCTACAGAGAAAGAAAAATGCGTGCTTTGCTAAAAAAATTACTATTTATACTAAGAAAATTAGGTTTACACATTTTTTTTCAGAAAACTCCAATATATTTTAAAAAAATTCAAAAAGTGTTTCTAAAAAACATCTTTCACAAAAATACCTTTCCTAAACCAAATAAAATATGACTTAAACACTTCCAAGCTAATTAGAACAATAATTAAAAAGTCTTAAACAAAATTAAACATCGAAAAACATAGAGAAGTATTTAAAAATACAATTTTTACTTTATTTTCAATTTAGATGCAGTTTCTCAAAAATATCGATAAGACTAGGTTATTAACATAATTTTTCTATGGATCATGCATAAAATTGAATGTATAAAATGCAAAATATATGCATGATCAAAGAGTACCACCCAGACTCATTCGTCAGCTCCTAGGCATTCTCTCGCCTAGCTCTGAGTCACCATACTCGGTTGGAATCACCTAATGTGATCCCTAGGAGAATTAGCCCTAACCCACATGCACTCCTGTGTGTCCAATCACTACACGTGGGACATTTATGCAAGCTGAGAGTTCCTTAACCAAATCTCCAAAGGAAACATCCTCTGATCTGTTGGCACTGCTTAACAAAACAATGTTCCATGTCTATGTCGCCACACAACGATGCACTAACGATGATATTGTTACCTATCGTGTGCCATGCTACCATTGCACGTCACTAATCAAGCCAACACATACCATGTGTTCCTACACTCAGAGTATGTTTTACTCGATAGAGCTCCGCAATGTGCATGCCTTATTCCAAAAGCTCGGTCAGGAACATTCTCCCCCACCCAAATCATTGGCGTCCTCAACAATGCTGATGTAGGTAAGAACACAGTCTTAATTGATATGTCAGTTTTTCTTTGTACTTATCTTTGGTCTACTTATTTTCTTTGCCCTACTCAACTTGTTCTGGTTTTCATCCACCGTCGTCGCAACCTTTAACACGCCGAGTCTCATTCCTTAATGCACATCCAATCACTTAGACAGTGGTCTTTCACTTCACCAAAATCAAGCATTCTTTGCTCATGGGACCCAGTGCAGTCCCATATACAAGCGAGTCATCCTCACCCACATGACAAACTTGCCATCTTTATGCTCATGGCTAGGGTGCCTTCCGACCCCAACAAGGGCAATTCCAATCCCTTTGTAGTCCTCGCAGAGAAAGACGATCACCAATGCATGCCGCAGGAATATCAACTCCCTTAGGCACCAACTTGCGGTTTTCTAACGGTCCAAACTAGTCCTCAAGTGGGGGGATGCTTTCTTGCGTATCATCCTAAAGTTGTCCTTCAAAGTGTCTTCCTGGGCACTCATCCTCACAAGGGCACCTTGGCTCAATGCTGCTGTAAAACCTGTAAAATTTTGCTAATTATCAAAATAAATAAATGTTAAAATTCTTCAAAATAAATACGATAGTATGATATGGATTTGATCCAAATGGATCTTGAATCCGAATAAGATCAAATGAATCCAGTTATTGGATTCAGTTAGAGAGAGTGGATTCAGATCCGAAATCCAATTTGAGTTCAATTGGATCTCAATGGATCCAAATATGATCGAATCTCAATCAAGATCAAAAAATCTACTTAGAGAGTTTAGAAGATCTAAAGTGTATTTTAGATCCAACTCGAATTTGAGATTCGAATCCCAACCCAATTGCAATTGGATCTAAATGGATCCAAATATCTTGTGATCTTTATTCGAGACCCTGAAAGCAATTAATAAAAATTCGTAGGTGTGTAAGAGGAGTTGGGAGAATCCACTTGGAAACAGTGAAGTTCGTTAAGGGGAAACACTGAACAAGAGCTTATATAAATTAATTTAGACAAAACAAGCAATGAATTGGAATGTAGCACAGTGGAGAGGCTCGCTACCTCTTGGGGTTTGACGCAGGATCAAAACCCACCATGCGCATATACATGTTTTTGAGAAAAATATGTTATCTTTTTGACAAAAATGCATAGAGGCTTAGACGAGCATAAATAGTTTAAAAGATACCTAATTTGCAACGAAACAGAACATAGTGTAGTGGAGAGGTTAATTGTCTCTTAGGGGTTAGACCCTAGCTCAAAACCTCCCATTGCACATGGACTTTTATATTTTGCATCATAATATCTTTTAAAAAAAATGTCAAAACCCTAGCACCCCATGTTTTTATTCACTCCAAAAGCATTAGCAAGAATATCTCCCATCTTCCACGATTTTAGAAAAAGCTTGCACCACAAGTATAGGAATGTGTGAACACCCCAAATTTTTCAAAAAATTCAAAAATTCCCTTTTTGCCCCTGGCCCCCATCTTCTAAATAATTGGGTCAACATCTGATCAAATTTTAACCATTTCTCGGATTCATTTGGAGATCCAAAATCCAATTTTATCTTCGGTACTTGATTCAATCCCGGATTCAGATCGAATATCCAGTTCTAAGGCCAATTATCCAATTTTCAATTCAAATTTTAAAAATGCAAAAAATAATTTTTTGAATGACTCAGACAGTTCATCCAGTACCAATTTGGATCCATTCACTTCATTTCCTAAATTTTGAGATCCAAACTTGATATTTTCTCAAAAAATCTTTGATCCAGATTCGTTTTGAAACCCAATTTTCAAATCAATTTCGTTATTTTCATAAAATCTTCTTTTGTAAAAAAAAACTCAATTTTCAAAATAAATCTGGATCCCATTTTTTAAAATCCTCGTGGGTCCCTCATTTTTTCTTAAATTTCTCCTTCAAAAATATAAAAGAAAAAGAATTTCATAAAATGGCCTTATTCTCCTTTTTCTGAAAAACCTTGTAAAAAGAGCCCTCTTTCTAAAATTTCTTGAAAATAGAGGGAGCGCTTTTGTAAAACCTCCCAATGGATTTCTGTTATAAGAAGAGTCGCAGGAGGTCGATCTCTTCCATCCGCCTTCACCCCACCAAGCTTCGATCATCCATTTCTCAATCCTTCCCCTTTCTCATCTCTCCCTCTCAACGCCTCTTTCTATCTCTTTCCTTCCTCTTCTCTGATTTCCCTTTCTGGCTTTATAAGGAAATTCGATCCATCAGGAAGGCATACGGAGGAGACATCACCTTCTCTCCATCGATTACCTATAAGTTTTTCATTACTCCCTTTTCTTTCTTACTCTCTTTCTCCTTTCTGTTTTTCCCATTTGCTTTTTGTTTTTTCATTGATTCAATACAAAGCCTCCTTGTAGTGTCGATCTCCGTATAGCAGTGTCGATCTATGTATGGCAATATCATTGAAATTTTCATATTCCAACAGTTTCATGTTGTCTTTGCAATTCTGTGTGATTTCCATGCTTTGATTCTTCATTTTTTTTACATTTTGATGTTGCATTTTTGAGACATGCATTTGTTCATGCTTTCATCCCTTGAATTTTCATTATAGCACACGGTCATGCTTTGTTGTAGCATGAACATGTGTTTTTCATTTCTTAGAACCTCATTGCAACATGTGTTTATGCTCTGATATAGCATAAATATGTGCTTTCATTCTATGAATCCCCTGTCTATTCTTTGTTTTAGCATATATGTCTACTTTTTTTTATGAGTCTCGTTACAACGTATATATACCCTTCTTTCAGCACATACACATGACTCCATCCCTTATATTTGACTGGATCATGAATTTTGATTAATCAATATCACTTGATCTGTGCTTTTTGTGAATGATTTGGTTGTTGTTTTCATTTGTGGCAAATTGCTTTTTCTTTAAAATTGGAATTCTCTGCTTAAGCCGATGGGCATTCCTTTTAATCACTTACGCTATCGCACCTTCATTCCGATTTTATGTCATATTGCAATGACACTCCATTTGCATCATGTATGCCTCACCGGGTCATTTTCTTGTGATTTGTAGGAGTCCCTCATCTTCCTTCAGCACCATACTTTCCTGCGTCTGTATGTTTCTGCTTTAAATTGTTTGCATTATCCATCATGTGTTCCATCTCATTATACATATCATTCATTCATGGCATTTCCTTGTCTTCAGCATCACTTTGATTGGCTTGCTGAATATGACGTCGATCACTCTTTCATTGCATTTCAATCTACATCGATACATAGGGCATATAGTATCATCGTATGATTGGCTCATTCCCCTTTTAGTTTCCTTCTTTGATTCAGTTTTATTTTGTTTCATCTTTTTTTTTAGTTTCAATCTTACTTCATAGCATGCGTTGTTCATTATCTGTGCATCCTGTGCATTTGGAATCATTGCAATTTCGCTGGTTGATCTTCACCTTATGTTTCATATCTGGTATGTGTTTACCAGTATCACTTGCCACTTCATTTTGTCAGCCTTAGATGCTCTTTTCTTCTATTCAGTGTTATCCCAACATTCCTGGTTCCACTAGTCTGAATCAAAGCCAAGAACATTGTAATGTAGTCCTATAGGAAATGGAATCTTGGTATGCTCGGATATAGATAATGGATCACATAGTATACCCAAAGATAGTATTGGTAGGGGGGATATTGCTCAAGATGCAAAGTGAGGAGCCAAAAATTTTGTTGTGTTAATTGCTCACAAAAGATTTGCCTTGCTTAACGAGAGTAACAACCAAGTATTGGTTAAGAATCTAAGAAATGAGGCAGTGAAGAAGAGTGCTCTGCCTATCGCTCCGGAGGCAATGTTTTATGCTGGCACATGAAATTTAGTTTGTAGGACAAAAGATTAAGTTGTAATGTTTGATCTCCACCAGAGGACCATCCCTCATGATCTTCAGCCCCCATTTCGCCAAGTATGTTGTGTGGTCCAATGACATAGAGAATACTGCATTATTCAGTAAGCGTACAATCATTATTGCAAACGAGAAACTCATGCATTGTGTCACTTTGCATGAGATAATTCATGTGAAAAGTAAAGGCCTAGGATGACAATGGTGTTTTCATCCATACTATTTTAAATCACACCAAGTATTGTCTTCCTAAATGGAGTACTTCATTCTGCATGTCTCTCACAGTAGTTTATGCTGACATCAAATTAATTTTTCACTGTGTTGCATAGTTCACAACAACTCATTTTCACACAGTAGTTCATTCATGCACAACATGGTATCATCCATGCATTCCTTTGTTTTAATTAGCGTCTGAGCATCCATGCATTTTATCATATTCATTTCAGCAATGTATGCATTCCTATTGCGAATTCACATTCGTGTTTTAAATTCACATAGTCACTTTGAATTCACATTTAAGATTTACATATTCAAACCAATGTTGTAGCAGACTCAATATGCTTGAATCCACAGTCGCCATGAGCACCTTAACTCCCTGCACTTGTGTATTGCACTTACATTTTCATTGTCACCTCCAACACTATCCATCAGCAGCCACCTGCTGCACTCTCATGCTCTCCTGCAACTTCATGTGCACACCATAGCATGCACTTTCCACTTCATCTCACACTATACTTCATTCACTCCACCTACTGCACTTACTTCAGTTTCAACACTTGCACACCACTGTGCACACATTCACTGCTGTATATCCACTATCACACTCCATTTGCGCACAACATCCTTCCACTTGCACATGTGTGTTCACTACATAGTGTACACCACACTTCACTACCACACCTGCATGTTCACACGATATCCCACTATCACCTGCTGCATATTTATTGAATCACCTTGCACTCGCACTCCCTTCACCTGTATATTCATCCCAACACACCATTTCCTTGCATATATCACAACATCTTCCACTTCACCTCACTAAGCTCACTGCACCCATGCTTCCTTATCACTCCTCTGTACATCAATGCAGCACGCTGCATTAATCACTCAGTCCCCTATATATCTCTGCTAACTATACACTTGTTGCACTTGTGTATTTCACTCACACTTTCACACCTCCACCACACTCACATTGCCACCTAATGCACCTTGTCACTCAGCACTTACAACAACATCTGTTGCACCTCACTACATGCCCTATATGCATTTCACTTCTTCACAGCACATGCCCACAACACCTTCACCTTCTTCACTTGCTGCCCATCACCTGCAACACTTGCATATAGGCATGAGCATCACATATTGCAAATGCATATCTCATATGCATATTGCATATGAATGTTACATATGCATATACACACCGAATTTAGCATGAATATCATACTTAGATGCATATGCATGTTCTTCTCATTAGCATAAACCTAGTTCTTTGCATATTTATTTTCTTCATTAGCCTAGGCATGACCATATGCATGTGGGTCTTTAACATGGTATTTTCTATATTCTTCTATGTTTTTGCATTTTGCTTTGTGCTAACTCAATTTTTGTAGGGAAAATGTGAAAAATGTTGATTTCCTTCATAGATTAGAATTTTATAATTTCAATTTCAATTTCAATTCAAGACTGTAATAAGTTGAAATTAATGAGAATTTCTTCTTTTCAGTTTAGAATAGATTGTATGAGCATATAGATCTCATAATTGCCTCACATCTCATTTTATTTTTATTTTTATTTCAAAATCCATAATAGTGAAACACGAATGACACGTGCATCATTCTAATAAACGGTAATTAATCCTAAGTAAATCATTCACATTTATGGCCATAGTCAAAATGTGAACAATACTTAGGATTTTTATCTTTTATGGAATAACATTTGACCTCCGCGTAGGTCTCTTTTGAAAATCATCATATTTTTCTGAAAATCTCTTCTTCCTCTATCAGAATTTAAGATATAAATTATCTTGAGATATATTTGTATCCATAGTCATAGATATATTAAAAGTTAATTTTGTTTTAAATCCTATAGACGCAAAAAACATTGTTTTATTCTTTACTAGAATTTAAATATAGATTAGATTATAATATGTTTGTGACCATAGTCATGAATGTATTATGACTTAATCTTATTTCAATTCTATTAAAGAATAAAATTTGCTTTTAAATTCCAATCTTTAAATAAATTTCAAAGCATTCATCATTTACGGTAGAATTGCATTTTTTTTCAAATTATTTCAAGTCATCTTCAAAATTCCAAGTGATTTTGAAATAAACTTTCAAAACCCCAGTTTTTATTTCTAAATTCAAAATCACTTTCAACTTCCATTTACAAATTCAAATTCATTTTTTATTCTCAAATCCTTTTAGTTTTAAATCTTATTTCAAAAATTCTGACTTTCAATTCGTATTTCTGAATTTCACCTTTTTGAATTTCATATTTTAACTTCAAATTTCATTCAAATTCTTTATTTATATTTCAAAATTTTGAATTCCATTTCAAATCCTGAGTTTTAATTGAACTCTAAATCAAAGTTTTGAAATTCACTTTGAGATTCCAAATCAAATTTTGAGATTTACTTTGAAATTCTAAATCAATCTTCAAATTCAAATTCTGATTTCAAACATCAAGTCAAATTGCAAAAAACAATTTGATATTCCAATTTCAAAGCCCAATTCAATCAAGTTCCATTATGATTTCAAATTCTAAGTCGATTTCAAAATCAATTCCAAAGTCTCAAATTCCATTTTCAAGTTCCAACTTCAAAATCTAGTCTCTTATTTTGGATTTTCCCTCTATTATAATTCCATTTTTTATTTCCATTTTCAATTCAAATTTTAAATTCAAAAAACTCTCAAAATCTCAATTCTATTTCAAACCCTTGATTTCAGTTGCAATTTCAACCCCCAATTTTCAAATTCCCTTCTGATTTCAAATTTCAAGTCTGAATTCAAATTCTATTCTCAATTTCAAAATCCAAAGTTTATTTCTCTGAATTTTCAATTTCTAAATTCATTCTTTGAATTTCAATTCTAATTTCAAAATTTAAATTCCGAATTCATTTCCGATTTCTAAGTTAAACTTCAATCCCAAAATCTCAAATTCAAAATCTTTCAATTTCAAATTCTATTTCCAAATTCCAGTTTCAAAATTCAATCTTTCATTTTCCAATTTCATTCTTTTCCAAATTCTATTTTCAGTTTCAAATCTTTCTTCTTCAATTCAAATTTTAATCTATTTCAATCTTTGATCTCAGTTATGATTTCAACTTCAGAATTTCAAGTTTTCTTTTCAAAATCTCAAATTCATTTCAAATTCCAAGTTTAGATTCAAACTTCAGTTTTTCAAAATAAGTTCAATTTCTGAACCACTTCTTCAAAGATATTTTCAAACTTATTTCAAAGTCACTTGGAAAAATCCAGAATTTCTGAAGCAGACATCTTTACCTTTTCATAGCACAAGCATGATTTAATGTGCATTTAAGATTTTAGAATAATCATTTAGACAAATTTAAGCAAAGCAAAAGGTATTGATTCGATCCTTGGTTCAATTACCCCTGGTAAAGGCGCCATGACCGGTTGAACCTCGTACAGATGAGCGAATCCCGTCTCTTCATTTTTCCCACAAAATTTTAAAAATGACAGTGAGTAATTTTTTAAAATCTTTTTCAAATAGAGGTCAAGTGAGACCTTGCAAAAGAGTTTTCTTTCTTATTTCTTTCTCTCTTTTTTTTCTCTTCTTTCTTTTTTTCCCTTCAAAAAAGAAAAAAGGCATAAAGGAAAGAAGAAGGAAAGAGAGGGAAAAGGGAACATTTTTGCAACAATCACAAAAGTGGCAACCGTAATGGGACTTTTGCATCTTCGTCTGATTGAATTAATGCCTTTGCCTTGTTTAAATTTGGATAAGTGATTATTCTTTAAAATGTCAACTTCATTTCATGCAAATTTTAGGAGCCTAGACTCTGTCCCAGCTGACATAATGCATATAGGACTTAAGTATAGTTTGGTAGGACCATATTGAGGAGATTTATCCATGTTCACTTAGACTTAGGTTTGAAATACAACTCTCCTCAATATAGGGATGGAAGGAAAACAATGTATGCAAGTCTATGCTTCTTTATGATTTTCAAAATTCTATTTCTTTAAGACTTTGCATTAGAGATATCTGATTTCTTACACGTTGAGCATGATTTTCAAAAACATCCCTACCTATATTGTTCTGGTTTTCACGTTGCTGGGTTGTCTCACTGAACCATAGTTCGGGAAAGAGCCTCACAACTGGACCACTTATCTGGGTTAATACCCCCCTATCACGTACTAACGGCCATAGTCCAAAGGATATCGACAGGCTCTCAAGGATGTTGAGAAAACCTTACCTTAGAACCGAAGATATCTTGATCGAAATCAGATGATTAAAAACCTTAGAGTTAGGATTAAGGTCCTACAAGCCTTTTCAAATATTGCATTTAAAGTCAGCTCTTAGGGAGTGTTGTTCTGTGCATCATTGCTTGTATAGATTTGCTTCTTTTGTGGATATTATCTTGTAAATCCTTATTTACTTCATCTTTTCAAAAAGCTGGATATGTATTTCAAAATTTCCTCTATTTCTCAAATCCAGGTTATATATTTCTCTTTCTTTATTTCTTCAAAATAATTTTCTTAAACCCTAAACATTTTTTTAAATATTTTCCTATATTTTTCAGAATCTAAGTATATATTTCCTTTTCTTTATTTCTTCAGAATAACTTTTAAACCCCAGATATTCTTTTAAAATTTCTCTGTATTTTTCAAAATCTAGGTATATATCTCTCTTTCCTTATTTCTTCAGAATAATTTTCTTAAACCTTGGATATTTTCAAAATTTCCCTATATTTCTCGAAATCCAGGTGTATATTTTCTCTTCCTCCTTATGTCTTCATAACTATTTTTTTCCAAAACCCTGGAAATCCTTTTTAAAACTCTCCTTAGATTCTTGAAACTCCAGATGTATTTTCTTTTTTTCTTTTAATTTCTCTGATCATGCCTGTAATTTTTTTTTTCAAATTTTAAATCTCTGCCATCTATTTTCAAATCTTTCTTTCTTCTAGTATATATTTTGATTCTATTTTAAAGATTCTTGTTTACCTTTTTTCACAATAAAATCTCTTTTGACAAGAGATATCCTTTTCAAAATAACATTTTCCTTTATATTCTAGTTGTTAATTCCTCCCCACGGAGTAACAATGCAATTGTCGAAATTTTTGTGATGACCCAATTTCTGGTAATGAGATATCATTTTTCAAATTGTCAACCTGATTCCTTTTTTTTTCAAAATTTCTTCCAAAAATTCTTTTTTTCTAAAACATTCCATTTTTGAGTTCTCCTATTTTCTCAAAAAGCATTTTTCAAATATCATTCTTCCTTCCCCATCATACTGGGGCATCTTTTTTTAAAGAAAAAATTAATTATTCTTTCTTTTCAAAACCCTTGTATGCAGGCAGGATCAAATAAAATTTTCACATTTCTTTTTTCCCTTCAGGTTAAGGGATAAACTTGAGCTTCCCATTCAGGATAAGGGATAATCCTGAGACCATTCATAGGAGCAATAAGGCTACCTATGAGAATTCTTTTACAAGATAATTTTCATCATTTTTTCTCAAGTTTCATCATTTTTTATCAATCTTTCATCAATTTCCTTCCCTTCTCATCAATTCTCCTCAATTTTATTCATTACTCGTTTAGGATAAGGGAATAATCCTGAAAGCAGACCACATACAATTAACTATGATGGTCTATTAAATTCAAAATCTTCGTTAAGAATCTTCTCTGAATTTGGTTTGCAAGTGAAATCCTTCACAAAACCCAGTCCTCGCACTGGTTATTTCTTAAAATTTTCAATCTTAGACCAAGTCTATTTCTCAAGGTCAGTCCTCGTACTGCTCTCTTTTTCTTTAAAATTGTTGGTCTTAGGGTGAATCCTTTTCTTGGACCAATTTCTCTTTTAAATCTGCGGTTCTTGGGTTGGATTCTCTTTCGAACCAAATTCTTCCTCAAAAACATGATCTCTAAGTTGAATTTTGTTTGAACTCGGTCTTTCATTAAGCCTGGTTCAATCAATCATTTTAGACCTTCAAGTCAACAAATGCTTGCGATCAAACCTTCGGGTCATGATCTTGTTAAATACCAGTCCTCTTAAATCCAACTTTTAAATTGGTTTGTTCTTCTTAAAAGTTTCGAGTTCTAACTCGGGCTTCTTAGAAGTTTCAAGTATTGGATCACTAAATCAAAGGTCCCAGCTCTTTCGTTGGTCAGTAAATCAAAGGTCCCAGTTTCACTGGTCATTAAATCAAAGGTTCCAGCTTTTGCTGGTCATTAAATCAAAGGTTTCAACTTCCGTTGATCGTTAAATCAAGCTTCCAACTTTTGTTGGTCATTAAATCAAAGATCCCAGCTCTTTCGCTGGTCGGTAAATCAAAGGTCCCAGTTTCTCACTAGTCATTAAATCAAAGGTTTCAATTTTTACTGGTCGTTAAATCAAAGGTTCTAGCTTTCGCTGGTCATTAAATTAAAGGATTCAACTTTCGTTAGTCGTTAAATCAAAGGTTCCAACTTTCATTGGTCATGAAATCAAAGGTCCCAGCTCTTTCGCTGGTCGATAAATCAAAGGTCTCAGTTTCTCACTGGTCATTAAATCAAAGGTTCCAGTTTTCACTAGTCATTAAATCAAAGGTTTTAGCTTTCGCTGGTCGTTAAATCAAAGGTTTTAACTTTCATTGGTCATTAAATCAAATTTGTTGGTCATTAAATCAAAGTTCCTAGCTCTTTCACTGGTTGGTAAATCAAAGGTTCCAACTTTCGTTGGTCATTAAATCAAAGGTTCCAACGTTTGTTGGTCATTAAATCAAAGGTCCCAGCTCTTTCGCTGGTCGGTAAATCAAAGGTTCCAACTTTCGTTGGTCATTAAATCAAAGGTGCCAACTCTTTCGCTGGTCGGTAAATCAAAGGTTTTAACGTTCGTTGGTCATTAAATCAAAGGTCCCAGCTCTTTCGTTGGTCAGTAAATCAAAGGTTTCAACGTTCGTTGGTCATTAAATCAAAGGTCTCAGCTCTTTCACTGGTCGGTAAATCAAAGGTTCCAACTTTTGTTGGTCATTAAATCAAAGGTCTCAGCTCTTTCGTTGGTCGGTAAATCAAAGGTTCCAACGTTCGTTGGTCATAAATCAAAGGTCCCAGCTCTTTAACTATGATGCATTTTGAAAGATGATTCTTCTGGCAAGAAAGCAGTAAAAATATTCTGAGCAATAAAGGATCCATTCAAAATTTCCAATAAAGAATGCATGATTGACTATTTGCAAAAGGGATCTCTCAACTGTCGTCAAGATGAAGACTGATATGCGAGTTAGACCCCCGGGGCTAAAGAAGACTCGTAACAT
This sequence comes from Nuphar pumila, assembly GCF_984573655.1. Classification (NCBI taxonomy): domain Eukaryota; kingdom Viridiplantae; phylum Streptophyta; class Magnoliopsida; order Nymphaeales; family Nymphaeaceae; genus Nuphar; species Nuphar pumila. The sequence continues at coordinate 95,685,241 of NC_143253.1, forward strand.
CTCCAAGTTGAAGGAGTTTGTGATGTGTCCTTTCAGGAAAAAGTTCAAATCATAGCCAAGTTGAAGGCTGATGCGATGAAGCTCCCACCAATCTCTAAAAGATATTTGATTCATACTATCAAAAGATTTCAATCAAAAGAGACATCTTTATCAATTTCTGGGGACAAGGAAGACCCTGATCACCTCCAAGTTAAAGAAGTGTGTGAAGTGTTCTTCTAGAGAAAATCAGAACATCTCCAAATTGAAGGTTGATGCGATGAAATTCTCGCCAAACCCCAACAAAAAAATTCATTCCATGTCTTAGAAAGTGCAAAAAGCATGTCTCAGATATCAAAATTGCCAAAATTGCAAGGAATCATATTTTCTCATGCAAAATTCTTTCATCAATATCTTTTCACTGCTTGCTTTTATGAAACTGAGAGTATTTCTTTTCTTTTCATATCAAGGAAATGACTAGCTTCCTTGAAGAAAATCATCAGTGTTAAAATTTGAATTTGACTCTTGAATCAAGGGAGTTAACCTCGTTGGAGGAAATACTCTAGGTAAAAGAGAGAATATCTATTGCACATACGTGCACATTTTCAAGCATTTGAATCAACTACAATTTTACCTTATTGGTAAATTTTTCTGGTTATCCAAAAAATGAAATACTCAATGTCTATCTTGATGCAACCTAGCATGGTTTTCATCTTCAAAAGAGTTGCTTCATTCTTATAAGGTATTCCTTTCAGTCCCATCATGGTTTTTTTCCATCCTGGCGAGGAATCCATATTTTCCATATCTATTTAGGAAAGGATTATACCTGAGCCTCGTCTCATGAGGTATTTTTTTAAAAATGTCCAATCATGGTTTTCATGTATTTCTTCCCCATTCAGGTAAGTGTTAAACCTGAAATTCATTTTGAAATATTTTTGTCCCATCCAGGTTAAGGGCTAAACCTGAATCTTTTTCAAAAAAGCTTATTAGTGTCTCAGCTATGAGACTTCTTCAGAATCTCCCTTAGTCACAATGTTGAGATTTTCATCCCAATGTCCCATCACGATTTTCTCATTTCCTTTTGTCCAATTATTTCATTCTTGAGGATTTTGTTTCTTCCCGAAGCCATTCAGGACAAGGTGTTAAACCTGAAAATCATTTGCGCAAAGCAATTCTTCCACACCCAGTTCAAATTTCCTGACTGGGGCATTTTGTTTTTAAAATTTGGTGTATTTTCTTTGCTACTAAGCTTGGCTTTCAACAGGCTTAGCAGCAAAGAGGGGCATCTATGAACACCCCAATTTTTTCAAAAAAAATCAAAAATTCCCTTTTTGTCCCTGACCCCCATCTTCTAAATAATTGGGTCAACCTCTGATCAAATTCTAATAATTTCTCAGATTTATTTGGAGATTCGAAATTCAATTTTATCTTTGGTACCTAATTCAATCCTGGATTCAGATCGAATATCCAGTTTTGAGGTCAATTATCCAATTTTCAATTCAAACTCTAAAAATGCAAAAAACAATTTTATGAATGGCTCAGACAGTTCATCCAGTACCCATTTGGATCCATTCACTTCATTTCCAGAATTTCGAGATCCAAACTAGATATTTTCTAAAAAAATCTCGGATCCAGATCCGTTTTGAAACCTAATTTTCAAATCAATTTCATTATTTTCATAAAATCTTTTTTTATAAAAAAAAACTCAAATTTTAAAACAAATCTGGATCCCATCTTTTAAAATCCTCGTGGTTCACTCATATTTTCTTAAATTTCTCCTTCAAAAATATAAAAGAAAAAGAATTTCATAAAATGGCTTTATTTCCCTTTTTCTGAAAAACTTGTAAAAAGAGCCCCCTTTCTGAAATTTCTTGAAAATAGAGGGAGCACTTTTGTAAAACCTCCCAACGGCTTTCTGTTATAAGAAGAGCCACAGGAGGTCGATCTCTTCCATCCGCCTTCACCCCACCAAACTTCGATCATCCATTTCTCAATCCTTCCCCTTTCTCACCTCTCCCTCTCAACGCCTCTTTCTTCCTCTTTCCTTCCTCTTCTCTTCCCCTCTTCTCCAAATTTCCCTTCCTGGCTTTATAAGGAAATTCGATCCATCAGGAAGGCATACAGAGGAGACATCACCTTCTCTCCATCGATTACCTATAAGTTTTTCTTTACTCCCTTTTCTTTCTTACTCTCTTTCTCCTTTCTGTTTTTCCCATTTGCTTTTTGGTTTTTCATTGATTCAATACAAAGCCTCCTTGTAGTGTCGATCTACGCATAGCAGTGTCGACCTACGTATGACAGTATCATTGAAATTTTCATATTCCAACATTTTCATGTTGTCTTTGCAATTCTGTGTGATTTCCATGCTTTGATTCTTTATTTTTTTTTACATTTTGATGTGTTTTATGTTTTTAATTCACTTTGAGACTTGCATCTGTTCATGCTTTCATCCCTTGAATTTTCAATATAGCACACAGTCATGCTTTGTTGTAGCATGAACATGTGTTTTTCATTTCTTAGAACCTCGTTGCAGCATGTGTTTATGCTCTGATATAGCATAAATATGTGCTTTCATTCTATGAATCCCATATCTATTCTTTGTTTTAGCATATATGTCTACTTTTTTTATGAGTCTCGTTACAACGTATATATACCCTTCTTTCAGCACATACACATGACTCCATCCCTTATATTTGACTGGATCATGAATTTTGATTAATCAATATCACTTGATCTGTGCTTTTTGTGAATGATTTGGTTGTTGTTTTCATTTGTGGCAAATTGCTTTTTCTTTAAAATTGGAATTCTCTGCTTAAGCCGATGGGCATTCTTTTTAATCACTTACGCTATCACACCTTCATTTCGATTCTGTGTCATATTGCAATGACACTCCATTTGCATCATGTATGCCTCACCGGGTCATTTTCTTGTGATTTGTAGGAGTCCCTCATCTTCCTTCAGCACCATACTTTTCTGCGTCTGTATGTTTCTGCTTTAAATTGTTTGCATTATCCATCATGTGTCCCATCTCATTATACATATCATCCATTCATGGCATTTCCTTGTCTTCAGCATCACTTTGATTGGCTTGCTGAATATGACGTCGATCACTCCTTCATTGCATTTCAATCTACATCGATACATAGGGCATATAGTATCATTGTATGATTGGCTCATCCCCTTTTATTTTCCTTCTTTGATTCAGTTTTATTTTGTTTCATCTTTTTTTTTTAGTTTCAATCTTACTTCATAGCATGCGTTGTTCATTATTTGTGCATTTGGAATCATTGCAATTTCGCTGGTTGATCTTCACCTTATGTTTCATATCTGGTATGTGTTTACCAGTATCACATGCCACTTCATTTTGTCAGCCTTAGATGCTCTTTTCTTCTATTCAATGTTATCCCAAAATTCCTGGTTCCACTAGTTTGAATCAAAGCCAAGAACATTGTAATGTAGTCCTACACAAAATGCAGTCTTGGTCTGCTCAGATATCGATAATGGATCACATAGTATACCCAAAGATAGTATTGGTAGGGGGGATATTGCTCAAGATGCAAAGTGAGGAGCCAGAAATTTTGTTGTGATCATTGCTCACAATAGGTTTGCCTTGCTTGACAGGAGTAACAACCAAGTATTGGTTAAGAATCTAAGAAATGCGGCAGTGAAGAAGAGTGCTCTACCTATCACTCCAGAGGCAATGTTTTATGCTGGCAAAGGAAATTTGCTTTGCAGGACAGAAGATTAAGTTGCAATGTTTGATCTCCAGCAGAGGACCATCCTTGATGATCTTCAGCCCCCATTTTGCCAAGTATGTTGTGTGGTCCAATGACATAGAGAATACTGCATTATTTAGTAAGCGTACAATCATTATTGCAAACAAGAAACTCGTGCATTGTGACACTTTGCATGAGATAATTCATGTGAAAAGTAAGGGTCTGGGATGACAATGGTGTTTTCATCCAGACTACTTTAAATCACATCAAGTATTGTCTTCCTAAATGGAGTACTTCATTATGCATGTCTCTCACAATAGTTTATGCTTACAGTAAATTAATTTTTCTCTATGTTGCATAGTTCACAGCAACTCATTTTCACACAGTAGTTCATTCATGTACAACATGGTATCATCCATGCATTCCTTTGTTTCAGATATGTCATTAGCGTCTAAGCATCCATGAATTTTATCATATTCATTTCAGCAATGTGTGCATTCTTATTGTGAATTCACATTCGTGTTTTAAATTCACATACTCACTTTGAATTCACATTTAAGATCTGCATATTCAAACCAATGTTGTAGCAGACTCGATATGCTTGAATTCACAATCGCCATAAGCACCTTAACTCCCTGCACTTGTGTATTGCACTTACATTTTCACTGTCACCTCCAACACTATCCACCAGCAGCCACTTGTTGCACTCTCATGCTCTCCTACAACTTCATGTGCACACCATAGCATGCACTTTCCACTTCATCTCACACTATACTTCATTCACTCCACCTACTGTACTTACATCAGTTTCAACACTTGCACACCACTGTGCACACGTTCACTGCTGTATATCCACTGTCACACTCCATTTGCGCACAACTACATCCTTCCACCTGCACTTGTGTGTTCACTACATAGTGTACACCACACTTCACTACCACACCTGCATGTTCACACGATATCCCACTATCACCTGCTGCATATTTATTGAATTACCCTGCACTGCTTCCGGTTCGCTTCCTAGGTCGCTTCCGAGACGGTTCATAATTTTCTTCTAAGTGGTCCCACGCTTCTCCGCTTTCCCGCTTCCTAAATTTTTGAAAGTGCCTCGCTTCCCGCTCCCGCTTCCCGTATCGCTTCCCGCTCCCGCTTCCTCGACTGATAACTCTGTAGTAAACCAACCATTCACGTAGAGGAACATTTTTTTGTGCGTGCCTGCAAACATGCTTATAAAGGTATTTGTGTGGAAATGTTGTCTGCCAAATTGTTATTGAAGTGTTTGATATGTTATATAGCATATTGCATAAGGTGTTGATCAAATTGTAGAAAATGAGAACGTTCATGTAGTGCTGTCAATGGGTTGTGTTTGTGTCAGGTATATGACCTGACCAGAACCCAAATAGCAGGTATAGGCATAAAAATGTGGACCCAAACCCAACGTAAATAATATGTAGGTTAGGTTTGAGCTATGATTTTCGTCAGATATCTGATTGCCATGATTTTAATGAGTAGTTTACAGACATCTATGCATATTTATGTACACACACTTTAAATTATACTGATCGGTTTTAGGCTTTCATTCTCGTGACTCAATGTAATCCAAGTACAAACCTGAACCCGACTATTTGATTTTTGGTCAGTTTGGTTCACCCTCAGGGGTGGGATGACCGACCGGTCTGACCCTTTTGGAGACTTACCACATAGTATGATTACAGTGGTCTTAGGAATGTAATGCTCATTAGATAGAGAAAGTGAAGTCATACGATCTTATCCTAATTTGAAGCTTTAAGAAGAAAATGGACTCTTCCTTCTCTTCTGTTGGGTTTTCTCTCTGCTTTTCTGTTTCTTTTTTAAGGAAAATGGAAAAAAATTAACTTGATGCCACATAAAATGGCAATGTAGTTCTCTTCTGAATTTAAAAATGCCTAATAGCTTTCTTGTTTTGTTTCAGACCCCTCCTTTAGAAGGAGCAGTTTTGGCTATTTGTGCATACGTGCACTGCCTATGTGTGAAAGGATCAACCTTTCCTTTCATGTGACTACAATAGTTCTGGATGGTTGACTAATCTTTCATACTTTCACATTGAAAAATCCTTTAATTCCTTGTCCTTATTGCCTTTTACCTTTAATTCTGTCCAGCACACCATTTCCTTGCATATATCACAACATCTTCCACTTCACCTCACTAAACTCACTGCACCCATGCTTCCTTATCACTCCTCTGTACATCAATGTAGCACGCTGCATTAATCACTCAGTCCCCTATATATCTCTGCTAACTGTACACTTGCTGCACTTATGTATTGCACTCACACTTTCACACCTCCACCACACTCACATTGCCACCTGATGCACCTTGTCACTCAGCACTTACAACAACATCTGTTTCACCTCACTACATCCCCTACATGCATTTCACTTCTTCACATCACATGCCCAAATCACCTTCACCTTCTTCACTTGCTGCCCATCACCTGCAACACTTGCATATAGTCACGAGCATCACATATTGCATATGCATATCACATATGCATATTGCATATGAATGTTACATATGCATACACACACCGAATTTAGCATGAATATCATACTTAGATGCATATGCATGTTCTTCTCATTAGCATAAGCCTAGTTCTTTGCATATTTATTTTCTTCATTAGCGTAGGCATGACCATATGCATGTGGGTCTTTAACATGGTATTTTCTATATTCTTCTATGTTTTTGCATTTTGCTTTGTGCTAACTTAGTTTTTGCAGGGAAAATGTGAAAAATGTTGGTTTCCTTCTTAGATTAGGAATTTTACAATTTCAATTTCAATTAAAGACTATAATAAGTTGATATTAATGAGAACTCCTTTTCTGTTTAGAATAGAATGTACGAGCATATAGATGTCATAATTGCCTGTGACATCTCATTTTATTTTTATTTTTATTTCAAAATCCACAATGGTGAAACATGATTGGCACATGCACCATTCTAATAAACGGTAATTAATCCTAAGTAAATGATTCACATTTATGACCATAGTCAAAATGTGAATAATACTTAAGATTTTTATCTTTTATGGAATAACATTTGACCTCCACTTAGGTCTTTTTTGAAATCATCATATTTTTCTGAAAATATTTTCTTCCTCTATCAAAATTTAAGATATAAATTATCTTGAGATATATTTGTGGCCATAGTCATGGATATATTAAAAGTTAATTTTGTTTTAAATCCTATAGAGGCATAAAAATTTATTTTATTCTTTATTAGAGTTTAAATATAGATTAGATTATAATATGTTAGTGACCATAGTCATGAATGTATTATGATTTAATCTTATTTCAATTCTATTAAAGAATAAAATTTGCTTTTAAATTTCAAAGCATTCATCATTTAGGGTAGAGTTACATTTTTTTTTCAAATTATTTCAAGTCATCTTCAAAATTTCAAGTGATTTCGAAATAAACTTTCAAAACCCCAGTTTTTATTTCTAAATTCAAAATCACTTTCAACTTCCATTTACAAATTCAAATTCATCTTTTATTCTCAAATCCCTTTAGTTTTAAATCTTATTTCAAAATTTTTGACTTTTAATTCGTATTTCTGAATTTCACCTTTTTGAATTTCATAGTTTAACTTCAAATTTCATTCAAATTCTTTATTTATATTTCAAATTTTTGAATTCTATTTCAAATCCTAAGTTTTAATTCAACTCTAAATCAAAGTTTTGAAATTCACTTTGAGATTCCAAATCAGATTTTGAGATTTACTTTGAAATTCTAAATCAATCTTCAAATTCAAATTCTGATTTCAAACATCAAGTCAAATTGCAAAAATCAATTTGATATTCTAATTTCAAAGCGCAATTCAACTTTCAAATTCCATTCTGATTTCAAATTCTAAGTCGATTTCAAAATTAATTCCAAAGTCTCAAATTCCATTTTCAAGTTCCAACTTAAAAATTCAGTATCTTATTTTCCAATTTCCCTCTATTACAATTCCATTTTCGATTTCCATTTTTAATTCAAATTTTAAATTCAAAAAACTCTCAAAATCTCAATTCAATTTCAAACCCTTGATTTCAGTTGAAATTTCAACCCCCAATTTTCAAACTCCCTTCTGATTTCAAATTTCAAGTCTGAATTCAAATTCTATTCTCAATTTCAAAATCCAAAGTTTATTTCTCTGAATTTTCAATTTTTAAATTCATTCTTTGAATTTCAATTCTAATTTCAAAATTTAAATTCCAAATTCATTTTCGATTTCTAAGTTAAACTTCAATCCCAAAATCTCAAATTCAAAATCTTTCAATTTTAAATTCCAGTTTCAAAATTCAATCTTTCATTTTCCAATTTCATTCTTTTCCAAATTCCATTTTCACTTTCAAATCTTCTTTCTTCAATTCAAATTTTAATCTATTTCAATCTTTGATCTCAGTTATGATTTCAACTTTAGAATTTCAAGTTTTCTTTTCAAAATCTCAAATTCATTTCAAATTCCAAGTTTAGATTCAAACTTCAGTTTTTCAAAATAAGTTCAATTTCTAAACCACTTCTTCAAAGATATTTTCAAACTTATTTCAAAGTCACTTGGAAAAATTCATAATTTCTGAAGCAGACATCTTTACCTTTTCATAGCACAAGCATGATTCAATGTCCATTTAGGATTTTAGAATAATCATTTAGACAAATTTAAACAAAGCAAAAGGTATTGATTCGATCCTTGGTTCAATTACCCCTGGTAATGGCGTCAGGACCGATTGAACCTCGTACAGATGAGCGAATCCCGTCTCTTCATTTTTCCCACAAAATTTTAAAAATGGTAGTGAGTAATTTTTTAAAATCTTTTTCAAATAGAGCTCAAGTGAGACCTTGCAAAAGAGTTTCCTTTCTTATTTCTTTCTCTCTTTTTTTTCTCTTCTTTCTTTTTTTTCCTTCAAAAAGGGAAAAAGGCAGAAAGGAAAGAGAGGAAAAAGGAAAAAAAATGCAACGATCACAGAATAGCACACCAAAAAGAGGGAAAACAGTTTTGAAAGACCAAATGTATATGAAGAAAGAGGGGCAATATCGTACATTTGGTTTAGAGCTTAGAAAAAAGAGAAGACGTGAATGGGGGGATGGTTTCTATTTTTTTTTTGAAATGCTTAAATGAAGGAGATTATATAGGGAGAGGCTCTCATATCCAAAATCGTGAAACACGATATTGGACTCTCTCTCTCTCTCTCCTAAACTTTCAGAACCACCATTAGCCCTCTCACACTAAGAGAAGCTCCAACCAAAACGAAGGAAGAAATACCATTTTGGGGACACAGTTCTTCAAATCGAGGTAAGGGGTTAGTATCTATATGCATGTGTTTGATGCCCTATAGCACGAGTATGCTGCAACACCTTTCGATTGTATGTAAGTGGTATTATGCTTATGTATTCATATTCAATTACTTGTGGTACAAATATATGACATGTTGTTTGCAAACCAGTATGAAACCATACTAGCTGTGGTGGAAGAAGGTGACTTTCAAACTGGGTGCAAACAGATTTGGATTTAACGACTAGTATATATTCGTATAGGAAGATCCATGTGTTGAGAGTAAGGTGTATTGTTCCATATACATTTGCTTTGGTGCCCTGTAGCACAAGTATGCTACAACATCTTTCATTTTTGTTTTGTAACTACATACCACCGTTTAAATTAATCATGGTGGGCGTGAAATCAAATCGATCCTCAGTACCATGAATAATAGATGGGTATTTGTGAGGGTCGAATCTCCTGTCAGGGGAGGTCGTTCTGCCCTTGATAAGAAGATTTAAGGTCTTACTTCGATAGTCGTATCAGACCAATAGACAGTGTGTATTTCCCATTCAAAAAGAAAGATTGATATATTTATATGTGATGCAACCTTGATTCGGTTATCGGACTACCTCTATCTTGCACATTCAAATGCATTTTTTTATAGTCTTGATCATAAAAGAAAGGTATTCACGCAGAATGATGGGTTCATGTAGTGATGTCATGTGGCCTCTTTCTTTTGGATAGGTATAACATAAATTTTAATTCCTGAAATTTGACATATAGTAAGCACAGTGGTACGATGGGAGTTAATCTCAAAACTGGACATGATTGAAATATATATATATATATATATATATATATACACAACCAGCTCATGTATTTATGTTAGCATATGCAATGTCATTACATTATAGTATGCATGCTAGATCTACATGAATATTGAAATGATATAGATTTAAGAACACAACAAAATGTTCATGTAAATTGGATCATAAACCAATATAGTGGTGTAAGATTTGAGTCATTTTTTTCATATGGGTGTACCCGCAAGCATGCAAAAGTCTAGTTACCCTGGTAAAGCTAATCATACAGTGTTATGTTCATTTTGATTTAATTACACAGTAGTAAATTCATGACGATAGGATCATGAAACAACATATTTTGTGTGGGCATATGAATCGGTAAATGCAGAAGTGTGTATATCTAAATATGCAAATAGTTATGTGAATCTGGTTAAAAAAAATCATGTGCAACTATTTTTATGCAAAAGTCGGCATATTCATATGAATCTGGTTATTTTCTGCGTATGCTAACATATATCTATTCATGTAACTCTAATTAGTTTTGTCATATGAAAATGTCTATCTATCGGTTTCTAGTGAACGCTAAATTTTTGTTTGTCAGTCCTGATCTGATGGGTTGAACTATATCGGTATAATTGGGGTTTCACCGATGAGTTGGGCACATAGGGTGCCCCAGTTACTATGGGATGCCCAACTCCCTGCTAGGCACTGCTGCTACTAATGGCAGTAGGCCATCGGCTGGTCAACAAGTGGATACACGACCTTAGCGTGCTGGTTGAGCTTGTTAGGCCTGTACCATGTATGACTTTCAAAGGAAATTTGTACACATGTAATTATATTATACATGCTTGTATATAGTTATAATAGTAACCTTGGTAAGTTAAATAGGGAACCTAAACTGTGTACCTTCTTGGGTCATATTGAATAAAAGAGGTTGGTTTTCGCCTGCAGGTCATGAATCTTGTTCAGGACCTTCTTTAAATTCGGCAACTTTAGTATTATAGCATAAATTGTTTTGTGTAGATGCACATGATGCCATGTTTAATGACTTATTTTTTATAATGTTACATGCAACATGATTGTTATAAACATGTTAATGGTATGCATAACCTGATGGTATATGCATGAAATATTAAATTCAAGTTAAATGTAATTGCATGAAATGATGTGTGCACATTAATGCTATGGACTGCATAGCAACTTGGGTATGTAATACATTCACTACAAGAAAATTGTTAATTAGCGACGAAAATTTGCGGCGAATTTTTTTCGTCGCAAATTAGCGACAAATTAGCTAGAGAAAACTTTCTTCATGAATCCGTCGCTAATTAGCGACGGATTAGCAATGAAAGTTGTTTCATCGCTAATCCGTCGCTAATTAGCGATAAATTAACGACAACAATTTTTCGTCGCTAATTCTCAATACAAGAAAACCATTTTAGCGAGGGATTTAGCGAGGGAATTTTTCCGTCGCTAATCCGTCGCTAATTAGTGACGAATTAGCGATGGAAAAATTCCCTCACTAAATTCCTCGCTAATTTTCGATTTAAACAGAGCACGAAATTTTCCCTCTTTCCTCGTTCGAAATTTAAATCGATCGCGCACGATTTAAACCGCTCTATCCCCGTCGAAGAGCGCGCTGGAGAGCATGACGGCGATGAGGCAGTTTCACGGAGGATGGCGACGCCGGCGGACGACGACGACGACGACGGAGGACGGCGACGATGGAGGACGGCGATGCTGGAGGACGGCGACGATGGAGGACAGCGACGATGGAGGACGACGATGACTTCGGAGGACGCAGTTTCATGGAGGACGGCGACGCCGGAGGACGACGATGACTTCAGAGGAAGCAGGTTTCATGGAGGACGGCGACGACGCCGGAGGACGGCGACAGCGACGACTTCGAAGGACGTCGTTTCACGATGGATGGCGACGAGTCTGAGCGATTGTTGGAGGACAGCGACGCCGATTCACGGAGGACGACGATGCCGGAGAGCACCGGTTCACGAAGGACGATACAAGTCTGTGCAATGCCTGTCGGGTGCGATATAAGTCCAGCTTATTGCTGCCGGAATACCGCCCGACAGGAATCAATTTTTTTTATTTTTTTTTTAAATTTAGCGATAGTTTAGCGACGGATAATGTCCGTCGCTAATCTATCGCAAATTTGCGACGGAATTAACGACAGATAAGTTTTTCGCCAATTAGCGAGCAAAAATTCGCGATGGCCTCTATCCATCGCTAATCTGTCGCTAAGCCGTCGCTAAACTGTTTAGCGACGGATTTAGGTCGTCGCTAATCCACAGATTTCTTGTAGTGATTGTACTATGCTATAATGATGTGCATCATGGGATTATTGTACATACATGATGTTGAATGTAAGTATTCATGGCAAACAAATAACCAATACTAATGAGCAAGCACAACATGATAGATGTATTCATGATCTGATACACAGGTGAATATCCTTGTGTGTGGCAAGACTAAAAGCTTGCGCAATGAATTGGGTACCAAAATAAATGTTTAGGTGCAATATGATTTGTAAACTGCAATATTCTACTAGCACCATGTGGATATACTTGTTGTTTTATGTGTGTTGTTGTTACGGGTATACATGCATAGGCGATCAACTCATATACGAGCCTGCAGTTCCCTGAAACCATGGTAGTGCCATACGAGTACTTATGAAAAAGGTGTACTTGAGGCACGCCCTATGAGTGCATGATTGGTAGGGTATGAAACGTACACCCTAGCTCAGAAATGAAAATTTTAAAATACTGTAAGTATAAGTACTTGGCTTGGAGTGGAGCAAAATTTTTTGAGAAATTATGGTTGGTGCATATTGTGTATTCAATGGGTAATGTGCATATACTGAGATCACCTCGAGTGTGGGTTGACATTTTGCAAATTCCCTGTGGTGCAATGACTTGCACACAAAAACAAACAAGAATGAAAAATATGCACACATAACCTAAATATGAGATTCTGGGTATACCTGAAAGATGGTATATGTTACTAGTTTCCCAAGATACTGGGTATACCTGAAAATGATATATGTTAGTGGTTTCTCAGAGTTTTTGGGTACACCTGAAAGACAGTGTATATTACCGAACTCGTGGTCTACCTTGGAGAGGGTAGATGGTACAAGCTCCATGGGACAATTATATTTTTGTGAGAGTTAGGCCTCTCACCCAGTCCCCAATCCTCGGAGTTAGGGGGTTAGGACTACCAATGTATCCTAGGTGGTAGATCCAAGTCTTTTGTAGGAGTTATAAGGTGCATCCTAATTCTAGTTCTAACCACTGGGGAGTACTCTCTCGGTCGTGAACCGACCCCTTTGGATATCCGTACGACTAGTCATATAAGATATTAAGTTAAAAATCATAATAGACCCCCGTGTGGTCTCGGTTTGCTACGATGTCGAATGTCTGTGTGTACCCACAGGCTAAATAACAAGAGAAATATAAAGTCAGAACACATTTGAGAGTCTTCAAGTATACACATAATGCTTGATGTTGCAATTGTTATAGTACGACTACGATTTATTCATGTGATGCATAGCTTAGTAATGCTTTCCTTTACATTCAAAATTGTTATAACAAAAGTGTGATTCATTCATATGATGTGTCGCGCATTAATATTTTTTCTTTATATATTAAACCATGAAAGGTTTGTATTGGATGAACTGTACATTCAAAACTTGTTTGAATGTTTGGCATTTCTTATATCAATGTGTTGAACATATACTTGTACACATGACACTGAGCACATTCATATTGATATTATGCTCCTTACTCAGACGGGGTATAGTCTGACCCCATCTGAATTATTATTTTTCAGAAAGTAGATAAAGATATTAGGGTAATTGCGGTCGTCGCTATGAACAGTGCCATGAGACCATATCTTCTTTGGATGTCCTGAGGAACTCTGATTCATTAATTGTATCATTTATGATTGTATTATTTCAAGGCAAGGATTTAATGCGCCTAATGAGATTGAGTTTGTCTTATCATTTGTAACCCGCCCAAATTATTTGACCGAGTGATTAATAAAATATTTCCGTTGTGGTTTTAACAAAAAAAAATTATCCCAAAAATTTTGAGTTAAATATTTGGGGTGTTACAGCTGCAACTCTCATCTAGAGACAGCATGTTGTAACTCTCTTTTGGAGTCAGTAAAATGCTCTCATAGAAACTAAACTAACAAGCCACGAACAACTTTTTTCGCACACACAATCTACAGAGGAACTGCCGACTCAAGAGACCAAAACAATGAGCATTCTGCTCAAGATGAGCACTCCGCTAACACACAATCTTGTGAGAAAATATAGAAGTTTAGTTGAGTCTCCCATACCCAAAGGTTCAAATTCATCCAGCTGAATCCATCATGTATTCTCTGCATGCATAAGGCAAACATCACGCTCTACATATGACCCTAACGTACAACTGATAGGAATCTTTGGCTTATCTACGTTTTCTTAGCCAACTGAACAACAACCTTATACTTCTACTTACCATGGTCAAGATGTCACATATCATCCTGCTAACATTTTACTTCTATGCTCGATAAACAATACTTTAGTTGCATAAATTTACATAACTAAGATAAATCATTCATGTCCTCTTCAGTGTTACACACAATGAACAATAAGGTCTCCATAAATCTTTCTGCTCTGATGTCAATCTTGTTACATGCCTACTTTTTCAATAGACCAGTACAACACGACGGTCCTTCCTTACCATCGCAAGCCTTTCGATCGCTCACTCGCAACTAATTTTTTACGAGCATAGAATGCTTCACAAACCTGTGATGCATCAAACTACCCAATCTGGCTAGCCTAACGGCCAAAGGTCGCACACCAACACTTTTTCATCTGCTGAATCATTTTTATTGGCCATGTGCACTACCACGTGCGTAGCTGCCTAGCAAAAGTTGATCAAGCACATTTTCAAATGTGAATTTCATCTAGTCCATGCCGCTTAGTACATAGTCGTCCCATACCAATTATCATTTCCAAAAAGGGCACAAACTTTCCTTAGCCTTGCGTGCCATAGATCATATTGTGACTCCATGCGCACGCCACAACAAAACCTCGCCACTGAAGGAACAAGACCTTGCAACCTTCAATCCGAAGACCAGTTGATGATTGAACACCAGAGTGAAAAGCACCACCCAGACTCATTCACCAGTGCCTAGGCATTCTCTCACCTAGCCCTAAGTCACCATACTTGATTGGAATCACCTAATGTGTTCTGTGAGGGAATTATCCATAATCCACATGCACCCCTATGTGTCCAACAGCTATGCGTTGAACATTCCTACAAGTCGAGAGGTCCTTAACCAAATCTCCAAAGGCAACATCCTCTGATTTGCTAGCACTGCTTAACCAAACAATGCTTCACGTCTGTGCCGCCATACAACGATGCACTAATGATGATACTGTTACCTATCACATGTCATGCTACCACCGCACATCACCGATCAAGCCAATGCATATCATGCATTTCTATACTCAATGTATTTTCCGCTCAGTAGAGCTTCGCATTGTGCTTGCCCCATTCTGAAATCTCAGTACAGGACAAAAAGGTTCAAGTAGAAAAAAACTATAAAAAATGAGTTTGATGCTTTTATTAGAAATCAAACTTGATCTTTAGTTTCAGCTTAAGAAGCCACAAATGTTATAGGTTGTAAATGAGATTTCAAAATTAAAATAAGAGTTGACGTACTCTTGAAAGATACAAGGCTCATCTTGTAGTCAAGGGCTATAACCAACAAGAGGGTCTGAACTATTTTGAGACCTTCAACCCTATTGTTAAGCCCACAACTATAAGAACTGTGTTGTCCATAGCTCTAAGTGAGAATTGGGTTATTAAGTAATTGGATATGCAAAATGTGTTCTTACATGGTTTTCTTACAAAAGAGATATTTATGACACAACTCATGGGTTTTGAAGACTCTAGGTTCCTCAATCATGTGTAGGCTTTAGAAAGCTCTCTATGGGCTTAAACACAACCCGAGAGCTTGGTTCTCTTGTCTTAGTTTGTTTTAGCTCTCTCTTGGTTTTGTTGGAAATACTTCTATTTTCATCTATAGGACCTCATGTAGAACTATTTATATTTTTGTCTATGTGGATGATATTATAATAAAAAGAATACAAATTTATTGAAAGACTAATTGCTAAACTTGTTGAGGGTTTGCTTTAAAAGATCTTAGAGATCTTTATTATTTCTTGGGAATAGAAACTACACGTATGGATGCTTGTCTTGTTCTTTCCCAACATAAATATATTTTTGATACTTAGAGAGAGTCCATGAAAGGAGCTAAGCCCATTGCCATGCCAATGGCTATTTCTCTACCTTTGTCTGCTAATTCATGAACTTCTTTTGTTGATCCTACGTTATACATGAGTGTTGTTGGTGCTTTGCAATATGAAACCGTGACCAGACCAAATATATCGTTTGCTATGAATAGAGTGTGTCAATACCCATAGATGTTAATTGGGCAATTATTAAACGGATATTAAGATATTTAAAGAGAACTATTCATTATGGGTTGGTGTTTAAATCTTTAAAAAGCTAGAGACTGTCTGCCTATTTCGATGCAAACTAGGTACGATGTCCGGGATTGCAAATCTATGGGAGGATATGTAGTGTATTTTGGGCCAAACCTGATTTCTTGAAGCTCCAAGAAGCAAGCTACTGTATCCACCAGATTCAGTAACGAGTCTGAATACAGAGCTATTGGTAACACATCAGCCTAAATTATGTTCATTCAGTACCTACTACAAGAATTAAAAATTAATTTGAAAGTTCCTCTGGTGTTGTGGTGTGATAGCATTGGTGCTTCTTATCCTGTTGCTTATCCTATGTATCATAATAGAATAAATCATATTGAAATTAATTTACATTTTATTCGTGACAAGATTGGTAATTGTCAGTTGCAGGTGAAATACATGAGCTCCAAGGATCAATTAGCAGATGTTATAAAGTCATTATCTATCCAGATATTCAGATTCAAGTGTAACAAGTTCAATGTGTTGCCAGCCCCGTTGAATTTGTGGGGGGGGCTGTTCAAAATATATGGATCTGGGTTCATGATCCAAATCAGAACTTGTGAAGTCCAATTTAGAGACCAACTTGCCAGCTCAGAGGTCAAGCATAATCTTTCTAATGAGGAGAAACAGGTTACCTTGGTTACTAAGATTCCTAGAAAAGAAATTAAACCTATTATTAAGAAAGAGGTTGTTATGATATGTATAAAGGAAGGCAAGATGTTATGTGTCTCCCTAATCATGTGAGGGCCCATGGTGGACAAATAGACTTTCATTTAGCAGTCATTATTTCCAATGAGCTGATTTTACTTATCATTGGTTAATACTCATGAGAATGCCAAATTCATTACGAAAAATTTCAAGTCCTTTTTGTTTTATTTTTAAAGATCAGAATAACACACTTCAAAGGCATAGCAGTTCTCAAATGTGTGAAATACCTGAGATTAGATTGAATGGTTTTGTTGATATGAGCAAATGAGTTCTAATCCATGACTTCTGTTCATAAAAAGGTTTACAACATATACTTCTGAACATATAAAATTATTGAAAAACATACAAGTTACCTTTAAAATTGGAGGTTTAGGGAATAACAATAATAACCTTCATAATCAATGACCAATATATTTAACAACCATTCATTCTCTCTCCTGAAGGTAATTAAGTATCTTTTTACTGAAAAAAGGCTATGGGAAACTTAAAACTCAAGGTCCCCGGGATGATGGAGGTTAACCTGAAGTCTTTATTTGGAAGTTTCCAAGAAGCCAGAGGCTGTATCAGGATATTCAGGATCATAAGGCCCAACGCCAAAAGTTTGGCCCTTGAATGGAATTTTCGCTTTTTCTGAAAATGTGTACTTTGGGTTAGGGGTGTCACCGGGTCGGGTTTGGTTCGGACCCAGTTGAACCAGAGATTTTTTGGTATGGTATTGGGTCCGGACCCGAGTCTACTATAAGAGAAACCATACCCAGACCCGATAAGAACTAAATGAACCAGACCCGGACCATTGTGGGTCTTAATCGGAACTCGGGTTGGGCCTGGGTCTGGTATAAAATTTCACAAACTATACCTGGATCCATGTATTAATCGGACCTTTGGGTCCAGACCCAGGTCTCAATCGGGTTTTCTTATTTGTCACCATACCCGGACCCTATAGGGTTTGGTCCGGGTCGGGTCTGGGTAAACCAGACCCGTTGACACCCCAACTTTGGATACCAGGCCAGTTAAGTGCAGCACTGGCCTTTTAAGTTTATACTTTGTATGTTTCCAACTTTCCAATATTTTTCTCCTCAAATGATGTTTTATTTGCACATTGTAAGTTATATCTCAATGACATCCAACTTAAGGTCCCATCTCAAGGGGTACACGCGGACATGAAGCTGATGGGTACATACACTATCTCAATATTTTTAATAATGTTTAATACATTTTAATTGTATTTTAATAAAAATATATTGTTATGTACTAAAATATCCCAAAATAATTTGTATTGATTAAAAAAAAAACCATGTCCTCATGTCTTACTCTCAAAAATATCACGAACTCGTGTCTTGCTTCAGGTGATACTCGTATCTTTGTGACATTGATTGTAGGAAAACATGCTAAAAAAAATATGGGGTATAAAGACATTTTCATCTTGATAAACTACCTGATTCATTTATTCACAGGCACCATCTTTCAATCAAAACCAACTAAGCCACACCATCAAACATCATTGTGTCAGCTTGCATGTTTGGTAATAGGGTTAATATTTGGTGTTATTGAAGGCACAAAACTATTGAGTATATTTTTTTGGGTTTTTTTTTTTTTGGTAGATTGGACCTTATAGATGAGATCTACCAGGTTTGTTTAGTAGAAAATGAGATATGAATCATGCGATTGGAACATGTAAGCATGTTTTTTAATGCTTCAAAAATCAAAAGCTTGCAATGTACTAAAATTTCATGAATCAAAATATTATATTTTTAGACCAAAATAACACGATCCAAGGTTTGATCCTTAGCGAAAAATCCACCATGTGGTAAGATTGAGATGATAAAGCCGGAACCTATGATTTTCAGCTCAATAGTTCTGTGCTTTCAATAGCACCAAATATTAGCCCATGCTAATAACCTGATATTTTGCTTTTTATCAGTGTTTATTATTTTCATGTGATAACTGTAAAAGAAACGTCCTATGGAGTATTCCTAATATCCCACTCCTTACTTGATTATCCATTTTGGTTCTTAATCTCTGACCAATATGACAGAACCACATTTGGATCTGCCTAGCTTACCAGATTTTGTTGGAGAAGATCTAAAAGCAAACCTGTCTCTGGCACTTGGATGGATCTGACCCACCTCTTCAGATGCAGTAATCTGGAACTAACTAGTTTTGGGTATCTATAACTTGTATCTTAATCCAAATCCCTCTTCGGTAAAGTTTGAATTACAAAAAGGGATTGATATGAACAGGCCACTGGACCAGATAAGGGACGATGAAGGTGTCCCTAGATCCAGTTCCTGCCTCCAGTGCAGAGTTATCAGAAGCGCCATACAATATGGGGAAGCACGCTTCAAAAGTGCGAAACATGGTGCTTCTGAAACTTGCGAAAAAGTGCCAAAAAAATTGGAAAGTGAGCTTCCCATTTAGGGGAAGCTTGCTTTCCCTTATTTTTTTATTTTTTGTGTTTTTTTTTTTTTTTCCTTTTTTACGCTTTTCCCTCGCTTCCTATGCCGCTTCTGTTTCGCAGCCTAGGTCACTTCTTAAGTCGCTTTCGAGATGATTCTTGGTTTGCTTTTAAGTCGTCCTGAGCTTCTCACTTCTTAAAATTTTGAAAGTGCCCCACTTTCCGCTCCCGCTTCTCCGACTGGCAACTCTGTTAGAGAGAGTGTGTGTGTGTGCGTGCTTTATTAATTGAAACTAGGGCTAGAAAAGCTCTTCTAAAAATGTAGTTTTTTTTTTTGAAAAATTAAAACTTTGAAAATAAAATATATATAAAGAAAGGTACTCTTCAAAAAAACTCAAATCTGGATCCAGATTATCTCAGATTTTAACTATATTGAGTCTTGATTTGAATCGTGTAGTTCTACCACGACTTGATTTTCAGTGAAAATTTTCATAGATATGTTCAGTTTTTATTTTGTTTTACAAAGCTAAAACCCAATTAAGCGCATATATATGTCCTTTTTTTTTATGTCCGTCTACTAGTTTCTTACAACTAAACATTTATGTTATGGTTGGAAGCAATCATGACGTTGCTTTACCAAAAAAATATAGTGGCAAACATAAGCAACAAAGATAACCAAGATTTCATTTTTGGATAACCACAGTTAGTGCATGTCACCATGTGTTGGGACGTTGCAAGTTGGAATCACAATGGTATGGTTGAATAACTGGTTGGGGTCTGCCTAACGCCAGCTTTCTCTGTCAAAAAAAAAATCTGACCCGGTAGATGTGATCTACATAGGGTAAAGGAATTTTCGGTGATTCAAAAATGGATGGCTATAAAAATCTTTAAAAAAAAATTATTTGAAAATTCATATTTTTTTTATCAAAAAAACACAATCTAAGGGTTGATTCCTACAAATTTACCAAGCTGAATGCAGCTACTGGGTCAGATTTTATCAAAATAACAATGGGGGATGACAGAGAGAATAAGTGGAACTGAGTTGTGTGCACCAGCTTGACGACGTTCATGAGCAAAGGCGTAGCCAGGGGAGGGCAGTACAGTCCAGTCCTGCCTCCCGAAACAGTTAAAAAAAAAAAATTAAAAGCCCAGTCCTAGCCCAGCCCTGATTCCATATGAAATAGATTTTTATCCATTTTTGTAGCCCAGCCCAGCCCTGACTGCAACAAATAGTTTGATTTGTCCATATGAAATAGATTTTTATTAATAATTGTAGCCATTTTTTATTTTATCTCAATTTTTTTTTTCAGGGGCGCTGCCCCCGAACCCCCGACTATCACACAAAATTTTTTTTTTTTGCTACACCCCTGTTTGCCCCCACCTCACATGAATCCTAGCTACGCCACTGTTCATGAGTCACCCCTATATGATGAGTGGAGCCATTGTGGCCAAAGATAACCAAAATTACAACACAAATATCATCTTGTTTTTTTTTTGTTTGATGAAACATCCTTCAACTTTACATAACAATGTATAAAACCATGAGGGGGCTTGCTAATAAACACGGTTGCAGTAACAAATTTAAACTGAATCTCCCAAACAGTGGAAATGCACAAACTTGTAGACTTGGAAACATCATTCTTTCTAAATCAAGAGGACAGACTCAGTGCTTCTTGAGAGCTATGGCAGACAGCAGAACCAGGAAGATGAAGATGACTGCAGTGATGAAGGCAGCAACAGTAGCACCACTGACGCGTTGACAGAAGTCATCAAACTGATCGCAAATCGACAGCCAATTGGCGTTTGAGTTGCCATTGTGTGCCAAATATACAATAGCAGCGGAGGCAGAAGCAGCAGCAGTTATTAAAGCAACCATTATCTGAGAAGTCAAGCCAGAACAACAACACTTTCATATTCAGTGCCATATGCTCACAACAATGTGTATCTCATGTCTTAAGTAGACAAATATATTGCTAATTTCCTAATTTCATTGTGTGTGTTGAGTGATTGGTTCCTCCTAATGATAGGAGAATGTGGATGGCCTCAATTTTTTTATTTTTTAGGTCTTCTTTTAGGAAATCTGACGTTACAAATGCCAATTACATGGTTCTTTTTAGTAGAAATCAACTTTTGAATCATCTGATTATGACATTGAGCAGCTTTTGATAAGGATTCAAAAATCAACCATTTGGTATTTTTATAAAATTTAAAGCTCATAAAATCATATTTGTAAGTTAAAAAAGCATAATCCAACAGTTGATTCCTGACATACAAATCATGTTGAACACGTCTATAGGGTTTGATTTATCAAACATGGTTTGGAACATTGAAAAATCAGTACCATCTAGACCTTATGGATGGTTAGGGAGGACCAATTATATATATATATATATATATATATATATATATATATATATATATATATATATGTGTGTGTGTGTGTGTGTGTGTGGTTAAAGTTTGCTGCAATCATAATTAGTATATACAAACCACTCAACAAACTCTTTTTTTTTTTAATTTTTGTTGGATGTGATCTACATATTGTTCTTAGCAGTAACTGGCTTTTGGATCGTCAGAATCTGATATATGTGCAGGTTTTTTTGGTAATGCAAGAATCGACGGTTGTAAATGCACTGAACTTTTCCGACTAAAAAACATGTTTTTCAATCGAAAAATCATGATTTAAGGGTAGATTTCCACTAAACCAACCCCTCTGAACACATATACAAGATTAGATTCAGTCAAAACAATATGTATCATGAGATTTCAAATTGATTGTAGGTACAATCGACTGTATTAAGTTGGTTGCAATCTCTTACCGTGTCAAAGATGAGGAGGGTGAGCCTTGGTGCGACTGCATGCGGGCGAACTATGCCCACAATAGACAAAGGGAGGGACAGCACCACGTACCCGCACACTATGCCGCTTGCAACCACCAAGAACCTGCACGCACACACACACACACACACACACACACACTGTATTAAGTATCTCCCAAACATGCACAAGCAGTTTTGAGTCTCTGAGACTATGCCTAATTGAGAGATATGAACGGGGTGGAAGGAAGTGCCCAAAGCTGGATCCATGTCCAGGTAGCATGGAGCTCGGATCTTTAATTGACCTCAGACAGTGGGATCATCAGACCCACCCACCAGGCCCCCATATGAACGGATCAGGCCAACTTCTGGTTGGCATCTGACCCATTGACAGCCTTAGCTAGGGATGCCAATGGGTCGGGCAAGGCTGTCAATGGGTCAGGTTTGTCCAACCAAACCAAATTCGCTAAAGAAAATATAATGCAATTAATAATCATAATCGGATTCTGCATGCAGATTTTCATCTGAATCCGAACCCAGTGCATGGACAATAATCCTACGTGATTTGTCATAAAAGATATAGAAATTAGCTAACTGGGATACCGGTTCGGCATCGCAATCTGTCCAACTCTGACTTTGAATGAGATTAGGCAAGATCAATTGGGTCGGATTCAGTAATGCCTAGGTCTGAACCAAGTATTGCCCATTTACATCCCTATAGACCACACAAATTGGTTCTTGGTAGAAATGGACCAATTTCAACTTGACTCAGAACCCGGGGCCCTATGCTGGAGTTGGTTGACTTAGGCAAAGTTGCTGTGTGTCCGTGAGTTCACGCCAACTCGACTCAATCCCAGACACATAGGGTTCCTTTGTGGGACTTAGCCAAAGTTGCTGTGAGCCCATGCCCAGTTAAAACTCTAGATTAGTTCTCATGGCAAGGCAAAGAGGCTTACAAGAAAGCCGGAAGATCATCATAACTAGCTTCAAACTGGAAGAACTGGGTGAAGAAAGGCAGGGTCTGGTCAGTGGTTCCCATGGTGATGGCCGCTGCGAGAGCGGCTGCGAGCGCAAACAGACGAGTAAGTAAGTCAATGATGGCGATCCCCCTCTTCACCCCTCCTCTCACGAAATGCCTCACGCCAACTGCAGCTGCAAGGCCTCTTTTTCCTACCGTGCTGGTCTCCGGGAGACCGATCGAGCTGGATGGACCTTCACCATTCTTCATCTTGATTGTGTGGCTGGGGTTGATACTCAAAATGGCAATGGAGCTCAAAGTAGGAATTGAAGGCTGACCTGAGTTCAATTCCTAGAACTCAATGACTGCACTCCTTGGTGGCCATTGTCTTAAGTAGAGCACATTGGGTGACATGAAAGCGAATAAATTATTAGAGTTGTTAGTCCCATAATGGGAATGTTAGGTAGAGTGCAAAGGCAAAGGATTAGGCAAAAGGAGTTGTTGCCAACTTCTCCACCTCTCAAAGTTGGCCAAGTCACTAAAGACCCCACCATACTTTTCAAGATTTTCTGGCACTTATGTTATTACAAGGTCAACACCATATCCTTATGGTGAGACATTTTTCACTTTTTTGATCAATCAAAGAATTTTTTTTAAGTTTTAACAAATAACTCGACTCATGCCCCAAACTTGACAACTGTGTATGAGGTCCAAGCTGTTTCTTAAAACACTTTGGTTAATAAAGAAAATGCAATATATATATATATATATATATATATAGAGAGAGAGAGAGAGAGAGAGAGAGAGAGAGAACTAAACATATTAGGCTCAATTGTCTCTTTCTGCTTCGTTCTGCAATAGTTTGAAGTGTTTTATGATTATATATATATATATATATATATATGAGAACTGAACATATTAAGCTCAATTTTCTCATTCTGCCCCATTCTGTCATAATTTGAAGTGTTTTATGATAGATTTGAACTGTTAGATGTGTTTAACATGCTCGATTTAGTGAGAATCGACTATTGGATCATATTTTTTTGATGAAAAACGTATTTTTATGAGCTGACAAAATTGATGCCTTCGTAGCCATTGATTTTGGATCACTGGGAAAACCTTTATACATGTCAGATTTCGGTGATTCAAAAGCTGGTTCCCATTAAACAAAACCTATGAATCACATATATGGTGTTAGATGTGAGAAAAAGTATCCAAAAATTATTATTTTTAAGGGGCAGAATGAGAAAGTTGGCTGAACCAACACATTGCTCTCTCTCTCTCTCTCTCTCTCTCTCTCTCTCTATATATATATATATATATATATATATATATATATATATATATATATATATATATATATATAATGTGTTTTTTAGGCCCCTTTTATGTTAGGTCTCGTTGGGCCCCTTCAAAAGTCATAGTTTTATGTATTTTTCTCACATCGTAGATATGATCTATAGGTTTTGTTTAGTGGGAACCACTTTTGGATTGCCGGAATCTGACCTATATTCAGGTTTTTCCGGTAATCCAAAATCAATGTCTATGAAGGTATCAGTTTTTTTCGGCTCATAAAAATATATATTTTTTGTGGAAAAGCCATGATCCAAGACTCAATTCCCACTAAATATGTTAGACACATCTAACGGTTCAGACCTATCATAAAACACTTCAAAACTATGAGGCTTAATATGTTGAGAGAGAGAGAGTGGTGGGGATAAGAAACTATTGACACCAGGACATGACTATCAAACTTCAAACGTGACTACTGATGGACCAAGTACTGTAGGCCAAAGGAAACATATATTGACGCATTTTTCATATCATATAAGTATACAAAAAAGAAAAAATTCATAAGAATGGGGGATGTAGCTCAAACGGTAGAGCGCTCGCTTTGCATGCGAGAGGCACGGGGTTCGATACCCCGCATCTCCATACGTGTGTTTCACCTTTTTCGCATTATCTTATTTTTTTGCGTTTTATAACACCACCGCTTTCCATACGATAAACTGGCCCGATGTTTCACTGGAACAACCAATCCCGAAAACTTAACGCTGCCACGTGCCACAAGATAGAAGTTTTCCCCTAAAATCTCCTCAACCCTCTTAATGGGCAATCCCAAAATAAGACTATGAGCATAAAATGTGGAGATGCTTTGACCTTTGGGTTCACTCTGGTCACAATTATTACTGGTAGTCATCTGGAATCCAAGGATGAATTCCCAACTCGAACCTCAACGCCCAGGCTAAGCTACTGGATTGGGTTGAACGGGTTCGGATATCCGAGGCCCATTGAACTGGAACCTTTAATACAAGTCCGGATACTGCAGAGCTTGTGCACGTGTTACCATCCAAGAGAACGATGGCTGTGGCTGGATTTGGATCCAACTTATGCAATTTGCATCAGGATCCAGACCCATCCACTTTCATTCTGGTGTTCGCGGAATGGCGCTCTTTAGGCTCTGTTTGGGAGCTAGAGTTGGAAGGGTAGATGGGGATTTAATAAATACTGCCTACCCCACCTATACTAATTGATGTTTGGAAGACAGGATTTGGGGAGATGGGATGGGAATTGAGAAGAGAGTGGACATGGTTTTTCTCACACAGTACCGTCATTTTTTCATTTTTTTTGTGTTTTTTTTTTTCGCCATCGCTCATTTTCTTCTCCACTACCATTAATCTTCTCTCCAACACCTGTCCCTAAACGGAGCCTTATTGAACTTCTTTAGCAATTTTTTAGGGTTTCCTAATGCTGTATGTAGCATGTTTGGTGGAATTCCATGGAAACCTATTCCAAATTGTGCATGGGTTTTCATTAAAAATCAAGAAACCAAACGTGCAAAGTTGATATTTCAAGAGGAAATCCACTTTGGTATTGGTTAGAAAAAGCAACCCTTGAACGAGATGAAGAAATTGGTGTACCAAAAATAACTTGTAATTAACCGGTTTTTTCCACCTTAAGTAACACAACTATGAATCTCATGGAGAGTTTGATCCTGGCTCAAGATGAACGCTGGCGGCATGCTTAACACATGCAAATCGGAGGGGAAGTGGTGTTTCCAGTGGTGGATGGGTGAGTAACGCGTAAGAAACTGCCCTTGGGAGGGGGACAACAGCTGAAAACGGGTGATAATACCCCGTAGGCTGAGGAGCAAAAGGAGGAATCCGCCCGAGGAGGGGCTCACGTCTGCTACCATAGACATGACTAGTATCACCAATGAAACAAAATATCGCGTTAGAAATTGCCTTTCTTCAAAACTTCCTCACTATTATTTTCCTTTTTAACTGGTGAAGAATCACTTTGCTGAATTTCAGTTTTAGTTTTCATGCCGTCGAAATCTTCTTCAGTCTCCATGGATGGCTACTATGACAACTACTGGCACGACTCTGTGAAAACAAGCAACATGATTTCTTGCCTGCAAGGGCCAGCTAGGTGGGTTGGCTTAAGGCGTTCCAAGTTGGCAGATGTTACGAATTCGATATCACAAGGCCAAAGCAGGAAGGAGAAGTTTTCAGTGGGCAGATGCAGGGCTCTCAAAGGTTTTTTCTTTTTCTTTTTCTTTTCGACAGAGAAAGCTGGGATTAGGCAGACCTCTACCAGTTATACCATTGGGATTCGAACTTACAACGTCCCAACTGCTCCTGCCAGCCAAGCAGAGCCCCCGTTGGTAGGGGCACTCGAAGGTTACGAAGACTGATTGGCAAAAGAACAGTTAGGGTCCTTAATGGGGCATTCCCATAAATTCATCCCCAATTGCTCTGTGCAGGTTTCTTGTGTTATTATAAAAATAAAAATAAAAATAAATGCGACATGATTTCCTTTGATCATATTGATGGGTTTTATGATTTCCATTTTGATGAGCAAATTATAATATCCGACATGCAAATCAACCATCCATATCAAATTAATGTAACCAATTATATGTACCTTACCTGCATGTTTGGCCCAAACCAGGACTGGTAATATGTAGTGTGCTGAAATCTTTAGGTTGTTGGGTCTCACTCAAGATTGAAGGTTGAAAACCATAATGGCAGTGCAATTTGCAAGACAACCTAGTAATTCAAATTCAACCCATAGCTTATACCTTTAATGAGTATAGGTTAAGCTGAATGAGTTAAAAACTTAAAATTTAAAAAAAAAAAAGTTAAGGCAGATTTTGAAGAGGTTTACAAATCATCCAAATAATGTGCACAACTAATTAGATGGAGGGCTCACAAGGAGGGTGGTCCAAATTGCATTGACGTAACAAATTATAAACCGAGTTGATACTGGCATATTCAGGTCGATCTAAATCAGTCATACAATAAAAGGTTAGTTCTGGAAAGCTAGATCTACTTTTCAGGTTGATGCAACTACTCAGATTAATTGCAGCCATGCAGGCTATGATCCCTAGACTGCAGCACCTAAACTCCTCAGACCTAATCTCTTTCCCACTGGTTTTAGCACAGCACTATGTGATTAGGACCCCCAAAAGCAAGGGCCAGAATGATCCCCAGGCCAGGTTAATGGGACTTTCATAAAACTGATAAGCTTGCTTTGGTCACAAATGGGATGAGGAATCACGGTGGAGAAAGTAGAAGCTGTGATTGCTGGTCACGTCAGTCAAGCGACAAAGAATCACAAAATTCAAGGGATGAGCATTCTGAAGTGGAATCATAACCACAGCTTATACTTTTTTAATTTTGGTAAAGTTGAGAAAGTGGTGTGCTTGTGATTTGCAATTACAGGATCTTGAGAAAATCCAAGAATCACAGGGAGTTGCAAACATAAAATTTCATCACAGTTTTCACAGGGGGCAGTTTAATTCTATACTCTGTTTTCAGTTTTCACTTTCAGTTGCCACCTGAAATTGGGATTATTCCAGTAATTGGTATGAAAAGAGGTTCCAAGATGCAATGATGAGATGCCAACAAAGCATAAATTGCCTAAAAACCTGTACACAATAGTTTGTGAACCACAATCGCTACATAGGTTTCTTTGCACTTTATCATAAACAAAAATGCGCAAAGGTGTTCCATAGTTACATAGATGAGAACTATACATTTTCCTGTATTACAGTACTACCTGCCGAAGGAATAAATCCCCATCCATATCAAAGAAAGCAAAAATGGTGCAATAGGCAAATCCTTCCATCATGAATATTGAGCATTCAGCAACTCTTGGTACACAAGATCGATGAAATGGTTGTTCTGCAACAAGGACATGAAAAAAGCATATCCATCAGGCACCTACTGAGCATTAAGTCCTGATTCACCAATACATTAGCACAGCAAAAAGTGGACACGGGACACAGGACTAATTACATCCTCAAATACATACAGAAATAAAAATCAGTCAGAGGAAGGAATCTATGAACTGTAAACAAAATTACAACCTAACAAATGTATAGCTATTTTTGCAGTTTCCATATTCATGAAGTTGACAGATTGCCGAAATTCAAAGGTGAAAAAATAATCACACAGCACAGTTTATTCGAGACTATCCTCAGTTTGTCAAAAGTCGAAACATGCAACCTTCACACACACACACACACACACACACACACACACAGACACACACACACACACACACACGCACACACACACACACACAAACCCCTTATGTAAGTGCATGAATCATTTTCAGATATTGTAAGACTGAAGCAAGCAGATATCTGGGGGCAATTTTAAATGGTGAACTATAGAAGTGCCTTTTTAATCCTTAGAATTCACATCCTTTTAAATTTAGATCGCATACTGGCCTTGATTGAACCCACAAAGATAAAAAGTACACTATGTTGAACATATTCAAGAAAAGCTAGATCTTACAAACACAGAGAAAGAGAAAAGGTCATGCAGGAAATTAGCAGATGCAACAAGATTTTTTTGTTCTTTTTGAAAGGCAAGCTGAGGTTAGGCAGACCCCCACCAGTTATTATTCAACGTACCACTGGGGTTTTGAATCTGCAACGTCCCACCACAGGGAGACGTGCACTGACAGCTCCTACCAACCACGTGGATGTTAAATTGTAATAAGGATTTGTCCCTTTTATATATATTTATATATATAGAGAGAGAGATAGATATACATATATATCTCATATATATATATATATATATATATATATATATATATATATATATATATATATATATATATATATATATATATATATATATGTATATGTATCTATCTAACCATATATGTATAAATACCCGATAAGGGTAAAACTGTCTTTTTACACATTCTTTTTCGAGAATATGTTTGTAATTTTGTTTATTTTTTGTGTATTTTTATTTTCTTTTTTTTCTTTTAATTTCTTTGTTTAGCCATGAGGGGGCCCACAACATATATGTTGGGGCTCCCTCCAACGGTTATATTTATAACCGTTGGAGAGGCTCCAACGTATATGTTGGAGCCCCCCCATGACTCCCACATTGTATAAATAGGGGTTATCCCCCTTTAGTTTCTTAATGCTTTTTGTAAGTCTTTTGGTGTTCATTCAATAAAGAGGTTCTTTATTTTCTATGCATTTGTGCATATGTATCCGTGCCTTTGTGCATATGTATCCGTGCACTTGTGAGAGTTCTCCTTGTGCCTTTGTGTACACTTCTTATTTTCAAGTATTGTGTTTTGTTACACATACTTTCTTTATAGAGATTTTCACAGTGGAGGCCCCGTTGGTGGCAGATGCAACAAGATTACCAAAACCAAGAACAACACAAAAAGAACAGTAGCATAGAATACCTGTGAAAGTCTCATAAGAGCATCACAAACTTTTTCCTTAGTAATAACTGGTCCATAGCTTGAAGTAAGAGATGGTGGAGGTGTAGGTGGTGGAAAGGGCTGGAGCAACGGAGTACCATATGGATGTTGCAGATTGATGGGTGGTTGGAGGGAAGCTGGTGTAGATGATGGGATGGTTGGCATCACAAATGTAGAAGAAGATGGAGGCCCAAATAAGGATGAGGGCATACCAAGATTGGTGACACGACTGTTGCTGGAATCAGAAGCATTCAGTACAGGGATCAGAGGCATGGGTAAAGTTGGCACAGATGGTACTAGAGGAGCAGGCATGGCTCCGGGTGCATTAGAAGAAGGAAGAGTAGGAAGGGACTGGTGAATCTGTGCTGAAATTGCAGTATTTGAAGCATTGCCCATGTTCATAGCTGCCTGCACCACAGATGAATGAATGATTATTATAAGCTAAAACTAAACCCAAGAAAGATCTGATAAACCAAAGTGGAAATATCCATTTTTGTCGTCTTCTGCTAACAAAGCTCAAATAGGATAAATCTATAATAATATATATTACAGGCAACCAGAAAAAAGAAGACATGAAAAAAGGCAACATTGACCACATTAATCATTTAAAAGGCAAAAGATGATTAATCATACAAGTGTCAAGAAATGCCTATATTTCGCTCAGAAGCCCCCTTAGAGACTTAAAAAAATACCATAATCAATGTATGAAAAATATATTCTTCCTAAAAAGGGAAATTCTCTAGGGTAGTGTGCATAGACATGGTTAATAGTTTTTTATTTCTTAACTAATCATCCTAATATTTGGATCATTGAAAAACAAAAAAAAGGAAAGAAAATACCTCATCATGAAACCCATAATTCAAAATTTCAGTGTGCCCGACACCAACATATATGTCAATGTCCAAGTAAAAGATTATAATACTTCACAATTATCTCAAAGGATGAAATAAACAAAACTACAAAATAAAAGTAACATTTTCGGTAAGGCCAGTAAGGAATGGTAACAAATTGAATAGTAGAAAGCAGTGACTAGAATACATACACTGTGAGTATACTATTTTGGATGCTTAATAAACCAACAGCTGACATAGCCTAATGAAGACGGTCTACAATTAGTTGGGTTTTGTGTGTCAATAAAACCTACTCGGGTGACATGGTCTAATGAAAGTCTAGAAGCTATTTGAATTCTCTGTATCATTAAAGCCCATGATTTCTATTGTTCTTCACGTTAGAAATGAAAGAAATGCTGGAAAATATCATAAATTTGCAGATGCAACCTTAAGGTTGCACACATGCAGGGAAGAGAGAGAGAGAGAGAGAGAGAGAGAGAGAGACTTTGACTGCAATTGAAGGTGAAGAGGCACCGATGAAGGTGACAAGTTGGGAAGAGAGTGGTAACCAACATTGGGCATAGGGGAAATTTTCCATTTTAATGGAGGTATTGACTTTTCACTTCATTGAGACTTGCGTAGTTAGTAAGAGGTTTCCCTGGAAAAGGAAAGGCTGCCAGAATGATGGATCAAAATGTGTACCACACATCTGTCATTTTCTAAAAATAAAATATTGAGCCTGCTATGACAAAATTTTATTGACTTCACCCTGACTGCGTTTTCCAAATTCGCAAATACACATAAAATATTTGTTATTTTAACATTTTTTTATGAAACACACTTTACCTTAGCCCAAAGGCCAAGAAAGGTAACTTTTTATGAGAAAAACAAACATTGTGATCTTTTTAAATGGGTAACCTTAATAATGAGGCAATGACTATCCCAAATGCAAATAACCAATGAAACTAAAAACTGTAAGAATACGTGTGAAAGGAATGTACATGAATGGTTCGTTCATCTAGGTCTTTATGTGGTTTTACCTAAGGCTGTTAAAGAAATAAAGGATACGCTGTGACTTATCCCAAATGCAAAAAACCACTGAAACTAAAAATTGCAAAAATATGTATAAAAAAATGTATAAGATTGGTTCATTCATCTGAGAGTATCTTGCCAAAGTCTTTTAAAGAAACAGAGGATAAGATACAATGAAGAAGACTGACAAGCGGCAAGCAAGAAAGTAACTATGACAATACTAATAAAGTCCAACACCTTCCCATGTGCAGTAGATGTAAATACATACACTGAAATAGTTCACAAAAGAGTCATCTGGTACATCTGCAATAGCTGAAGTAGATGATGGTGGCGGCTCCAACAGGCCTTCAAATACTGCTGAAGTTGGAACCGCTTCAAGCTCTACAAATTCACTGTCACAAAGAAGACAGACCATAAATAATAAAGTTAGGATGGTTCAGAAGGAACTCCTTAAAAAGTACTCAAGCAAACTCTTTGAATGATAAATCTTTGTTTATGAGGAAAAACACCTGAGAGTTTTGGAGTGGGGTTTGAACTTTGAAGATAAAGAGGAAATCCAAAATGGACTCTCAAATATATCATTTTTGTAGTAGAGATTAACGAAGTTTCATTGTCAATAACACACAAATCCCTCACCAAAGTTCACCAAGAAAATTCGCAGAAGGGATTTGTCCAGAAGCCCTCTTCAAATCCATCTCTCTCCACATAACCTCCAAAACCCACTTCCAAATAGCCTAAAAAAGAAAAGTTGGTATGGGAAAAAGAGTCTATGTAAGGCTTGAAAATGAACAACTGGCTGAAACTAGTCAAGGTTATTAAAAAATTTGTCTTTACAAAAAATAAGCATTTTGTGATATAAAGCCGATAAAAATTACCAGATTGCAAAATACAGCTACGAAATGAAGACATCTGGCAGTGCATTTGTTTTGGTAAAAAATGTCATGGTTTGGATCCTGTCACCCCTACCTATCACCTATATTACAGGCAATAACAGGGGAACAATTGAAATTGGAGAAGGGATAATTTTTAATATCATTTAGTGATACTAAAATGACTTTTAAGATCCAAACATCTTTGATCAATGTCACTATTTACTTTGGAAAAGTATGCACTTTATTCAATTAACAAATTTTCTTGCGTTTATAAGGAATTAGACATAACAACAATGCATTCTATTTACTTTAGAAAAGTACATATTTTATTAAATTAACAAATTTTCTTAGATGACCTTTATAAGGAATTAGACATAACAACAACACATTCATCTAATTACAAATAAACCAAGAAAAATGAATATCACATTTGAACATGTTCCAGAAAGTGTTGAACTCGAATCAACTAGATAGAGGTGAAATTTTATTCAATAGCATGCCTAGAAGAACAAACTTTATCACTTTATCAGCAAACAAAATTCTTACCTTTTAGATGAAACTTTGGGTCTTGCAGGAACCTTTGCATAAGCATTCAGTATCCTGAGAATGAAAAAGTTATTTGAAGAATTCATGAACCTCAATTTAAAAAAAGTAAAAAATTAAAATAATATAAATATATATGAGATTGTGTAATTGTAAAACAGTCACAGTCTTAGAAAATGACATACAGATGACAAGAGAAAACATCTGTCACATGGATATGGCTGTCAGGGATACTACTATTTTTATGAAAGTTTTAATATGACTAGCATATAAGACGATAAGGAACGGGAGCCAAAATGGAGTCTGTGTGACATAGGAAAAGTATGCTAACTCTGAGCTGGATTGGCGAATTAAGAAATAGTTTTCACAAGTGCTAGAAGCTGCTAGCCTTGTTTTTGGGTAACATTTTATCACCTTTTGATTCTTGTTGAGCTGAAGCATGATTCTACACAATAAAACTGCCACGATTTCAAGTCATCCATCTAATAGCATATTAATGTAGTGTGGTATTCAAGATCAACTAACTAGATCATCAGCCTCACCCTACCATCAAATCCCTCTCAAGTCTTCATGTAAATTTAGTGGCACATAATTTTCTTTCCTTTTCTTTTCTTTTTTAGGAACACCTAGTGGTACATAGTTTCTCAAGTCTCAACTTATTTACTTGAGAAACATCAAATAGCCTCTAAGAATAGAATAATTATTTCCTTTTATATAAACAAATATAGAAAGCTTAGCTAGAATATATTATGCGAAAATGGAACACATTCTTCAATACTTTTTTTTTAAATGAAGGAAAGCCATTTATTTAAAAAAATGATTAAGTACAAGGTAAAGGAGAAAGGAAAAGTAAACAACAACAAAGGCATAACAATAGCTGGGCCGATTGGTGATCATATGCCATATACTGCTTTAGGTAAACAAAAGGAAACTCTAGAGATTCTAATTAATGAATCAATCTTCTGGATAGTCACGAGTCATCACATTTCAAAACATATTTTCAATTGGAATAGAAATAGGCAAAGATCGTCCAGCACCAACATCCATTCATCAATTTCTCAACAATTTAAGATTCATTAGCTAAAAGAGTGCATAACAAAACTAGTACAATGTGATGGAGCAGAGAAAATTGCATGAAAACACACCTGTTGAAAAGATTTGCAACCTCCTCACATTCACGTGAGTTGTAAAACCATATACCATTAACTTCTTGGGCAGCATTTCTATACAATAGGTATGGCACCTGGACTTCATACTCAAAATCACCCAGAAGATTTTCCACTAAATTATCTGTTTGCAGAAACAACAAATACTCAATGCTATAAACCAAGCCACAAAGTCAACCAATTTCATGCGAACCAAAATCCTGGTCTGTTGAGATCAAATTTGATGCCCTATAATAAAAGCAAACCAACTCAAGGACCTAACATATTAAGACGTTAGGCTGATAGGGGTCTACCACATAATTATGATCAGGAAAGAAGTAACTTACAACCAGTAGTAAATAAGGCAGGAACATGACAACAAGAATCTAATTTTATCTTTTTCATAATTGTGCAACTATTTTTGTACATAAAATAAAAAAACAAATAACTCCAGTAGATATGCTCTTGGAGCCTCATTAATATAGCCGACATGTACAGCAATGACTCAGGCCTGAAAATTGATTCCCAAAGCGAGAGAATTAGATCTGAGACTCAAGTATACAAGGTGATTCATAAGATGTAAATAATATACAACCTTGCAGTTATTGCTCACTTTTACCTTAACAACTTTCACAAATTAACCACCTGAGAGTTCATATCCTCTATATACTTTTCAGTAAGATATATAACCAAGAATCATATAACAAAAGTTGCACAAAAGATTTTCTATGGTCACAAGTAAAGAAAACAGAAGACCACATCTGACGACAAACTCTTAAGAATGTCAGAATCCAAGACTTGAAAATCAACCTGGTGGAACATAGGCTTATGAGCTCAATAATCTTCATCTACCAACAAGTTATTATGTGACAAGTACTCTTTTGACCACATGAGAAGCAATAAACAACTTCGATAGAATAAAAAAATAAAAAATACATTCTATGATTACGAACTCCAAGGAAATGAACATCCTGGCACACTCGAGCAATGCACTTCATAACAATAAATCTCACATATTAGCGCAAGGACATGACTTAGGACTACTTGAAAAAGCCAAACCTGTATTCCTCCGGTTCATAACAATAAACTGGAATCGTGGTTGAGCACTCCTACAAAATTCGAGATAAATCATCAAGTTAGGTAAGTCCAGATATATAACAAGAAAAACGAAACCCCAACTAACCCCAAAGTGAAGAGGAGAGAAGTAACTCTCAATCAACCAGGAAAAAGATGCATTAGTAGATAGAGAACTAGAATCATAGATCAAAATTCGACGCCACCTACCAGATACCCCTAGCTTCAGCTTCTCTTCTCTTCTTTCATTTTCATAGGAAAGTTGGGGATTTGAGTCCCAGATTCTACTTTTCATACTTTCATCTTACGAGGGGAGAATAACATCGAAAACCAATGTGTATAGGAGAGCTTGAACAAAAATGCAAGAAATTTGAAAGAAATGGTCAATCAAAGAACGTAGAGGTTACCTCTTGACGACGAAAAGAGATCCTTCAACATCCTTTCGACTCTGCAATAAAAAAACACAATGCAAATTGAGAATCCACTAATACCCAAAAACCAAAAAATAACGATCCCAACAAAAGACAGAAAACGAGAGAGAGAGAGAGAGAGAACCCATCGGCTATGCTCTATGTTGAATTCGTAGAAGGTAACGTGGGCGGCCGTGATTAGGATCTCCTCCACGAACGGATCGATCCTCTGAAGAACCGTCAAATTGAGGACCTTGGTGCTCTCCTGATCTAGATTGGGCGTCAATTTCCTATTCTGAGACATCTTCTCTCTCCCCACGCCTTGCTCTCCAAAACCCTAGATTCCCCAATACCTTCCCTTCCAATATATATATATATATATATATATAATACAAAGGAAAGCTACCCACAAAAGCACGTCTCTTCTTCCTCTGCTATCTTACAGAGAGAGAGCGAGAGAGGAATGAAATTGTGAAGGGCATTATACCTTCGTGTCATGCGGATATAGATACGGACACTCTACCATTCGGACTCGAGACACAATAGGTGATTTTCACGATAAGTAGGACATCAGACGCATAATTTTTTAATGTTTTAATATATAAAAATATCATTCTAATAAACATAATATAAAAATATATTTATTAACCGAATTGAGAGACAATGTTTTGTTTTGAGATAATATTGGGATTTTTTAAGGGCTTCGAATTTCAAAGGTCTATAATGTGTCAAAATTTCGTTATTGATAAAATATTGTTTCTACACCACCCTAGGTAGCCCACGTGGCTAGCAGGGTGGTTGTGAAGGCGTTGTTGAGTTGAAGAGGCTGGATCAAACCCGACTGGAGCACGGGTGTGATACTACCTTTCAAAGGTAACCAGCGTAAGGTATGGTGGTCATACGGCTCCACCCAAAATTCGACGAAGGTTTCTTGTCATAAAAAAAGAAGATATAAAATAATGTTTCTTAGTCAAAATCACTTCATCTAAGATGTGCTTGTTAGTAAACATATCATGTTCTTCAACCCATCTATGAGGTCAAATTGATCAAATTAATAATACATTCATCCATAAGTTTCATGTAAAGGGTGCGGTCCACTATACTAGTGTGTAGCCAATATTTTTCACTCTATTTTATAGGTTCATGATAGTGGTAATTGATGATTTATTGATACTTTGGCTCCAGTTCATGTTACTGTTTTTATTTTTAAGTTATCTTGCTATTACAATACTTTTGATTTTATGGCAGGAAATAAATGCCAATTTTTTTTATAGTTTTTTATTTCTTACAAGAAAACCACCACATGTTCGAGATGTATAGAGTTTTTTTTTTTTTATCCTCTTAGAGACACTGTAATAAATGATTGATATTTTATGAATAGTCAATTTTGTTGATGAAAATAGGATTTATTATCTATTGTAATAAATGGTCATATGGTTTTTAATGAATCTAGTCATCTGATCTACGTGGGTTCAGTGGGGATTGGTTGTTCAATCATCGGATTCTAATGTGTGTAATAAGTTTTTGTCCATACAAAAAATCGACGGTTGTAAATGTATTGATTTTTCACAACTTAAAACATATATTTTTTTTTATGGAGAAAACATGATCCAAGAGTACATACATAATAAATCAACCATGCTAACACGTAGCCAGACTAACGTGCCAATTTCAACTCATTGATACTGTATGCACGTCCGCACCTAAGACTTTCCATACACATAGATCATATGAGTGGACGTGAGGCTAGTTTGAATAGCTAATTAATTTCATAATTGATGATTCACATCATAAAAGTATTAGTAGACGAAAGTTACTTTTCAAACCAAAACCTATTTTATATTAATCAGGTGTTGTTTTCTCTACCAAATCTGATCAAATAATTTGGATTTGATCAAATATCTGACCCAAATCCAAACTGTTGATATTTTACTTGCTGCAATCCCAAGTTGGGCACGTTTGTGAAGATTGAATTAGTCTGAATACTTTGGATCATTTATCCGAACCCACTTGTGGGTGTCAACGGGGGCAGATCAGAACACATAGATCAATCCAGTAGAGGCACCCTCGTATCTGCCTAGGGCTTGATTTGGGTATTTCCATCTTGGATCAGTTTGAGTCCCGGATAATGTTCTGTGTAATTTTTTAAAGAGAATATATTCCATTAGGTCAGATACAGGTCCAACCCAGGGTCTCATTGGATCCAGGTGATAGGAGAAGAGATCCAGTCAACCTCAATACGTTGGTGATATTGA
Source organism: Nuphar pumila (assembly GCF_984573655.1). Classification (NCBI taxonomy): domain Eukaryota; kingdom Viridiplantae; phylum Streptophyta; class Magnoliopsida; order Nymphaeales; family Nymphaeaceae; genus Nuphar; species Nuphar pumila. The sequence goes on from NC_143253.1 coordinate 95,723,351, forward strand.
ATCTCAACCATTGTGATGCCTTGGGTGGGCCCCAACCGTTTTGAACTTAAATATGCAGCAAATAGGTGCCACCACCTGTTTTTCAAGAATTTTGATCGATGATTGAGATTCAATATCACCAACATGCGGTAATACTGAACACAACCAGGTCTCTTCGCCTTCAATGGGGGACCAGGACATGGACCTGGATTTACCTACATACGACCCAAGTTCAGCATATCCAAACACAAGAAAGGTAGTGGTTAGGTGAGAGTTTAAACCGGGAATGGTGTGACCATCATCAAAGTGATTTGGCCTATAGGCTGCAAGTTGACTAAACTAACCCGAACGTTTATCTGGTAGGGGGACTTGTGAATGTCACCAACGTCACAAATTTGAAACTCATGCCGGGCATCCCTTGCCGCAAGGTCGAAGCTGGGCGTACTCTCTGGTGGACAGAGGGGACCTCATGGATTTTACCAGAGCCAATGTGGATTTCAAGCTTCAAGGTCCAAAAGGGATTGCTCGGTTAAGGTTGAGTTTGTTAGATATTTTATGTGGGCCTACATATATAATTAATCACTCATTATAAACGGTTTAAAGTGAAGGCCCATTTTAAGTGATCTTATAAGGTTGGGTCATATGACATCTTATAAAGTATAGTAATAATAATGTTTAGATACCTTATGTGCCCTTATATGTCAATTTTTCATTTTATGATGGACTAAATTACAAAAAAGACTATACGGTGATTATAATTAAGTTATGGTTTCAAAACTATATATAGTGGTTGTTCTCTTTTTCTTTTCCATCAAGAAAGAAAATTACCCTTTTCTCATTAGGTTCAGAAAAGAAAGAAAAGCCTAGTGCAACCCATCAAGATCTACCGATGCAACAATGAATTCGGGTACGCTTCTATATTTTATTTATTTATTTCTGATCTTTTCAATGATTTTATAAAGCCCACATTTTTAAAAAAATCAAACCTAGATCGGATCTGAATCCGACCCGAACCCGTTAGGGTTAAAACCCACATGGGCAAGGGTTTCGTTTAAACCCACTCCCCCCCCCCCCCCTAGTTGCACTCCCTCGTCCCCTTGCAAAAATAGGAAACCCCTTTGGGGTTTCTCTGTTCGGCTCCCCGATCCCCCCTTTAAAACCATGCGAGGGGAGGGGAGGCCCTCACCTCGCAGCCTCTCCTCCTCTTTCTCTCTCGCTCTCTGCGTGTGATAGTGTTGACCCCCCCTCTTCCAGGTATTCTTCCTTTTTCTTCTTCTTCCTCACCTTTGTCTTCTCCTTTCGGGTTGCTGGGGGGACGGCAGGAGGCCGACGACCTCCTACCATGCCTTTCCCCTCTCTCTGAGGTTACTGGAAGGCCAGCAGGAGGCGGCAATCCCTTGTTGTGCCTTCCCCTCTCCCTCTGTCTGTTGGAAGGCCGACAGGAGAAGGTGCCCCCCTGTCGTTCCTTCTCCTCTCCATTTGTCTGCTGGAAGGCCGGCAGGAGATCGATGGCCCCCCTGTCATGCCCTCACCCCCCCCCCTCCTCTCTCTCTCACTTCTTGTGTTCATCGAAGGGCTGACAGAAGGCTGACAACCCTTGTCGTGCTCTCCCTCTCTCATTTTGGTTGTCAGAGAGCCAACAAGAGGTCGGTGCCCCCCTGCCATGTTCTCCCCTTCTCTACCTGCCTCTGTAACTTTGCGGCAGACAGGGGGGCTCTGCCCCCTGTCTCTCTCTATTTCACGGTCGGCAGGGGGCAAGGCCCCCTACCTTCTTAACTTTATGGCAAACAAAGGGGCTCTGCCCCCTGTCTCTCTCTATTTCTCAATCGGTAGGGGGCTCCGCCCCCTACCTCCTCAACTTTTGACAGACAGGGGGGCTCCGCCCCCTGTCTCTTTCGATTCATCGACAGGTAGGAGGGGGGGGGGGGTGTCATCGGCAGGTAGGGGGCGGAGCCCCTTGCCTTTGTGTTTTACTACAGGCAGACAGGAGGCTCTGCCCCTGCCTCCTAGTCTTCTATCATGCAGAGAGTCAGGCCCCTGCCTCTACATAGTCCATCAAACAGAGGGGCTTTGCCCCCTACCACTTTTTCTTTTTCCTTTTTCGGCAAAGGCCAAGCCCTTGCCACCTCTTTAGGGTTTCCAGCAGAGTTGTACCCCTTCCTTTTTATGTTCTTTATTATGGCTATAGCATTCTAAGTGTTCATACTTTAGCAGTTCGTGCGACGGATCTCGCTTGTGCCCTGTCCTACATCACATACACTCGTAGGCACTCGCAGTGACGTAACCTCCCGACGTAGGAAAAAGTTGCACGAGAATTTTTGATGAATTAAATAAAATATTAAGATTCTGGGATAAATTAATTGATATGTCATGCATTCGTTACACGTAGATAAATATAACTTGTGATTGCTTGTCTTTATTTTCCTGAAGTGTACATGTTTTCCTGTATTTTTCATACATAAGCTTGCTCTATAATAGATTCCTATTACTGCTTTTCTATACTTGCTTTATGTTGACATCGCATTGTAGATACTTAGTTTTTCTAGTACATGTTTGTTATTTTGCCGCCCTTAGGCAAGCCTCGCAGGATGTGCAAGTGCGCGTATAGCATTTCACACTTTTTTAAAAGGAGTGTGAAATTGAGTACATATACGGTAGTATCAAGAAGAGGGCCTTCTTTATGCAAGGCTCAACTTCTTGAGCATGAAAGTCTACTTTTAAAGTTGTTGTTCTCTCTGTAAGTTGTTGCATCCTGAGTCAGTTACTCAGAAGAGATACTCAGATCCACGGCAATCCTGAGACTTGTGTTCTTATCTCGTAGAAACTAAGCTTATAAACTGAAATCACTTATACTATATCCTACGGAACACAATGTAGGGTTATCCTTTGAGAAATCCATGATCTACCATCACAATCGGACCTTTAGACAGGTACGGTATGTACACTATGATGAGTAGTGTGAGAGGTCGTTGAGCACCTCGAACTGTACAGTGAGCACTCTGTTGAAATAAATAAAGATAATGATGTTCGTCTCCATAGGTCAAACGCTCAAAGAGAAATGTGTGTTAAGTTTGAACCAAATGAATTTCAATATATTAAATGTTACCCTCTCATCGTAGTCATACTTTTAAACAGGTGCAGTCATACTTTGAGACAAGTACGTCACGCTAGTATTATGATGTTGGGATAATAAGGTTGTGGTAACTGATGATGCATGAAATGCACATCATGTTAACGAGTTATTCATGCATTTTGTAGTGAGATTAAAGTTTAAAACCCATGTTTAGATGCATTTTGATAGTAAGGTGTTGTGGTTCAAATTTCAGAGAAATGAGAGTTAAAATGAAAGAGTTATGGCTATTTTAGTGTTCGGGCATGAATTTCGAGGTGAATCAGATCCATATCCGACCCAATTAGGCTTTTTTGGACCTTGGATCAACCTTTAGAAAGCCAAAATCCAACTCACACACATATCCATACCCATTTAGAAAATATTTGCAAAAAAACCCCTCAGAAAGTGGCGCATAGAAAATTATTATTTTTTTATAACCTTGTTTCTGAAAACTATCAAAAGTATAAATTAGAGTTTTCAGCAAACCCTAGGCGTATTTGGCATTGGGATTGACGCCTCCTACTGTGATTCTAGCTCCAACCCCTCATCCCACCTCATTTGGCATTGAAGATCGATTTTTGCTTGAAATCAAACATTATTCCATCTCTCTTTTCAATTCTACTTGTTTCTTCTTCCTCCTTGCTGTGATTAATCACTTGTTTGCTGTGTTTTTGCAGGTGTAGCAGAGGTGGAGACCATTTATCTTGTGTGGAAGTGCGAAACACCCCAACAAGATGAGTCGGCCCTACCTCCATCTAGTTTTCTAAGCCCTTCGATCGCGAATCGGCACCCGTTCCATCTTCAGTGGATCTCCAACGTGTTGCAGCTGCAAGATCCCTGCTCGGGGTTCCGAGACGTCAAGCTAAAGCCATTGTCCGTTCTCTTCTCCCCCACAATTGTCGGATCGCCCTAGAGGTAGGTCTTTTTCTCTCTTTTCTTCCAGTTAAAACCCAAATCGTGTGTGCTTGTTTTCTTATGTTATTTTCTGTGTGTTTGTTGTGTTTTTAGTGTTTCAACCTTAGTATAGAACTTGTGCACAGACCAGTACGGTAGATCTAGGTTTGATTTCATTTTTAAATTGATTGAGTCTTGTTTTTCCATCGTTTTCACTCAAAACATGAAAAAAGGCTAGATCCCCATCTAGCCGATTTTCTCTTTCTGTCCAGCGTGTTTTATTGTGTTCTTTTTACAAAAAAATCAGTTTAAAAATTTTATTTTGATTTAGTTTAGTCGTTGGGTTTGATTGATTGTTGTTTCAATTAAAAAGAAAAAAAAATCGGCTAGATTAATTCTAGTCGATCTTTGCGTTTTAGTAAGTGTAAGTTCTGTGTTTTTTCTGTAGTTTCCTCGTGTCATATGAGTTTGTTCATCTGTTTCCAGTGTCCTTTATCTTCGTTTTAGGTGAGGTTGGATTTCTTATGTGTCGAGTGACTTGTTTCAGAAAAATCGTTGGATTATAGTTCATCTAGGAAGTGCGTGTGATTTTAGTTTCAAGTTGTGTGCCTGCATTTATCTTGTTGATTTTTCAGTTCTACAGAGTTTGTCTTGGTCGAGTTCAACATCTTAGGACATTTCTAAATGTCATTCATTTGTTTTGGTATTTGATTTCTATTGAAAATAAAAAAATTTGAGTTTTACTTCTTTGTTTTGGGTGTTATCCAGCCGGCTATAGGTTTTCTATATAGTTTAGTTTTTACAATAGTATAAGTTGTTGCTTCATGTTTAGTTAAGTTAGACGTTAATTATGCAATAGTGTTAATTCTAAATCCTTAGCGTTTTAGGTTATGCGTGTAGTTATGTTACTATTCATATTTTATGTAATGTTCATTTCCAGCATATTATCTAGTTAATGTGGTTTTCATTAGTGTAATTAGTTAATTAAGGTCATGTATTAATTTAGAATTGTCATTAGCATGGTAGTATTTGCGTAGTTTTAAAATTTTATGTTAGTTAGTTAAAAAGTCGATTTTTACATAAGGAGTCATCTTCCCCAAGGAGGGGTGTCAGCCATTAGAGCTCCATTAGAGCTCTAAGTTGTTTTTGGTAAGAGTCTTTTTGCATATAGAAGGTGCATTAGTGTGTCTAGGTGCATTGCATTAGGTCTTGTATGCTTTAGACGTTTTTAATGAAATATTTGGTAAGTTGGATTAGGAGTTATTTCCTTAGTGTTAGCATATGATATTTTTCATTCTTGATCTTGTTTTATATCCATTAGATATCAGAAATTGATTTAGTAATAGGTTGATTTCATCCTTTAGGGTAAATCGAGTTCCAGGTAAGGGTCATTAATGCGTGGAATTCGAATTTGGCAACCTTCGGTATTTTCAAATTCGTGGATTACATTTTAAGCAAGGTTTGAAAGTTGGTGTCCAGCCTAAGAAGTTATCTTTTCTCTCTTTAGGAACCAAGTTTAAAAGTCTAATTTACTTTCCAAAAGAGTATCCACGGTTTTAAGAAAGGATTTTGTTGTCCTAAAAATTTTGTTTTTAGAAAGTCAATTTGTGTGGTCCTCTGCCTGTTGGATGGTTTCTCCTTTCACAATTTCCTAAAGTGATTTTCAATCCCATTAAGGAGAGATCCTTCCCTCCTCTAGATGTTTTTGGAAACCAATCTTGAATTTCAAATTCCTTTCTTAAAAAGTTTTCAAGGATTTGAGAGAGATATTTAAGATTGTTTGGTTGCTTTTAAGGCAAGGCCAATTCGTGTAGACCCTACTTGGTTGGACGATTTAAACTCTTCAAGGTTTCCAATTTGGGTTTTGAAGATTTCTAATGAGAGTAACCATTTTTGAGTTGGACGAATTTGGAGGTTCTCCACTTGCCAATTTCGGATTTTATCAATTAGTAACTCCCTTGTCTACTTTGTGTCATTGACTTAGATAAATATTAACATTAATTCGTTTTAGTTAAGTCTACATTAACATTAGGCTTAATTACTTTAGTTAAGTGTAATAACCGTATGTTAGTAATTAGGTTATTAATTAGGATATTTTAATTTGGTTTTAATTTTTTTAGGTTCTTAAATTAGGCAGTGTCAAAGTGGGTCGACCCAGTTGAACCATCTGTGTGGGGCGTGAACTTAATCCAATCCAAACTCTAAAACCGCACCCCCTTTGGTCTTTTAGTTGTTTAGTTAATTTTAGTTTTGATTAATATTAAATATAGATTAAGTTAGTTGAGTGGTCCTTTGTTCAAATTTATCATATGTTAGAAGTAGATGTTTCTTTCACTTATAATTAGTTATTGGGTGTTTGTTGTTTGTTTTTCATTTAGTTAGTCATGTTTAGCATTAAACTACGTCATTCTTCAATTCATATAGTTTGGTTTGGGTCTTTAAGTGTATTAGTTGCATTTAATGTACTAGATTAACTTAGCTTTAGTTGTAATTTGCATATTTTACTCAATTTTTATTTTATTTAGTATAATTGCATTTAGTGTCTGCATATAAACTATAATTCAGTACCATTTAGGTCTGCATTAGGGTTAGATTGCATTCTTAGTTTGCAAAATAGATTTCTAAAGTGAATAGTGCATTGAACTCAAAACCCGATTTTTGCTCTGTCGCACAATCATTACTTCATGTGTAAAATTTTCGAGTTTTCCAAACGTTCTTTTTCTGTTCACTTTATTGGCTTGTTAACTATCTGCAGACCAAATTTCAGCTCAATCCAAGTTGATTTGGTCTGATTTTTAAGCGTTTTATGAAAATAACTTTTTCGGATTTTAAAATTTCGGGACCTGCGATATCCAGATTTTCTCTGTTTTTGAAACGCTTATATCTGGATGTCCAGATATTATTTTTCAATTCTATAAAAACTGTCAGATTCTTGAATCTGTTAGTTACAGAATAAAACAAATTTCAGGAAAATCGGACCTCGTTTGCTCTGCCAAACAGTCATTTTTTGAAGAGTTGTTAGAAGTCCATTTTGCACTAGTTAGGGGTAGATTTGTAATTTCATTCATTTAGTCATTTTCGGTCTGTTTTCATCAGTTTCTGCATTTTAAGTGTTGTATCTGCATCATCCAGCATTGTTAGACTTAGAATAAGTAATTTTAGAATTAGTTTACTATTTTTCTTGATTATTTTATTGTCATTAGGGTTTGTTTGGTTAATTTCTTGAAAATTAGGTTTAGTTTCATTGCTATTTTGATTTATTAGAATTATTTACTAACTTCATATTTTCCTGTTATTAGGTTGAAAAGCATAAAAAATTTCCAGGGATTCTTGTCCAGGTGCGAAACTTTGAGAAGAGGCAGAAAGACAGAAATACCCTTGGCGTGCAACAGAAGACTGAAGAGTTTTTCTACTTAGTTGTAGTGTTAATTTGTCATTGTATTAACATTGTATTTGTGACTAGTGTTTATTGATTAATAAATTGAATTTCTTAGAAATATTTGAGTAATTCTTATTCCCTGTGGATTCGACCCGTACTTATCACTTTGTGGAAAGTCGGTTATTTATTTTTGGTTGACGATTTTCCAAAGATTTTATTGAAAAACTATCTTTTAAAAAAAACATTTATAAAAAATCAACCAGTAACCTTGAAGCGTGTATATAACACAATGTTGAGATCACATAAATGGTGACAACTTGCCTTCATAGGCACGATCCTGAGTGGGTCTAGCAAACCAGGGCATGTAGAATGGGGTGATGGTTAAGAAACCCCTGTCGTGCCCATTCGACTCTCATGGTTCATCAAGAGAGAGGATGGATGATACAAAAACTTTGATGAATAGGTTGTTAACAACTACCCCACGGGCAAAAGACCCAGCTTTCCCAATTGTTGGAGTTAGGGGAATGGGACTATCATAAATTATCCTAGGTACTTCTGTAGATGTTGAATGCATCCATGGGCTATGAATGCCTTTGGAGATTTACTCTCATGGTCGCTGACCATCCCCTTAGGAGCGGACTGAGTCAGTCACCTGGGTTAATGAAAAATATTTGACATAATAGACTCCTAGATCAGTCTCGGTTGTTTCTATATTTCATGTTTGTGTGTACTCACAAGCTAGTTAATATCAGAACTTAAAGAATATTCTGCTCACAATAGTTGTAGATCAATGAGATTCATACTGCTTACGATGTTGCTTATATTTTGTGATTAATATATCTTTCAGTATAATAGTTCTTTGCATATATTGCTCATGCTAGAATAGATTTACTTTCTTGCATTTTAATTATTGCTTTTAATGAAATAAATTGCTTATCTTATAAATGTCTTACTTTATTTACTCTTCATTGTCTATTCGTGCACCTACCAGTTTGTTATGAAACTGATACATTTTCATGGACAGGTGACAAGTAGAGCCTTACAGACGATTGATAACGCGATGCAACTTAGCTCGAGATTTTCTTCTTTTTGCTGGTGTTCTGGCTTTGTGTTTTCTTTAAATTTTTGGATTATGGGAGAAATGCTCATTTTAATAATAAACTACAAATTCTATTAATAATCTATGATTCTATTTCTCACTTTCTTTGAATAGTATTTTATGGATGATGATGATTTTAAAGCTAACGTGCCCAGAATTTGTCAACTTGTTTTCCTTTATAAATTGATTTCGTTGATGACTTTAAAAGTTAAAATCCTAAAATATGAAAGGTTTTTCATCAATGTTTTTTAAATCACAAGTTAAAATTTTGGGGCGTTACAAGTTTAGCATTAGAGCCAGTTCAGAAAAGAGGTGAATCTTGACCATTGAGCATCCCATCGCGCTGTAAGTCTTTGATATTTTATAGCATGTTTAGATTCAATTATATTCTTGTTTATGTTTGTAGTAGAGTTCGAAAGATGGATCCGTTCGTTGGTCATAGTGGTAGTCACGGTAGGGGGCATGTAGGTTGCATGGTTGTTCGGTAAGCGAGAGGGGATCCTTCATGGAAAGGGACGGACATGGGATGTCTGGGGCTAGTAACTGAGCAAACCGCCCACCCCTACCCACCTTTACAGATGATCAGGACTTTTCACTATCGGTCACCTACTAGATACCCTTGGTCGCGTCGTGGGCTAAAGTTTATGCCAGATAGGGTGGATTCACGCCTTCGCATATTCTAGTGCACCAGTAGGCACCAAAAGGGTCATCAGGAGAATACATTCCCCTGATGTAACAGAGAAGTGTGTATTCTGTGGGAACTCAGGGCACACCAAAGATGCTTGTCTCCTCAAGGCAGAGTATGACAGTAAGATCGCAGTATCGGTTGCAGGCGAGCAGCCACCACCTCCAATAGCCCCAACGGGCGGTGTATCACCCACATACACCTCCACTATTCTGGCTCACCGAAATATACACCGGTGACGCCCCTCTATGGGCAGGAGGCCTCCTACGAGAAGTCACCTCCCTACACCCCTAAGCACATATTCAGGTGCACGAGAAATGCAAGAGAATATCTCAGACAATGTTGTACCCATCCTTGGGGGGGGGGAGGTAGTGTCTGCCAAGTTTTGATGGAGTCTGCGAAGTCCTTTATCTTTGCCAAATAAAACATTTTTGCTTATGTACCAGTACTATAGGATTTTGTATGAACGACTTTCTTAATAAAGACTTATGTTTTTCTTGTGTTCCCTCGACATATTGACCTTTACTCTTGATTACTTTTTAAGTATGGCAGAAATCTTGAGCAACAACACGACTAATGAATGGTGTGAGTAGAGGGGATTCGTGATGGATTCCCTCAACACCCTGGCAGAGGCGATTCTAAGCCAAGTCCGCCCACAGCGAGACCAAGCTCTCCTTATTAAGTCGACACCGACCGCTACTTATGAAAAGTTCCTGAAGCTTGATCCTCTGACTTTCACAGACAAGGTTGACCCAGACATTGCTGAAAGTTGGGTTAAGGAGGTTGAGCGAGTGTTTCAAGTTTTGTCTATACATAATGATAAGAAGACCATGTTTAGGTCTTTTCAACTAAAGGACGATGCACGTAAATGGTGGGACATGACTCAGGAAGTGCATTTCTTAGGTGTTGAGATGATTCCTTGGGAGGACTTTCGGAGGGCTTTCCTAGGAAACTACTTTTCTCCTCATGCGAGAGAAAAGAAGGTATAATTCTTAGAGTTGTGTTAAGGCAGCTCGAGTCTGGGCGAGTATATCACCAAATTCCAGTGGTTGGAGTGCTACTGTACCAACCTGTTCGGGGATGACACGAGCGAGCTAGAAAGTTTATTCATGGATTGAAGGAAAGACTTAGGCACGGGGTCCTCACCAGCATGCCCGCGACTTTTTGTGTGGATGTAACGGCAACCATCCTACTGAACGTGGATTGAGAGCATTCAAATAGTGCTCAGGCAAAGAATTTACCTGTCGCAAGTGGTGATCAGAAGATGGCCCACTCCGACGGCCAAGCATAGTGGACACCCTTACTTGTGAAGACTGGAGGAGGAAAGAAACAGTTTCCTCCAACAAAGCTCCAACGACAACTAGGCCACCCACCGCCCAGGAAGGCTTCTGGAGATAGATGCCTCAAGTGCAAGAGGCCCCATGGCAGACAACCCTGTCTGTGGGAGACTGACGGATGTCTGTATTGTGGCAAGATGGACCACTACATTTGTGATTGCCGCAAGAAGGCGGCTGACGGCGTACCCAAGCCCCCTCAACCACCTCAGCAGCAGCAACAACTGGCATAATCGAGCAGTATCAAGAAGGCACCAGGTCAAGTTTACGCAGCCATGGTCAAGCAATTGACCAAAGAAGATCTCGTACAAGGTACCATTCTAGTGGTTGGTCAAGTAGTTTTTGCACTTTTTGTTTGTGGTTCAACACACTCATTTATTTTAATAAAATTTGTAGAACAATTGCATATAACTATAAAACCACTTCATCATGCTTTAGACGTGTATAACCTTATTGGAAAGAACACGGTTTGTGCTACTTACATACTAGTTTTGGACGTAGTTGTGGCAGAGTGGCACTTGCCTGCATGTGCCATTCTACTAGATATGACAAAATTTGATGTCATTTTAGGCATGGATTGGATGTATAAGTATAATGCCAAAGTCTTTTATTGAGATGGAAAGATCGTGTTGTCCCTTCTAGGTCTTCCAAGAGTGGAATTCAGGATTCTCAGACCTGTATGAGTAAGTCAGATGATCTCAACGTTGAAGGCGTAAAACTACTTGTGAAAGGGATGCACTGCTTTCTTGTTTAGTGTCATCCAATCAAAACCTACACCTATTACCATCAGTGAGCTGGATGTGGTTCACGACTATCTTAACGTGTTTCCCATGGAACTACCAAGACTTTTGCCACCTCGTGAGGTAGAATTCAATATTGAATTGCTACCGGGTACAGTGTCAATCTCCAAAGTGCCATATAAAATGGCGCCAACCAAGCTCGAGGAGCTTAAAATATAGTTGTAGAAGCTGATGGATCAAGGGTTCATCCACCTCAACGTATCTCTTGTACTATTCGTGAAGAAGAAAGATGGGTATTTGCGGTTGTGCATTGACTATCAATGCTCAACCAGGCCACGATAAAGAACAAGTACCTATTATCGTGCATCGAGGATTTGTTTGATCAGTTACAGAAGGCCAAAGTTTTCTCGAAGATCGATCTTAGGTCTGGGTACCATTAACTCAGAATTAGGAGAGATGATATTCCTAAGACGACCTTTTGGATCAGATATGAGCATTATGAGTTCATGGTAATGCCCTTCGAACTCACCAATGGCTCTGTAGCTTTCATGAACTTAATGAATAGGGCGTTCAAGTCATTTTTGGATACCTTTGTGATCATGTTTATCGATGATATCCTAGTGTACTTAGAGAGCTAAGAGCAACATTGAGAATATCTAGGCATCGTGTTGGAGACCCTGTGAAAGGAATGCTTGTATGCCAAGCTCTTTAAATGTGAATTCTGACTCGAAGAAGTTATGTTTTTGGGACACGTTATTTCTAAGGAAAGAGTATATGTGGACCCTACAAAGGTGAAGGTTGTGCTCAGTTGGCAACAACCAAAGAACGCACGTGATATCAGGAGTTTTCTTGGATTAGCTGGATAGTACAGAAGATTTATCTAGGATTTTTCTAAGATAATGACGAAGTTGCTAAAGAAAGAAGTCAAATTCATTTGGGATGATAAGTGCGAGGCGAGTTTTCAGTTGCTGAAGGAGCGACTTACTAGTGCTCCTATTTTGGTGTTACCCTTGAGTAAAGGCGGATTCATGATCTATACTGACACCTCTAGGTCAAGTTTAGGGGTTGTGATGATGCAAAATGAGAAAGTGATCGCTTACGCCTCACGTCAACTCAAAATTCATGATAAGAACTACCCAACTCATGATTTAGAGTTAGCTATGATTGTGTTCGCATTGAAGACGACACTACTTGTATGAGGAGCACTTTGAGGCATTTGTCGATCATAAGAGCCTCAAGTATTTATTTTCACAGAAAAATTGAACATAAGACAACGATGTTTGATCAAATTTCTCAAGGATTACGATTTTACCCTCTCCTATCACCTAGAAAAGGCGAATATCGTGACTGACGCCCTCAACTGCAAGGCACCTGAAGTTTTGATCAATGCTTTATTTGCAGAATGAAAGCTAGTCGAAGACCTAGCTTCTTGGGAACCTTTTGTGATTATGCGAGGTTCAATTAGTTTATTCAATCTGGTAGCTTAACCTGAGCTACTGGCTAGGATCATCAGTGGACAAAAAATGAATGTGCGATACGAGAAGCTAAAGGGTCAAGTGTTGCTGGCCGATACCCCTTTTTGTCTGAAGGAGGATGAAAGTATATGGCTGAATGAATGCCTTTGGGTTCTTGATGACCCGGTCTTGAGGGTCGAAATTCTTTCGAAAGCCCACAAGTCCAGGTATATTATTAATCTTGGTGGCATAAAGATGTTCAAAGACCTACAACAAAGTTATTGGTGGAGAGAGATAAAGCAAGATGTGGCTGAGTACGTCTTGAAATGTCTGACGTGCCAGCAGATCAAGATCGAGCATTAGAAACTCGATGGGGTCATACAGCAGATAAAGATCCCACTATGGAAGTGAAAGGACATCACCATAGACTTCATAGTCGATCTACCGAGGATGCGGAGGAAGCATGATGTGATTTGGGTGATCGACGATAGACTCACCAAATCTGCTCACTTTCTACATATCCGTCTCAGCCAGTCGCTGGATAGTCTGACAGATCTCTATGTTAGAGAGATTGTGAGACTACATGAGGTTCCGGTCTCGGCTTGCCCGACACCGTTTGGTTTTGCATAGGCACCATTGGGTGCCTACATAGGAGAGAAAAGAAAAAGAGTTTGTTTTCTCTAACAAGTACGAAAGGGTGTCGGATGACTTCTTCCTTAGTCTGGCAATATGAGGTAGCCAGAGGAGGGTCGGACGACCCTCCTTGTGCCGTCATGCGACACCCGAATAGAGGAGGCATCGATGTGGCCCTTCACTTTTGTTTCCCGCTGATCAGGAGGGCTGACTGAACCTCATCGAGTCAACCTTGTGGGACGTATGCTGGCATCCTGCGACGGTGGTTCGAGAGCCAGCTATGCACCCGACCACCGTCAAGTGACCCAGAACCGATGATGGGTGGGGATGGGTTCAGCCCCTCATCCGTTTGTGCATGGATCGGCCTGAGTTGTGTCAGGTTTGACTCAAGTCGGGTCAGCCTGCGGGGTAGGTCTGGTTTGACCTAACCCGCCAGGTTCTTAACCCTTTGCATATGCCTTGGAACAAAAAAAAATGAGAAAAGAATTTTTTTTAAGAAATTTATTTATTTATTTATGGGGTACATGCCATTAAATATGCATTTTGGGTCCCTTTAGAGGGCTGACTTCGGATAATTTTTTTACCATATTTGGATTAAGGCTTTGTTTTCTTTTTGTTCATATGTATTTTACGTCCCTTTAAAGGGTTGACTACGAATAAATTTTTGACCCTATTTGGATTATGACTTTGTTTTCTTTTGTTCATATGCATGTAACCATATAGTAAATTTGAACTATAATATTTTGTCAGAATAAGGGTCTGATATTCTAAAATGAGTTGAGTGAAACAATATGTTATCAAAGTAACATCTCTTATGAATATTGACTTGTTTGGAATATTAAGATGTATATATATTTGATGTTCATGTGAATAGTGATTGGCCCAAAAGAAGATTATTATTTGGCCGAACTCAAATATACTTTCAGTAATAAATATGGGATGATTATCAAGTTTTTCATGTGAACAATGAGTCGGTCCAAAGAAAGGCTTGTTGTTTGACATGATTAATTATTCATGTTTGATTACTATAATAAGAGTACCACTTACAAGTTTACATTTTTGTCCAAAGACTAAATGTCAATGTTGTATTGGGTATCTTGTGATGGGGTTCACTACAGTTTAAATGTATTAATTAATGTCAATGCATGTGAATATGTATAATAATTGTGAGCTTATTGTGGTTTGTTTTATTCTTGATTCAGTTAATTCTTTTGTTTCTACAATATCTGCAAATATCAATTCAATCCCTGGTTTGAATGACTCAAACTTCAAAAACTAGAAAGAGAATGTTATGATTGTTCTTCAGTGTATGGATTTGGGCCTTGCACTTCGAGAGGATCGACCCACTACTCTCACAGATAGAAGTTCCACTGAGGATAAAAATAACTATGAGAAGTGAAATCAAGCCAATTGCATGAGTCATATGATCATGAAACATGCAATTTTGAAAACCTTCAGAGGCGCTATATCTGAAGAGGTATGCCAAGAAGTTCCTTGAGGAAATTGAAAAATGTTTTGCTAAAAATGAAAAGGTTAAGACAAACACTCTCCTTTTAAGTCTTATTTTGATGAGGTATAAAGGTAAAAAGAACATAAAGGAGTACATTATAAAAATGTCTCATCTTGCTTCAAAACTAAAGGCACTAAAGTTAGAGTTGTCTGAAGACTTACTCGTGTATTTAGTCTTGATATCTCTTCCTAAATAATACAGTCAATTTAAGGTCAGTTATAACTGCCAAAATGATAAATGAACACTAAATGAGCCCATTTCTTATTGTGTGCAAGAAGAGAAAATGATGAAACAAGAAAAGGCAGAAAGTGCTCACTTGGCAGTTACCTTTAAAGACAAATTTAAAAAAAGAAAAAAGAATAAGAAAACTGCAGTGGACCCTCCATCGTAGAAGAAATAGAAAAAACATCAGGATACAAAGTTCAGTTATTTCTTTTGCAAGAGAGAGGGTCACATGAAGAAGGATTGTACTAGATATTATGCTTGGCATGAAAAGAAAGGTATCCTCCTTACTTTAGCTTGTTTTGAGATTAATTTAACTTCTTTATTCAAGCACACTTGGTGGATGGATTCTGGTGCTATCACTCACATAAGTGTGTCTATGTAGGGTTGTGGAAGTTGTTGAATGTTAATTGATGTTGAAAGATTCATCTATGTGGGCGATGGCAAATCTGTTCAAGTTGAGGCAATAGAGACTTTTAGGTTATTATTAAAGACTGATTGTTATTTAGATTTGAAAGAAACTTACATTGTACCGCCATTTACTTGAAATTTGGGTTCTATTTCCACATTAGACAAATCTAGTTATTCTTGTTTATTTAGAAATAATAAGTTTAAGTTATTTTTTAATTCATATCTTATTAGGATTGGTTCTTTATCTGTGGTCGATAACCTATATTTACTTAATATTATTGCCTCATATCATGAAACCTTGCATTCAAGTTCACGTGGTATAAAACAAAAATTAGCCAATGAGAATTCTACTTTATTATGGAACAAGTGCTTAGGTCATATTTCTAAATAAAGAATTGAAAGGCTTGCGACAAGTGAAATTCTTGATTCCCTTAATTTCACTAACTTTCAGGTGTGTCTTGAGTGCATAAAAGAGAAATGAATAAACATAAGGAAAATAGGTGCCGACAGAAGAAAAAATGTCTTAAAACTTATTCATATAGATATTTATGGGTTATTTCTTATGACTTCTTGGAATGGTCAATAATAATTTATTACGTTCATAGACGACTATTGTCGTTATGGGTACATATACTTGTTTAATAAAAAGTCTTGGTCACTAGATGTGTTCAAATCATTTAAGGCTGAAGATGAAATCAAACCCAGCAAAACAATTAAAGTCATCAGATCTGACCGTAGTGATGAATACTATGGTAGATATGATGGATCATGTGAATAACGTCTAGGATCATTTACTAAATTTCTAGAGGAATGCGGTATCCTTCCATAGCATACCATGTCAGACAGTTCTAGCATGAATGATGTTTTTGAGAGACAAAACATGTCCTTAAAAGATATGGTAAAGAGTATGATTTGTCATTCTACTTTACCAGAATCCCTCTAGGGAGAAGTTCTAAAGACTATAGCTTATGTACTGAACAGAGTACTGACTAAAGTAGTAACCAAAACCCTATATGAAATGCAAACAAGCAAGAAGCCTAGTATGAAATATTTTCATATTTGAGAATGTCCAGCTGAGAAAAGACCATATATGCCACATGAAAGAAAACTAGACTGAAGAACTATTAGCTGCTATTTTGTTGGATATTCTGAAAGATCTAGGGTTTATAAATATTATAACCCTATGAATAAGTCATTTTTTGAGACAAAAAATGTTTGTTTCTTTGAGAATACTTAATTTGGGGGAGGTGATAAGGTCAAAGATATTGCTTTTGAAGAAGAATTTGTTTCTCTTCCTACAGTTGTTATTGGCAATGATTAGATTTTAATTTCTGACATTGTTCAAGCAATCCAAAACAAGACAATATTTAAGATTTCCTTGTCCAAAATCAAGTTTTTACTCCTGAAGTACAAACTCAACAAGCTCAAGAAATACCTCAAGTAACTCAAGAACAAGTGTCGTTGTGAAAATCTACTAGAAAGAGAAGAACGACAATTCTACTTGATTATATTATTTTTCTCCAAGAACATGAGAGTGATACTGGATTAAAGGAGGATGATCCAATCAACTTCTATCACGCTATACAGAGTTCTAACTCTCAAAAGTGGATAGATGTTATGCATGAAGAGTTTAAATCCATGAAAGACAATGACATATAAGATTTTGTCCCATTACTTGAAGGTATAAAACCCATTTGTTGTAAATGAATATTTAAAACCAAGAGAGATTCAAAGGGTGATGTGCAAAGATATAAGACATGTCTTGTTGCAAAAGGGTTTACTCAAAGGGAAGACATTGACTATACAAAGACTTTCTTTTCGGTTTCTATGAAAGACTCTTTTAGAATAATGATGACACTTATGGCTCATTTTGATTTGAAACTATATCAGATGGATGTAAAGACTACATTCATTAATGGTGACATTGATGAGACAATATATAGTGCAACCAGAATATTTTGTCTTAAGCGATTGTAAACACCCCAAATTTTCACTCACCTTCTTGACCTTTCCA
Organism: Nuphar pumila; assembly: GCF_984573655.1. NCBI lineage: Eukaryota > Viridiplantae > Streptophyta > Magnoliopsida > Nymphaeales > Nymphaeaceae > Nuphar > Nuphar pumila. The sequence goes on from NC_143253.1 coordinate 95,740,817, forward strand.
CCAAGCATCACATTTCGGTTCTCCAGAACCAAGAAAGGGCAAAATGGTCATTTTCCAAGATGGAACCTTGCAGAGAGTCCTAAATTCCATTCTCGAGTCTCAAGACTTCTCCATTTAGACTCAGAGACACTCTCAAATTGCAAATTCTCAAAATCTCATGCTTAACCAAAAGTCAGAATTTTCAAATTCAAGTTCAAAATGGCAACTTTGTAGGACATGTCTTTTGCATAGCATTGCACGAGCATTTCATATCATTTCACTGCACAGCATGTCATTTTGAGATCCAGAACTCCTGACTTTTCGAAATTATCAATCCAGATTTGATTTTAAAACTTTTCAAAAGTGAATTCAAAACCCTGGGTTTTTAAAATTATCAATTCTTCCCATTTTACCCCTAGGACCCCGAATTACGAAAAGTTTTCTCAAGAAAACAATCTGGATGGTTGACATTTCAAAATCTCTCCAGTTGGAAAGAGGGGGACACAATTTCAAAATTCGTAAGATCTTATTTCAAACTTTTACAAAAAGGCTCCGAATTTCCCTACTTCTTTCAAAATTTCGCCCTGAAGAACCATTTTCTTCCAAGTTTTGAAATCAAGCCAAATTTTGCTTCGTGTTTTTCCAAAACCAACCTACTATTATGAAAATTTCAAAAAAAATCCATTTTTTTGTTCTTGTTTCAAACAAAGGACGTGGGACCCGCCTCGAGGTGGTGTCACACTTAAATTCTCAAAATTTTCCCTTATTTCCAAAATAGTGCCCATTCGAAAGTAGCACCGATTTATAAAACCTTGCCTTTAACTCAGTAAAATAATTAGTGGGCCCACGTAGGTGGCACCCCACTAAGACTCTTTGCTAAAAAAAAAAAAGATTTTTTTTTTATTGAGGTGGCACTACCAAAACCAAATCCGTCTTCAACTCATTTTTTTTTTTTACTTTCCAGCCTCAAATGGAGCCACTGTAAAACCCTACCAAAAATTTCGTTTTACCTAAGTTTTTCTGAAAAAAAAAGGAGCCGCCCCACCCTTTTCAAATGGCGACATTTTTTTTGAAAAATTTCAAAAGTTAGTTTTTTTTAAACTTATCAAAAAATCTTTCATAAAGAAGCCCGAGCTTTTGGCTGAAAGGGCGGAAATTTTTTTAAAAGGGAGGCTTAGGCCATCCGAAAAGGGACTTGGATTTTTTTTGCTAACTCTTCAGCGCCCCCCTCTTCACGACTTCCCCTCTCGGCTAGTAGGCGATAGTTTTTGGAAATCCTTTTGGCAAAAACCCTCTGATCCCCCCCTGAAGAGTCGATCCCCCTTGAAGGAAGCATCCTCCTCAGCCCCTGTAAAACTCAGCTTACACCTATCCTGTGGAAAGCAAAGATCCATCCCAGCACACGAAGAAGGCATTCAGTCCGGCGATTAGGGATTTCGGCTGCCTCCATCTGGACTTCGTTTGAGGTAGAAGACGCAGGCCCCATCTTCTTCAGCCCACCAACAGAGGAAATCCAACGCTTTCCCCATTTTCTTCAGCCTACCAGCTGAAGATCCAACGAACTGCTCCCCATTTTCTTCAGCCTACCAGCAGAAGGTCCAAAGGGCTGCCGCACGTCTCCTTCTTTAGCCCACCAACAAGAGCTCCAGCCACGTTGTGAGTCCTTCTTCAGCTTCTTCATTCTTCTTCTTCTTTTTCTTTTCAATTTATTTCTGTTTGTTTCAGAAAAACAAAAAAAAAATGTAACTTGCATTCGTTTCCTTGTTTTTTTTTTTTTCAGTTGATCCTGTTCCTGTTTTTCATTTTATTCATCTCCAGATTTGTCCAATCTACCGTAATTTGATTTCTTGTTCATTGTTAATTTTAATTTCTATTTTGTTAGTCTCAAAGTAAGGTTAGTTCCAGATCTCGTTTCATTCATATTTTCCCTTGTATGCAGTTTAATTCCATCGCATCTGCATCTTCGGTAGATAGTGTTTCATCTGCATCTTTCATAGCATGTTATTTCAATGATTTTTGTCTTCCGTGTGCATCGTTTTGATTTATGTTACATATCTCTGCAATTTCTATTCATCGTTTGATTTTCTGTTTTTCATTCATTCGATTTTCTGTTTTTTTTTTTTCATTTAGTAAATTCTATGTCATTCATGATCTGTAGTTCTGATTTTCTTCAGTTTAATTTCTTTGTTTTGTTTTGTTGTTTTTCTTTCTGTTTTCATCGCATTAAATTTCTGTTTTGTTGTGCATTTGTTAGATTTTTTTTTATTTCCTGAAATTTATTTCCTGATTTTTCTGTTTTTTTCTTTCAGTCATTTTTTTATTATGTTTTTTTTTTATAGTTAATTCCTGTCTCTTTCATTTCTAATTCCTGTTTTAGTGTTTTCAATTTTTTTCTGTTTAGTTGAATTGTTACTCATTTTCCTTATAGTTTTTTTTTTTTTTTTGCAGTTTGTTCTTCAAGAATGTCTGTTTTGTTTTTCATTTCATTGAACCTCTTGTCTTTCATTACACGCATGGTCTTTTTTTTTTATATTTCAATTCCTTTACATTTTTTTCAGTATATCGTTAAGTTTATGTGTTTTGGATATTGCATTTTTCTGTGTTAATTAGATGTTAGTTGTTAATTGAATTGTCTGTGTTGTTAATTCGGTCACTTAATTGAATTCTTTGTTTTGTGAAAATTGCTTAGTTGTCTTTTATATTACTCTTAGTTTTAGAATTACTTAGTTAATTAACATTAGTTTAATATAGTTTTAATGGTCATTAGTTTCTTTCGATGCTATATTTCAGGGTTTTTACCATTTAACTAGTTTAATATAAGTTCTATTTCTATCTCGTGTACTGCTCGTGTTCTTTTGATTTATGCAGGATCGCACAGGAATGAGCATTATCTTAGTGAATACTAAGTGATGAATTCAATATCTACAAGAAAAATCTGGAAGATATGATTGCTTTTGGAGCTATCAAATATTTAGTTATATTTTTATTTTGTCAATAATGTAACAATCAAATGTAAACTTTGGAATAATATTTACTGTTACTGCTTAGTTTAGGATGCATCTCATATAGTTTGAGTTTCCTGCAATATCCTGATTCTATGATTCATATATCTCATTTTCAAAATCACTATGGATGTACACGAATGGCACGTGCACCAACTCTTAGAGAGTTGATGAACTCAGTGGAGTCCATATTTACGGCCCTAGTCGGAATATGGATGAGACCCAGATCCATCATCTCTCTACCAGTCACCTTGAGCCTACACTCTTAGGCTATCTTAAAAATGCACCTCATATTTCCAATGTTTTCAAAATATTGTGAATTAACTCAAATAAACCTTGAATATATTCATGGCCACAGTCAGAATATATGAAGGATTTACTTTGGCTTAATCCACATTTTTCTAATAAAATTTTCAGAAATCTTTTCAAAAGTGCATTCATTTATTCACATCATCTGCATCATTTGTTTTTCTCATGATTTTCTCAAAAGATTTTCACTTCATGGAATCGATTTTCTCAAGAAACTATGATGATATTCGGAGTTGGATTTCCCAAATCAAATGTTTTCTTGTGATTTTCCTTAAAAAGTTACTTCCTTAAGATTCTTTTCAAAGGAATTTCTCATTTTCTCAAGAATCCAAGTTGATTTTCAACATTTCAAAAGACAAGATTCTCAAGAATTCAATTTCCTAAGTTTTGAATTTCTTTCTCCAATGGAATTTTCCTACGAAAATTTCTGTCATTTTCTTAAGAAAATTCTCAAAGTTCGAGTTTTCCCAACAAATGCTTTCCTTTTCAAAAGTTCATGTTTTCTCAAGAATTCCTACAGTTTTAATGAGATTCTTATTTCCTCATGGTTTTCCAAGTCTTTCTAAGCTCTCTCAAAATTTTCCTGAGATTCCCATTTCTTTATAATTTTTCAAAGCTGATAAATTTCCTCAAGATTTTCCTGAGATTCTCATTTCTGCACGATTTTCCCAATCTTTATAAACTTTCCCAAAGTTTTCCTAAGATCCTCATTTCTTCATGGTTTTTCAAGATTTTTTTCGAGATTTTTACTTTTTCAAGATTTTCCAAATCTTTATAAATTTTCCCAAGATTTTAAAACCTTCTTCGTCTGAGTTTCCTGAGAAATTGATTTCCATCTTTTCCTGAGAACTACTTTTCAACTTCAAATATTTTCTAAGCATACCTCATATTTTCCAACTTGCATTTTACAAAATTGCATAGCACATGCCTGAATTCTCTGTGTATTTAGGATAGAACATAATTTCGATGATTTTACTAAGTCAAGCATAATTTTGGTCCTTGGTTCGATTACCCCTGTTAAAGGCGGCAGAAACGGTCGAACCTCGTACCGACAGGTCGAGCCCCATCCCATAGATTTTTCCGCAATTTTCAAAATGGAGGCGAGTATTTCAAAACAATTTCCAAAAATCCGGTCAAGTTTGAAGCGCAAAAATCGTTTCCCTCTTTCTCTCTTCCGCAAGGAAGGAAAGACAGGGGAAAAGTTTCGCGACGATAACAGCGATGAAAAGAAAATGAGTTATAAATTAAAAAAATCAATCTATGGAATTAAGCAGGCTTCTCGTCAATGGTATCATAAATTTCATCAAGTTGTGATCTCATTTGGTTTTGAGATGAATGTGGTTGATGAATGCATATATCATAAATTAAGTGGGGGTAAATACATTTTTTTGATTTTATATGTCGATGATATACTACTTGCCAATAATGATATAGGCTTATTGTATGAAACCAAGAAATTTCTAACAAAAAAAATTGAAATAAAAGATCTTGGTGACACCTCTTTTGTATTATGAATTCAGATACATCGAGATCATTCTTGAGGTATTCTTGAATTAACATAAAAGAGTTATATCAAAAGAATTTTTGATGGATTTGGCATGAAGGATTGCAAACCAGGTAATACTGTTGTTAAGACTGACAAGTTTAGTCTCGATCAGTGCCCTAAACACTAGTTTGAAGTTAAGGATATGGAAAAGATTCTCTATGCATCTACTGTAAGGAGTCTTATGTATACTCAAGTGTGTACACATCTAGATATAACATACATTGTTGGGATGTTAGACAGATATCTGAGTAATCCAAGAATGGGTCATTGAAAAACAGGAAAATGGGTTATCGAGATCGTTCTCGAGGTATTCTTGGATTATCACAAAAGAGTTATATCGAAAAGATTTTTGACAAATTTGGCATGAATGATTGCAAACCAGGTGACACCCCTGTTGCTAAGGGAGACAAGTTTAGTCTCGATCAGTGTCCTAAACACTAGTTTGAAGTTAAAGATATGAAAAAGATTCTTTATGCATCTGCTGTAAGGAGTCTTATGTATGCTCAAGTATGTACATGTCTGAATATATCATACATTGTTGGGATGTTAGGCAGATATCTGAGTAACCCAAGAATGAATCATTGGAAAGCAGCAAAACGGGTTATGCAGTACTTACAAAGAATAAAAGATTACATGCTCACATATAGGAAGTCGAATCAGTTAGACATCATTGGGTATTCTGATTCTGACTTTACTGGATGCTAATATAGTCACAGATCCACGTTAGGTTATGTTTATATGTTAGCCAAATGAGTTATTTCTTAAATGAGTGTTAAGCAGACACTCATTGCATCTTCTACTATGGCAGCAAAATTCGTGACCTGTTATGAGGCATCCAATCATGAAATATGGTTACACAATTTTATCACCGGGCTGCATATTTTAGATAACATTGAAAGACTATTAAAGTTGTTTTGTGACAATAATTCAACAGTACTATATTCCAACAACAAAAGCTCATCAAAGTCAAAACATATAGACATTAAGTTCCTTATTGTTAAAAAAAGAGTGCAGAATGGTCAGATATCTATTGATCATATTGGCACAAACTCCATGATTGCAGATTCGCTTACCAAAAATTTATCACCCAAGGTCTTTCACGAGCATACTGCTCGAATGGGTGTTATATCATTTAATGATATGATGGTTTAGTGGGAGTTTGTATTCATATATTCTAAGATAAAATAAAGTTTCATTTTATTACTTTAGTATAAGTCTCAAGTTTCAGTTTTATTTTGTACTCATTTATTGTGATCTCATTAAAGAATAAGGCAAGACCAGTTGAAAATAGGCATATTCAGATCACATTACATATAATTTTCATGCTTTACATCCATACTTGATCTATGTTAATATACATGATCATTGATGGGTCTATTTATGATAAATATAATAAAGATCACTTCGGTTCTATGTTGACATGATCAATGGACAAAATTATTAGAGATATCATCTGGTAAGACAATGTTTTTGACCTCATAAGGTTAGTATATAATGCATGATTGTATGGTGACATATGTGACCCAAGTAAGAGATTGTTAGATATTTTATGTGGGCTTACATATGTAATTAATCACTCATTATAAACTGTCTAAGGTGAAGGCCCATTTTAGGTGATCTTATACGGTTGGGTCATATGATATCTTCTAAAGTGTGGTTATAATAATATGTAGATACCTTATTTGCCCTCATATGTCAATTTTCGATTTTATGATAGGTTAAATCGAAAAGAAGACTATAGGGTGGTTACAATTAGATTATGGTCCCCAAAACCATATATAGTAGTTGTTATATTTTTCCTCCCCATCAAGAAAGAAAATTGTCCCTCTCATTGGGTTTAGAGAAGAAGGAAAAGTCACCTATAAAGGTTTTAGAAGATCTAACCCATCAAGATATATTGATGCAACAATGAATTCAGGTATGCTTTCACATTATTTTTTATTTGTTTATTTCTATCTTTTCAATGATTTAGCATGAACAAATTTAGGGATCAAGAAATATGATTTCCCTAATAAGGAATCCAACAGAGCCAACTCTTTCATTTGATGAATAAGCGCCTAGGTTGCCAGACTGGATCAAATGGATCTCCTGCCTAGTAAAAAGGAGACTATTGCTAAGATTGACTTCTATCTAATAGGAAGGACAAAAAAGAATAATGTAATGATCAGCTAAAATGTGACTGCTGATCATTACTTTTTTTTATGATAAACCCACATCGAGAACCAGGTCACTTAATGGATCCACCCCTGTAAGGTAAACCTCGGGTGGGAAGAAGTCATTGTCTTCTTCATCCTAGGTTCGACTTCTACCAGGTGTGTGAGTGACTTTAACTGATGGGCTCCCTAAGGGCTTAGGTATCACTTTGTCGAGGGCTTCCCTTGCAGGGGTGGGCCCATTAAGCATTTCAGTTCTCGGTAAAGGTTCCTCATTGTAAAAAAAAAGTAATAATAATGATCACTAGTGGCATTATGCCTTGCACCAGCTACTGTGAAGAGGAGTTATTGCGTTCCCATCACCATTTTGAGGGCAAGTAAATACCACTAACGTTGACCCAAGGGGTTTAGCGTAGTGGGATGGGACCTAGGCTGTTACGGAGGTTGTGCAGGTTCAAATCTCATGGTTATCACCCCTTGCACAAGCCAAAGCAAGGTAACTTATTAGGAGCGGGGGCGAATCCAAGGGGTGCAGAGGGGATCAAGCCCCTCCTAAAGTTTTGAAAATAAATTTAAAAGTAAAAATAAAAGGAAAGAAAATATAAAAGACAAGGTTTTGAAATTTTTTTAACCCCCTTTAAGCAAAATTTTGAATTTTTTTGCCCTCCTTTAAGCTTTTGAATTTTTTTTACCCTTTCAACAAAATTTAAAAAAAAATTGCCCCCCTTTAAGCAAAACCCTAGATCTGCCACTGAGCAAGAGTAAGCCCATAGAGTTATACGCTACTAGGATAACAACCCTAAGTACGGTAAACAAAGCTAGCATGATTAGGTCTCTGATCCTGAGAGCAATTTCTCAGTGTAATAAATTAAAAAAAAATACCACTGAAGTCGGTGGGTTGGTACTAAAATTATTTGGGTTAGGGTTTGAGTTGTGGTTGTTCTAAGGATGCCATGCTCCAACTCTTTAGATTATATGGGTGCTGTTTGGATTGTTGTTTGCTCCATGCATCACAATGGTGGGTCTGGATTTAAGTAATCCTAAAGAGTTGGATGTATGATTGTTCGTCATTCTATCTTTAAGGCTTGGCAAGTGCATCCAACCCAACCCTCTAAATAATTTTAGCTTACATACTGAAGATTTTTTTATATATATAACAAGGAGCCCTTGCTGAAGAGAGGAAAACCCTAGATGGGGCCCCACGACCACCCTGTCTTACGTGGTCAACCTCTAAAAGCTACGGACACACCCGTGTGTCACCGGGGTTTGATTGTAACACCCCATTTATTTTTAATGAAAATTCAAACAAATTTTTTTTTAAACATCCAACTAGATAAATGAGGAGCCACCAACAACTTCAATCATATACCATCATAACAAAGTTTTACTACATCAAGTTCAATTGTCCAAAAACATTAAACAGAATTGTAGTAGTGCCATGACCGCCTGACGATGCCGCCTTCCCTCACTCTAACTGTTCATTTATTTCTTCACCTGAAAACAGTAAACCACAAAGGAATCAGACTACCACTGTCTAAGAAAGTGATACAGTCCAAAATACATATGTGCAGTGTCATGTGAACAAGTATGCATGGATTATGTTTTAACCTAAATTTAGTACTTATGTAACCATACTTTTCTTTTTAAGACCATCATGTCTAATGTGATTTTTGTGTAAGAAATTCTATGATTTCAACTTTTCATGTTTTGTTCCACGGAACCCCTATCGGTCTCATTAGTTATTACCACATTTATTGGTTTGAATCTTCAGTTCATTCTTACCATGTGGGTACGCACATGCATTCGACATCGTAGCGGACCGAGATTATACGGGGGTTTATATGACTCGTATAACTAACCATACAGATACCCAAAAGGGGCACAATGCTTGACCGAGAGAGATCCCCAATTGACAAGAACTAGCATTGGATGCACCCATAACTCTTCTGCAGAAGACTCGGACTAACCACCTAGGACTCACTGGTGGTCCAGGTCCCCTAACTCCGAGGATTGGAGACCGGGTGAGACGTCTCGCTCTCACAATACAAGTATGTCCCACGGAGTGTGTACCATCCACTCTCTCCAAAGTGGACCATGGATCTGGTAACATACAATGTGATCTAGTGTACCTAGAACCCGGGAGTCTAGTAACATACACCGTCGTGGTGTATCCAGAAACCCAAAGAAAAACTGGTAACATATACCCTTTTTCGGTTTACCCAGTTCTCGCATTCATTTTAAGTTCGACTGATTTGACAAAGATTTCTTGTGTCGGTTGGTTCTCTATATATATATATATATATATATATATATATATATATATATATATATATACATATATATATATATATATATATATATTTTTCATGGCGTGTGGCTCAAAATTCTGACTTGGGTTATACACACAATAGTTACAATTTCTTATGTCTTTCTCGATAATCATTTTTGAGATGTTGGGTTTAGTCTTATCATTAGTACCAAATAGTTTGTAAGTGGGAAAATCCATAATTCCCGCCTATCAACTATTAAGGTTCCAGATTCGACTCTTAGTCTGCGGGATAAAAAAGGCAACCAATTTTTTTTCTATATTTTTAATAAAGTGACAAGAGCCACACCAATGGGGCTTATCCGCTGAACCCGGACTGGATCCAAGTTCAATAGTTTATCCATTTATATATATATATAATGGCAGATGTGTACTCATGTGCGTGTATGTTATATACTCCTTGGATTTCTTGACTTAACAAGCTTGCGATGTAGCATCATAAGTGACACCAAAACTGGAAGATATATATATATATTCACGTTGGATTAATACAGTAGTTTAACCTCTAGTGTTAAGTATCCAATCTGATTAAGTAACCCAATTAGGTACTAGATGATATTATTTCATTGAATCCCATGCATTATGTTATCAGACTAACTTTAAGTAGTCGAAACGGGAAGTTACGTTCACCTTTGTTTCCATAGTGCTGGAAATAAAAATATCATGGTGGTAGATACAAATCATCTAGTGAATGAATGCAGTTCTATTGGTCCACCCTGTGACAACACTCTAGTTGCTGGGTGCGGTCTGCTGACTTACCACTGTGAGTTTGCCAACACAAGACGTTGGCCACAGTAGAACTCAGTTTTATTGAACCCTACCACATCAGCCATCACTATCAGTCCAGACCGGTCGAACTGGACTCCAACCGTCATCGCCCAGCAGGTCACAAGAGGCCCTACAACGTGCCATCTAGTTGCCCTATTACTAGCTGCAACAACGACTGATTTCAAATAAAAATCCCACTATGTTATGTCATTAGGCAAGCCACCACCGCGTCTTAAGTTCCAACAAGAAAAGAATGTGTGTATACATTCATATAGGTAAACCTTTAGTCAGCCTAATCCATATATGTGTTAGAACTTTTAATATGATAAGCTAAACACTACCATTTGAATAGGTTCACGTTGAGATACCTTGGTCTGGACATATGATAACAGGAAATTTCCTCTTAATATAATTGCATAATCTCAGTACGTCTGGGTATTAAAAATTATTTCCATACCATAAGTACACACTAGGCATATAACTAAAACTAACAAGGAGGTGATCTGAAATTGAACTATTTCAAACTTTTATTATACATATACTTACGTTGGAAATCTGATTTATTTAATGCTATCCATTCTATGGTAATAGTCCAAAAACCAATTCAAACCCCAACTACATACACCGATTTTTATTTTTTTATTTTTTTGTTAGTTGAGTGTCTAGGCCCATTACATCATTTGTTTGCTGGCAGCCCTCAATGAAACGTGAGAGGCATATGGAACAACAACAAGAAAAAAAAATAGGTAGGGGCTAATAAGTCTACCCAGATTTTCAATTCATTACATGAAGTCCAACAAGTTGAACTAATCGTGCAGGGTGTGTTTTGTTCACTAACATCTAAATCTATGCTCAGGTACTATTTATAACATGCTTAAACAAAATTTACACAGGCTATATCCTTCTTTTCCTCTACAACTTAGATCTCAATATTACTCAATGTCAATGTAGTATATTCTTTTCTTTTTTTTGTACAGAACCAACAAACGTATTTTATGATTTAGGTACACACTACGCTACCAATATGTATTGAGTTGTGCATCCCCTACCTCGTGAAGCTGCGAATTCAAAGGTATGGCGCTCTTCCTCCTTACGGACGTCGGGTACCTCCATGCGAGCCCCTCGCCAAAATCAATGGTGAAAGGCAATGAAGGTGGGGGAGTCGTCCAACTGGTTGGAGGCTTGAGAAGGACAAGGTAACACTTGAGAGAGAGAAGGGGAGTTCACAAGGCTGGGCTGAAAGAGGAGGCGTGAGAGAAACAAAACAATTTTGAGAGAGAAAAAGGGACGGGTTCCAATGAACATCATTTTTTATTTTTATTTTAAAACCCTTTCCTCATTGAATTCCCACCAGTTTCCTTATAAATTCTTTGTAACTCCCAGCCCATTATGGGATATAACTGCACCTTTTTGAAAAATCGTGAGATGGGCTTTCAGATTTCCAAACGGTTGGCTTTTTTTTCCAACCTTGGTTACTCACTCAATCTCTCTATCAAAAAAAAGAACTACTACCTTTCTTGTTTTAATGCTTCCCTTAAATCCACATTTTTTTTCTTTTTATTTATTTGCTTGGGCTTCTCAATTGGGAAAATGCCCAGCCTTCCTTTTTCCTTGGGCGTCACCCCTTCCCCTTTTAAATCATCTTAAATGGGAAGGTGAAATGCCCTTTTTTTTTATTAGGATAAAAAAAATATTATTAGTCTATTTTTTTTGCAAAATACACTTTATTATAGGTGCCCTATGGATTTGAACTCGGGTCTCCATCCTAAGGGTTAACGAACCCTACCAGTGCACCAAGTTGTTTTTTGTTGCAATACCTTGCAACAATAACCTTTTTGTCTTCTTTTGATGCACTTTACAAAAATAGCGTTTTCTAAAAATTTCTGGTGGACAGGGGTTTCGAACCATACTCTCTTTCTGTTGAGGCAACCCACCATCCCAGTGCGCTAACTTTTACTTGGTTGCACTTTTTTGCGACTAAAAACTACTTCAGTGATGAGTGATGTTCGAAATCGCGTAAGTATGCCATACAAAGTGGCATGCGCACTGTTCATGAAGAACCAAGTTCCGAGAGTTATAAATCAAAATTAAAATACATATGGCTAGTAAATCCCCGAATTTGGGTCCCAAACGAGGAAAAAACCTCGTTATTTCATGTGAATTATTGGAAACTATGTATAAATTGGGTATGGTCCTGGGGATGGCGATATTCGCAAGAGATGATACTTTCGAGATGTGCTTTGCGAATGTAGTTGAAATTGAAAATTTGAAACTGGAGTTTTAAGTGGGTTTCGACTCCATCCAAGATCCAAATCCCTATATACTATTCGAATCTGATTGTTGGATCCGCTTGATCCATTTGGATCGACTCTTCATCCTTTTATCGTATCCATTCCAATAATTATAACCTTTATTAAATTTGAAAATTGTCGAAAATTTTGTGGGTTTTACATCCTTTCCCCCTAAAAAGAATTTCGTCTGCGAAATTCGTTACACATTAGATATAAACAGATCAGGGTATCTCTCTTTCATTGCTTCTTCGGGCTCCCAGGTACATTCTTCGAGCCCATGGTGTTGCCAACGAACCTTAACTAATGTGATGGTCTTATTTCTCATCACTCTTTCGCGACGATCTACGATTTTCATGGGTCACTCCTCTACCGTCAAGTCCTCCTGTACTTGCAGTTCCTCGAATTGTATCACATGGGAGGGATCTGGTACATACTTTTGCAACATTGATATGTGGAATACATTGTGAATATTTGTGAATTGAGGAGGTAATTCCACTCGGTATGCCGTTTCGCCGATTCTCTCTAATATGTTGAATGGCCCTACATATCGAGGACTGAGCTTTCCCTTCTTGCCAAACCTAAAAACACTCTTGGTTGGCGATACTTTCACAAATAATAGGTCTCCCATTTCGAACGCTAGCTATCTATGTCGTTGATCCGCGTAACTCTTTTGTCGGCTTTGAGCAGCAAGCAGTCTATTCTGGATCTTTTGGATTTGCTTCGTATAATGTTGGAGTATTATTGGGGATTTAATTGTTCTTTCTCCCACCTCATTCCAATGTACTGGCGATCTACAAGGTCGCTCATACATAGCTTCAAACGGTGCCATTTTGATGCTTGCATGATAACTATTATTGTACGCGAACTCTACTAGCACCACGTGAGTATCCCACTCACCTTTCCAGTCCAACATGCAAGCTCTCAACATATCTTCCAATGTCTGTATGGTCCTTTTTTATTGTCCATCAGTCTGGGGGTGAAAAGTTGTACTAAACTTTAATTTGGTACCCAGCGCAGACTGAAGTTGTCGCCACAATCAAGAAGTGAATCGAGGATCTCGATTGGAAATAATGGAGATTGGTACTCCATGTAATCTGACTATCTCTTGAATGTACAACTCTGTCAAGCTTTCCAATGATTGACCCTTCCTCATCGGCAGAAAGTGCGCCGATTTGGTTAGTCTATCGACTATGACCCAAATGGCATCATGGTTTCTTCGTGTGCGGGGTAATCCCATTACAAAGTCCATAGTTATGTTCTCCCACTTCCATTGAGGAATTTCCATCAATTGCATCATACCTCCGGGTCTCTGATGTTCAATCTTGACTTGTTGGCAAGTCAAGCATTTCACGACGTATCTAGCGATATCGTGTTTCATTCCGTTCCACCAATATCCGCGTTGTAGATCCTTGAACATCTTTGTACTTCTCAGGTGAATGGTGTACTTGCTTTTATGAGCTTCACCTAGTAATTCCTCTCTCAACTCCGGGTTGCTGGGAACCCATAGTCTTTTCCGCATCCATATGCTTCCATCCTCTTTTCGCCTGAATTCATTATCTTCTTGTTGAGCCAGTGTCTCCATCTTCCCAAACTGAGGATCTTCCTTCTGTTTCGCTGTCACCTTCTCTTTGAATTCTGGTTGTATAGTGAGATTATTCACTTTTATTGTGTCGGATCTTGTTGTGAATAGACTCTATTCTGCAAAGTTTTCTATCAACTTCCATTCTATATTTATTAAACTGGCCAACCCACTGCCCGACTTTCGACTGAGAGCATCAGCTACAACGTTTGCTTTCCCTGGATGGTAGGAAAGAGTGAACTCATAATCTTTTATGAATTTGAGTCATCTCCTTTGTCTTATATTTAATTCTTTTTGTGAAAACAAATATTTTAAACTTTTATGATCTGTAAATATCTCGAATTGCTCACCATATAGGTAATGCCTCCATACTTTAAGAGCGAACACTACTGCTGCTAACTCCAGGTCATGTGTGGGATAATTCCTCTCATGGATCTTCAACTGCCTTGACGCATATGTTATGACTTTGTCATGTTGCATTAATACACAACCCAATCTGGTACCCGAAGCGTCAGTGTATACCACAAATCCATCGATTTCCGTGGGTAACGCCAGCACGGAGGCTGTAGTCAGTTTTGTCTTGAGGGTCTGAAAACTCTCTTCACATTTTTTGCTCCAAACGAACTTCACACCTTTTCGTAAGAGCTTCGTCATTGGCATCGCGATTCTGGAAAAATCTTGAATGAACCGTCTATAATATCTTGCCAACCCGAGAAAACTTTTGATCTCGCTAACATTCTTTGGTGGAGCCCAATTAGTTACAACCTCCACCTTTGTTGGGTCCACCAAAACACCCTCCTTGGAGATAACGTGTCCAAGGAACATAACTTGGTCGAGCCAAAACTCGCACTTTGAAAATTTGGCATACAACTGGTGTTCTCGTAGAGTCTCCAGTACGGTCCTTAGATGCTTCCGATGTTCATCCACACTCTCCAAGTATATCAATATGTCGTCAATGAACACAATGACAAAAGTGTCCAAGTATGGCCTAAAGACTTGATTCATCAAGTCCATGAAGGCAGCAGGGGCATTCGTGAGTCCAAAAGGAATCACGATAAATTCATAGTGGTCGTACCTAGTGCGGAAAGCTGATTTTGGAATGTCTTCATCTTTGATTCTCAACTGATGATAGCCGGATCTCAAGTCGATCTTTGAGAAGACTTTAGCATTCCTTAATTGATCAAATAGATCCTCAATGCAAGGTAATGGATATTTGTTTTTCACCGTCACCTGATTGAGCATCCTGTAATCGATACAGAGTCGCATGGATCCATCCTTCTTTTTCACGAACAACACTGGTGCTCCCCATGGTGATATGCTTGGTCTTACAAACCCACGATCCATCAGCTCTTGAAGTTGCTTCTTTAGTTCTTCCAATTCTGTTGGCGCCATTCGGTAAGGTGCTATGGAGATTGGCTTAGTACCTGGTACCAAGTCAATTCTGAATTCCACCTCCCGAGGTGGAAGTATCCTTGGTAACTCATCCGGAAACACATCAGAAAAGTCTCTGACGATATCCAAATCTTGGATCTGAACCTTAACTTCACCTCCAATTATATTCACTAGGAAAGCAGTATCTCCCCTCTGGACATACTTATTCGCTTTTAAGGCCGATATCATCATTTGCTTTATAATTGGTCTCGAAAGGCGAAACCCAACTTCTGGTTCAATCGGTCGGGATATGATCACCCTACCTTCTCTACACAAGATTCTGGCATAGTGTTCATACAACCAATTCATACCTAATACGATGTCATATTTTGTCATATCGAGTAGGATTAGGTTTGCAAGCAGTGTTTGTTCTCCTAACATGACTTGTATGTTTGGCATGTAATTTACACATGGTTCATTGAATCCGATGGGATTATAAACTACTAATTCATGCTTCAATGATTCGATGGGTGCCCTAAGTTGTTTAGCAAAATTAACAGATATGAAAGAATGTATTGCTCCACAATCAAAGAGTACTAAAGCGGCTTGTCCAGATATGAGAACTGTACCTTGGACCAAATCGCCCTTCTGAAGTTCTTCTGCCGAGGTCACATAAACTCTCCTGACCATCTTCTTCTGATTTGCTTGCTGAGATGGCGGTGCTTGCTGTTGTGGTTGGGGTTGTTGACCTCCACTTGCCCTTTTTGCACCATCTGCCTGTTTCTTACAGCACTCCCTGATATAGTGCCCCAGTTTTCCACAGTAAAGGCAGTCGCCCGTCTCTCGAGGGCACGGTTGTCCCGGATGGAAACGGTTGCATTTCTGGCATTGCTGGTCCTGTGTTTGGCCCGTCTTGTTTTCTCCAAAATGCCTCGATTTCTTGGCGTGCGGGTTGAACTTCTTTCCACCGAACCTCTTCTTGAATTCTGGCTTTTGCACTCCGGGGCAATTCTTTTGGAACTTCTGCCCTTCCTTCCAATCTTCCTCAAGCAAGGTAGCAACTTGGGTTGGTGACATTCACCAATATAAGTTAGGGAATTTCCTTTTTTCTTTTCAATTACGTAATAGTTGTTTTTACCTGAATAGCCTCATCGAGGGTTTTTGGCCCTCGTGTATATAGGCGGTTTCTCAGTCCTGCTTTTAGTCTTCGTGCAAACTTTATTGCCCTGTCTTCGTCTGTTGTGTATACATTGGGACAATAACGCTCAAGGCTGTGAAACTTTGTGATATACTCTGCCAACGACCCTTCTCCCTGTTGGAGGTCGAGGAATTCATGCATTTTCTTGGTTCTCTCGTGCTTTGGAAAGTAGGTGTTGTTAAACACTTCTACGAACTGCAGCCATGTCACGGGTCCATTCTGAAACTTTACCGCATGGGTGGTTTTCCACCACTTCTCTGCATGCTCCTTCAGGCGATATGTGCCAAAATCAACTCATCGTTCGGCCGGAACTTCCAACACTCGAAAAATCCTCTCTATTTCTCGCACCTAGGACTCCGCTGCTTCAGGATCGATCTTTCCTACAAACGTAGGTGGATCCATATCCATGAATTTCTTATACGACATGGTCCCGCTTGCATTCGATTTGTCCCGGGCCACTTGTTGTAAGTTAGTGCCCATTTGCTGCATTGCGGTAGCCTGCTGGCCGACCACTCCCGCCAAACTTTATAGAGTCTCCAGAATATCGTTGCACCTGTTAGCCCATGCCATCTAATTGGCATTGACATGTTTATAAAATAAAAAAAAATGTTATAGTCGTTCTATGTCTTGGTGATTAACAGATATAAGAATAATGTTAAATGTGACTAAACTTGTCATGGTTTTAGTGAATTCATTGAATTGTATACTTATAGAGTGATGGCAGACCGTCGAGGTTGTCATGATTACTACTTTTTTGTCCCGCTCTGATACCATATTTGTAACACCCCAATTAAATTAATGAAAATTTAAACAAATTTTTTTTTTTAAACATCCAACTAGATAAATGAGGAGCCACCAAGAACTTCAATCTTATTCCATCATAACAAAGTTTTACTACATCACGTTCAATTGTCCAAAAACATTAAACAGAATTGTAGTAGTGCCATGACCGCCTGACGATGCCGCATTCCCTCACTCTGACTGTTCATCTATTTCTTTACTTGAAAACAGTAAACCACAAAAGAATCAGACTACCACTGTCTGAGTAAGTGATACAATCCAAAATACATATGTGCAGTGTCATGTGAACAAGTATGTATGGATTATGTTTTAACCTAAATTTAGTACTTATGTAACCATACTTTTCTTTTTAAGACCATCATGTCTAATGTGATTTCTGAGTAAGAAATTCTATGATTTCAACTTTCCATGTTTTGTTCCACGGAACCCCTATCGGTCTCATTAGTTATTACCACATTTATTGGTTTGAATCTTCAGTTCATTCTTACCCTATGGGTACGCACAGACATTCGACATCATAGCGGACCGAGATTATACGGGGGTTTATATGACCCGTATAACTAGCCGTACGGATACCCAAAAGGGGCACGATGCTTGACCGAGAGAGATCCCCAATTGGCAAGAACTAGCACTGGTTGCACCCATAACTCTTCTACAGAAGACTCAGACCCACCACCTAGGACTCACTGGTGGTCCAGGTCCCCTAACTCCGAGGACTGAGGACCGGGTGAGACGTCTCGCTCTCACAATACAAGAATGTCCCACGAAGTGTGTACCATCCACTCTCTCCAAAGTGGACCATGGATCTGGTAACATACACTACGATCCAGTGTACCCAGAACTCGGGAGTCCAGTAACATACACCGTCGTGGTGTACCCAGAAACCCAAAGAAAAATCGGTAACATATACCCTTTTTCGGTTTACCCAGTTCTCGCATTCATTTTAAGTTTGGCTGATTCGACAAAGATTTCTTTTGTCGGTTGGTTCTCTAATATATATATATATATATATATATATATATATATATATAATATATATATATATAATATATATATATATATATATATATATATTCATGGCGTGTGGCTCAAAATTCTGACTTGGGTTATACACACTATAGTTACAATTTCTTATGTCTTTCTCGATAATCATTTTTGAGATGTTGGGTTTAGTCATATCATTAGTACCAAATAGTTTGTAAGTGGGAAAATCCATAATTCCTGCCTATCAACTATTAAGGTTCCAGATTCGACTCTCAGTCTGCGGGACCAAAAATGCAACTAATTTTTTTTCTATATTTTTAATAAAGTGACAAGGGACACACCAATGGGGCTTATCCGTTGAACCCGGACTGGATCCAAGTTCAATAGTTTATCCATTTATATATATATATATTTATTTATTTATTTATAATGGCAGATGTGTACTCATGTGCGTGTATGTTATATACTCCTTTGATTTCCTGACTTATCAAGCTTGCGATGTAGCATCTTAAGTGACACCAAAACTGGAAGATATATATATATATATATATATATATATAGATAGATAGATAGATATATATATATATTCATGTTGGATTAATACAGTAGTTTAACCTGTAGTGTTAAGTATCCAATCTGATTAAGTAACCCAATTAGGTACTAGATGATATTATTTCATTGAATCCCATGCATTATGTTATCAGACTAACTTTAAGTAGTTGAAACGTGAAGTTATGTTCACCTTTGTTTCCATAGTGCTGGAAATAAAAATATCATGGTGGTAGATACAAATCATCTAGTGAATGAATGCAGTTCCATTGGTCCACCATGTGACAACACTCTAGTTGCTGGGTGCGGTCTGCTGACTCACCACTGTGAGTTTGCCAACACAAGACGTTGGCCACAGTAGAACTCAGTTCTACTGAACCCTATCACATCAGCCATCACTATCAGTCCAGACCGGTCGAACTGGACTCCAACCATCATGGCCCAGCAGGTCACAAAAGGCCCTACAACGTGCCATCTAGTTGCCCTATTACTAGCTGCAACAACGACTGATTTCAAATAAAAATCCCACTATGTTATGTCATTAGGCAAGCCACCACCGCGTCTTAAGTTCCAACAAGAAAAGAATGTGTGTATACATTCATATAGGTAAACCTTTAGTCAGCCTAATCCTTATATGTGTTAGAACTATTAATATGATAAGCTAAACACTACCATTTGAATAGGTTCATGTTGAGATACCTTGGTTTGGACATATGATAACAGAAAATTTCCTCTTAATATAATTGCATAATCTCAGTACGTCTGGGTATTATACCATAAGTACGCACTAGGCATACAACTAAAACTAACAAGGAGGTGATATGAAATTGAACTATTTCAAACTTTTATTAGACATATACTTACGTTGGAAATCTGATTTATTTAATGCTATCCATTCTATGGTAATAGTCCAAAAACCAATTCAAACCCCAACTACATACACCGATTTTTATGTTTTTATTTTTTTGTTAGTTGAGTGTCTAGGCCCATTACATCATTTGTTTGCTGGCAGCCCTCAATGAAACGTGAGAGGCATATGGAACAACAACAAGAAAAAAAAATAGGTAGGGGCTAATAAGTCTACCCAGATTTTCAATTCATTACATGAAGTCCAACAAGTTGAACTAATCGTGCAGGGTGTGTTTTGTTCACTAACATCTAAATCTATGCTCAGGTACTATTTATAACATGCTTAAACAAAATTTACACAGGCTATATCCTTCTTTTCCTCTACAACTTAGATCTCAATATTACTCAATGTCAATGTAGTATATTCTTTTCTTTTTTTTGTACGGAACCAACAAACGTATTTTATGATTTAGGTACACACTACGCTACCAATATGTATTGAGTTGTGCATCCCCTACCTCGTGAAGCTGCGAATTCAAAGGTATGGCGCTCTTCCTCCTTACGGACGTCGGGTACCTCCATGCGAGCCCCTCGCCAAAATCAATGGTGAAAGGCAATGAAGGTGGGGGAGTCGTCCAACTGGTTGGAGGCTTGAGAAGGACAAGGTAACACTTGAGAGAGAGAAGGGGAGTTCACAAGGCTGGGCTGAAAGAGGAGGCGTGAGAGAAACAAAACAATTTTGAGAGAGAAAAAGGGACGGGTTCCAATGAACATTATTTTTTTTTAAACCCTTTCCTCATTGAATTCCCACCAGTTTTCTTATAAATGCTTTGTAACTCCCAGCCCATTATGGGATATAACTGCACCTTTTTGAAAAATCGTGAGATGGGCCTTCAGATTTCCAAATGGTTGGCTTTTTTTTTTCAACCTTGGTTACTCACTCAATCCCTCTATCAAAAAAAAAGAAATACTACCTTTCTTGTTTTAACGCTTCCCTTAAATCCACATTTTTTTTTCTTTTTATTTGTTTGCTTGGGCTTCCCAATTGAGAAAACGCCCAACCTTCCTTTTTCCTTGGGTGTCACCCCTTCCCCATTTAAATCGTCTTAAATGGGAAGGTGAAACACCCTTTTTTTTATTAGAATAAAAAAAATATTGTTAGTCTAATTTTTTTGCAAAATACACTTTATTATAGGTGCTTTGTGGATTTGAATTGGGGTCTCCATCCTAAAGAGTAACGAGCTCCACCAATGCACCAAGTTGTTTTTTGTTGCAATACCTTGCAACAATAACCTTTTTGTCTTCTTTTGACGCACTTTGCAGAAATAGTGTTTTCTAAAAAAATTTTGTGGGCACGGGGTTTCGAACCATACTCTCTTTCTGTTGAGGCAACCCTCCATCTCAGTGCGCTAACTCTTACTTGGTTGCACTTCTTTGCGACTAAAAACTACTTCAGTGATGAGTGATGTTCGAAATCGCGTAAGTATGCCATACAAAGTGGCGTGCGCACTGTTCATGAAGAACCAAGTTCTGAGAGTTATAAATCAAAGTCAAAATACATATGGCTAGTAAATCCTCAAATTTGGGACCCAAACGAGGAAAAAACCTTGTTATTTCATGTGAATTATTGGAAACCATGTATAAATCGGGTATGGTCCTGACGATGGCGATATTCACAAGAGATGATACTTTCGATATGTGCTTTGCGAATGTAGTTGAAATTGAAAATTTGAAACTAGATTTTTAAGTGGGTTTCGACTCCATCCAAGATCCAAATCCCTATATACTATTCAAATCTGATTGTTGGATCCGCTTGATCCATTTGGATCGACTCTTCATCCTTTTATCGTATCCATTCCAATAATTATAACCTTTATTAAATTTGAAAATTGTCGGAAATTTTGCGGGTTTTACATTGATACAGTGTCTTCAATTCAACACCTTCACAACCACCCCGCTAGCCGCGGTAGTAATACTGGAGAATTATTGTTTGCATTTAAAAGAAGCTTAATTGTCGCCTAAATATGTTGATATTAGGGGTAGGGCTGGAAAATGAGATGAGCTGCTTGTGGCTCTGCTCATGTTCAGCTTGTAAAGAGCTCATTTGAACTTGTGAAATAGGCTTGATGAGCTCGAGCATGAACACCCAATGTTTGTCTCCTCTAAGTGCAAATAGGCTCGTTTATTAATAATAAGTATATCCTACTTTTATTTTATATTATAGAATGAATATGGTTGAAGTGTTTGGCCTACAAGCAATAAGTTTAGAGTTCAAATCCTAATGCAGTTAGTTTGGGCTTGTCTTAGTAGATTTAAGGTCTAAATTTTATTGTTTTTAACTTTTAAAAAAATATATTTTTTTGTAAATATGAGATTGTACATATTCATCTCATTTAGCTCAGGCTTTTCATGAGCTTAAGCTCGGCTTGGCTTGACCTAAGAAACTAACCAAGCTTGAACACACCCTTTGTTCTGTTTGTTCTGCTCGTTTTCCAGCCCTAACTAAGGGAGACTTGATGCCTGTCCAACCCACAGCAAAAATTCTTTTAGAACACTTGTTCAATAAAACTTTGAAAATGAAAAAACAAAACTATCATTTCCAAAAAGATCAGCAAAAAGCGTGTTCCTTTGAGAAAAACATTGAGAACACGAAAATTTATATTAAAAAGCTTTTCAAAAAAACTAAACCATGAATCCAATTGGATCTGATGTTGGTTTGGATCCCAATGATTCATGAATTTGAATCTCATATTTCCTATTACCTAACTTGATTTCCAAAGATAAACCTTGTACATATGTTCATTTCTTTTACCCTATGTCATAGGGACATGCCATTTTTTTTTTTACCACAAGGAGACGTGCACTGACAGCTCCTGTTACCGCGCCGAGCAACGTCTCCACATATTTTGGTGTTTTACCCCTTTATATAAAATTAAAACTGGTTTCAATCTCGTTTTTCTATGCCCATTTTTTCAGCCGTCTATTTGAATGTGAAACATTCCAAATAACATATTATTATTTAATGAATTTTGCTGTTTGTGTTGTAACTATGGTTCAACCCGAGAGTGGATCAGGTCTGAGGACCGTTGGATAGAAAAACCGTCCAAGGCACCTGGATGCTGTCCATCATGAAGATGAACGGCACTCAAAACCCATCCAAAAGGTCGGTTTTGACCTAGATGGGCCCTATAAAAAATTCAGATATCGTTCACATTTTAGATGAACAACATCAATGATAGATAAAATGGACGGCTGAAAA
The DNA here is from genome assembly GCF_984573655.1 of Nuphar pumila. Taxonomy (NCBI): domain Eukaryota; kingdom Viridiplantae; phylum Streptophyta; class Magnoliopsida; order Nymphaeales; family Nymphaeaceae; genus Nuphar; species Nuphar pumila. Next base: position 95,763,781 of record NC_143253.1, read on the forward strand.
TCATCCAAAACAAAGTGCTTTTGGCAGGTGTTGGGTGCCGTTCATTTTCATGATGAAGGGCATCCAGCCGCCTTGGATGGTTCTCCTGTCCAAGACTCCTTGGACCCGATCCTCTCTCGTCCAACCCAGTGCGCATTAAAGATCAATAAGACCAATGACCCAAACTTGGGAAAGTTGGGAGGGGCAAAAAAGTACTTTCAGGTGTCCTCTTTCTCCTAACAAAACAACCAAATCAGCCTTTAACTCCAAAAGAACAAGAAATATTACCAACGGGCTTGTCTGGCAGGAGGAGTTAGTGCATGTCACCTTGTGTTAAGATGTTGCAAGTTCGAATCCCAATGGTATAATTGTATAACTGGTAGGAGTCTGCCTAACCCCAGCTTTTTCTGCTGAAAAAAAAAAACAAGAAATAATATTTGATCCACCTACTGCCCTTATTTCTCAAAAAGAACAAGGAATATTATCTGATCTACCCACTGAAAAAGAAACCATCTCCTTGGGCATGATAAAAGACCCTAACCACCGACGGCACAACCCAACCCTTAACATGGGAGGCATGGTTAGATGATCGGGCCTGAGTATTTTGCAAATAAAAAACACAGAAAAATCGCTACATGCACAGGGATTCTATGTTTTTTTGTGTGGCCCGAGTACTTTGTAAAGTACTTGGGCCGATCACTGGATCTGTTCTGTTTTCTGTGTTTTGTGTGGCACGAGTATTTTGTAAAGTACTCATGCCCGATCACTAGGGGTGGCAATCGTGTCGGGTTGGCGGGTCAGCATACCTCAACCCGAACCCGACCCATTTATTAAATGGGTCGACTGTGGCAAACACGAACCCAACCCATTTAATAAACGGGTAACCCGACACGACCCGCCAACCCATTTAATAAATGGGTTGGGTCAGGTAAACGGGTTCTCGGGTCAGGTTGGCGGGTCGGGTTGGCGGGTTGACCCACCCGCCTAACCCATTTATTAAACGGGTCAGCCGGGTTGGCGGGTTGGCATACCCCCAACCCGAACCGACCTGTTTAATAAACGGGTTACGCGGGTCGACCCGTTTATTAAACGGGTTGGCTTAAACCCAACTCGAACCCGCCTAAGAGGCGGGTTGGCCGGTCGGGTTGGTGGGTCGTGTCAGGTTTTGCCACCCCTACCGATCACTGGATCAGCTATGAGGAAGCGTATGCTGGCGCCAAGTCCTATCAGGATCAGTCCCAAAGCTGGGCCCCATATGCATAGACAGCCTAGTCAGGCTAGGGTTGGCCAACGATGGCCCCATCTACACTTAGAACCATTTAGGCAGGGGGCAGTCCTTGCAAATCGGTTCCACTCATCCCTTATGTCATCCCTATCTTAGTACCCCTCCTTGGGTTTCAAATCTAGATCATGGAGTTGTGGGCTAATTCTCAAATGACCATCAAACTGAATAGCACTGTTAATAAACATATCCAGCAGAGTTGCATATTTTTCAAGCACGCACGCAACGAACTTTTAACTTGGAATTAAGGATTTATATATGCTGTAGTTGGTTGTACTTGTACATACAATCCAGTTGGAATCTCATCATGCCAGTTGTTTTGATTAAATCTAACCAATAGATGTGTTCAGCATCTTGAATTAGTAGGAATGGACTTTGAATCATGTTTTATGAGTCTAGAAAAATCCATACATTTATAACCATTGATTTTTTGGATCGTCAGAAAAAAAAACTGTACACATTGGATTCTGGTGATCCAAAGCCTGTTTCCGTTAAGGGCAGTTTGGAAGTGAGAAAGATGTATGAAAAGTGATGCAAAACGAAAAATCCGTACAGATTTACTGGCCCTTTCAAATGGGAGAGATTTTTTTGCTGAAAGAGTTTTTCTAAAAAGTATACTTTTTTTTTATAGAAAACATTCCTCCATGGTAGGGGGTGGTCCAGGAATGTTTGCTACCAAGAGAAAATTTATTTTTACACTCCCCACCACCCATCTCACCACCACCCACTACCCTCCTCTCTCTCTCTCTCTCTCTCTCTCTCTCTCTCTCTCTCATTGTTTCACATTTTTTCACTATGTTTTTCTCATGCTAAACAAACAAGCCAAAAACTTTCTTTTGAAAAACTTCTCATATCAAAAACTTCCTATAAGAGTTTTTTTCTCTTCCAAACATGCCCTAAATAAAATAGGAAAATCACATCTATGTGTTAGATGTGAGAAAAAAACACCAAAAAGGGTCCCACCACTTTGCTAAGTAGATTGCACATACGATCGACTGTTTCAAATATATTACCATTAAGTAAATAACCCCACGATGTAGATGTCGTTCAACTCATCATACAAGATGATAAGTCTCCTTGCAAGAATAACTAAAACCCATTTTATTTCTGCCCTTTTTACCTCATCCATGTACATTCTTATTTGTCTCGGCAACAAAAATAGGAACACGGATCTCAGCATACCATGTCTCATAGGATCCATCATATGTTTATCCTAGTCATCCAACCAACGGCTAGGATTAGACCATATTCTAACCCTAAAGGTGTACTAATGCTGGTAGTCCAGATGGATCGGTTGGGCGGCTTGCATAGATATATGTTCTTTGACCCTCCATTACCAAGGCCTTGGATTGGTAAAACCCTTGAGGTCCCTCCTGCCTACCAATGAGTGCACCTAACTTCGACTTTATGACAAAGGACACCCCCTGTGGGTTTTGAACTCGCAACATCCTGTCAACTTGGTGACATTCACAAGTCACCCTTAATAGACGAGCTGAGCCCTAGTGGGTCATAGACCTAGGATCCCACAACATCATATGCCATAGGATAGGATCCTTTCTCAGGTTTTGAGGGTGTTTGTAAAATTAGTGATTTTGCTGGATATATTAGTTGATGGTACTAAAAGTTCAATCCAGACTTAGCCGACACAGGCATGAGAACCGTTCAAAATTTGAAACACACGCAGCAGATAAGCAGGCAAAAACAAATTAACAAAAAAAGGAAAAAATCCATTTAGGTGCCAACCTCTTACCCCTAATTTTAAATATAGGCCTCAAATTTTTGAATTTCCAAATATGGACCAAACTCTTCCTAAAAACAGCCAAATAAGGACTTGAGGTCAACATCCATCATATTAGAAAGCGTGAGCCCTTTTTAGTTTCTTGTATTGTTTAATGTTGTCAGTATCGGTATCGGCCTGAATTAATGGGCCACCGATTCAGCTGTATCCGCCGATACCCACACTCAAGTGAATAGTTCTGTATCGGTTACAAAATAATAATAAAATATTACATGTCAATCATAATGTGACGTGTCAAAACCATCAAAACAATAAAAAATATTAATTTTTAATATACATTCATTTATTTAAAAATAGCCGATTCAGGGGTGAAGCATATCTATTTTCTGTCGACGTGATGCATTTGGTCCATTTTCTATATCGAAAGTTGCAAATCAGCAACAGTCAAGACCGTCGCTACAGAGCCCATCCACAAAAAAAATTATAAAAAGAAAGCCCACAAGTCCACCACAGCTGGGGCTATCCGTTTCTCTTTCTCCGCTCATTGAATTTACAGCAACCATCTCCAAAATACATCTTATTAAATAAAAATATTGCAACAGAAATACAGTCGGCTTTCATTCTTTATTGTCTTCATCTTTTGGCAATCCAGTCTTATCACTGATCCCCTCCATCAACAAATCTGCATCTTCCCCCAACTCTGTCAACCTCTCCACTTTGCTTTGCTCCTAACCCAAGCATACGAGCAAGTCGTTCAGATGAAAATTAACCTGATCCAGGTTGTTATATGCATCAAAGAGGCTTTTAAGATCAAACCCCATCTAATTAGCCATCTAACATTTGGGACAACAATTTTTATGCTCATAGCCAGATATCAAGATCCAGGTCAGGCCCGGTATCCGAGAAACCTAACCCATGGACAGCCTACCTGCACAGTTGCACTCGCCATGCTCAATATCTTGATGGACATCAGCATCTGAATAGACACATAAGGGATCAGCCCGAGCTGGACCTGATCAGCTGCCTCCTTTTGAAATTGGAATAACTCGAGTACAATCTCTAAAATGCAAGCCATGCATTATTTAAAAATAGGCTAGGAATCATTGGTGGCAACATACTACATGCATGAGGAAATCCATCCATGGTACAAGAGCCAAGTGGCAGATCTGGACTTGATAAAATTCATGATGAAACCATTAGATCAAATCTCTGGCCATGGGAAGTACCACTGCAAATAGAGCTCCATTACTGCTGAACATTATTTGATTCATATCTTAGTGAAAGGGAAACGTAAACATTATGCTTCCACTAGTTTCGTATTTAGAGAATGTGCAGGGAAAAGATCAGGGCAGCATAATGACGAGAATTTGAAAACTTCATTTACCATTAACAAATAGTCACAAATATCACCAATATTCTGAAAATTTTATCACAATATTTTCAAACAATATTAAAAAAATGTGACATTTTAAAACGTCACCTATTTAAAAGAATCCTATTTTTAACCCAATACTTATGTGATAAAAACACTTTTTGTATTGTTTCCATATTAGTCCTTTTTTTCCTTTTGGTAGGCAAGCTGGACCCCCATGGGATCCCTCTGTTATGATAGTGCGAAGGACCCCATGAGGGTTACCACTATTCATATTTTAACTTTTATTTATATATTTTATGTGTTTACACACACACACACTACATATATATATATATATATATATATATATATATATATATATATATATATATATATATATATATATATATATATATATATAAAGAGAGAGAGAGAGATCAGTATTCCAACTACCACCTATTACAACATCAAAGGCCACGAGGAGCCCTCACAGCACAATATAAAACAGCTTCAGAATACCACTGAAGACGCAACAAAAGCGGCTATGAGTGTGCAATTTAAAAATGCCATACAGAACAATGAGAAAAATTATACTGAGAAAGCAAGCAGCACCAACAGCTGAGTCCAACAGGAACATCTTTTGGATAAAATAGTTATATACTTTACACTTTGCCGGACGCAGAATTAGATGCACCATACTCCAATTAATAAGAGGCAACACTAGCATATTTACAAAGGAGAATACCTTACTCTGCCTTTAAGAAAATAATTTACTTTGATAGCTTCTAGTTTGTGGACTAGAAACCCTTGACCTTTTCCTTCTCACTGGGAATCCTTGCCCTGAAACCAACGCAAAGAGAGCCCCCATATCCACCTTCTCCTTGTTTCTATCACTTTCAGCCTGGAAAAATCTGCAAAAAGACAAACAATCTTCTTTCAATTATCTAAAACTATTAGAAACCCAGCCAGGCGTAAATCAAATTCATTTCAACATATACAAAAATATTCATCAGTTTGAACAGACAAAATGCTCGTCTTTCCATTTATAATCCTTCCTATTTCTAACAGGTCTTGTGCCGTTTTAACCAACTATACCTCCGTTTCCCAGACTTGGTTTTAGATGCAAAGCATGTTGCTTTAGGCAATGCTGGGGTTGGCAAGACCCCTACCAGTTTATTGCTTGCAAATAAGCATCAAGTACAGCAATACAAGGAATGCAAGAAATACATATACTAACCTTCAAAAGGACAATTTTCTCACATATTATGAGGCACCAACGCTCAGCTCAATTAAAGACAAGGGCAATAAAGTGTTGCATCCTATGTTTACAAATGCTCACAAACAGCAGCTACTAGTTAAAAACGACGACACATTGAGGTAGTTTTTTATAGTCAAACTTGTCCATGTGCCTAAAGCTATTTAGTTTGTTTACAAACAAAATGATCTATAAGCAAGAGTAAACCCAATGAAGTATTTCAATACACATTTTAAATACGTCCAGGTGGTTTGTGTAAGATCTCAAGTTATAAGCACAAATTACAAAAATTATTGGATGACGGTCAGATCCTATTGGTCACAAACAACTTGACATTTTGTTTCAGTTAAAATGCAATAGCAATTAGAAGTGTGCACCAGAGAGGCAATCGGAAGACTTACTGATCTCTTATGATCTTGAAGGCTTCTTTTGTTGCATAGGGTAGTCCAGTTAATGGGTCACGAAACCTACATCAGCCATTCAGCCGACACATCAACATATGAGCAGATTGTGATATCTATACTCATAACACTTTTCTCATTCAAGCAAGCAAGCAGAAGACACAATTCCACCAAAAAAAGGAAAAAGAAGATTTCATAGGACACTAACTGCAAAGATTTCATAGGACACCAACTGCACCAATTTATGAACGAATTTCAAAACAAACAAGTTTAGTAAAAAGGGAAAGAGCAAAATTGAACATACTCAAAACATCTTGATTCTTGCAAGTGAATTTTTTTCAGAATATAAACCATAGGTTGCATATGGGTATTTAAGGTCAAAACCAAGAGCGATGGAACCAGACGGAAGCTTCTTAGGTAGGTGAGAAGCTCGCTTCCCGGAAACTCGTTTCGGAAGCGCGATACTCCTCGCTTCCGAAACTTCATGGGAAGCTCAATTTCCCCATGCTTCTATGCTTCTCATACACATGGTTTATGCATACTATATATTTTTCGCACGTTTCTTTTCATCTTTTTCATGCATTTTCTCTCACGCTTTCACTCACTTTCCATGTACTTTCTTTAAATTGGTAACCATCATTGTTAGATTTTAACAAAAATTTAACTCTTTTATAGAAAAATCATGAAATATAAGAATGATCAATTTCTTTTAGTTTTTATTTGTTTCTTGTTTGATTCCATATTGCTTAATTTTTTATTCATATTTCACTTTTAAATTGAAACTTTGCTTCCCGCTTCGTATAAATTTTAAAATACCTCGCTTCTCGCTTTCGCTTCCCGTATTCTTTTCCGCTTTCGCTTCTTAGTTTGGCAATCTTGGATGAAACCCTAGAGAGATATAAAGCTAAGTTAGCAGCCAAAGGATATTCTTAGGAATACAAAATTGACTATGAAGAAACACTTGCAGTGGCAGCTAGGATGACTAGTGTTATGATACTCATAGTGGTAGCTTCTAGCCAAAAATGGTTTATCTTTCAACTAAAAGTCAATAATGTCTTTCTCAATGAAAAACTAAATGTAAAAGTTTACATAGATCCTCCGTCGAGATTTGATACCAAAAGAGGTAAAATTCTAAAACTTAGAAAAGCCATGTATGTTCTAAAATAGGCTCCTTAAGCCTGGTATGATAGATTTAGTAATGTTATGATTCATTTGAGATTTCATTTATGTTATACTAACAGTACTTTCTTTGTTAAAGTGCAAATGTTAATGTTATTCTTCTGCTTTACGTAGATGACATGATTACTAAGTCACAGGGACTCGGGAAACCAGGTGCCGCACCCGCATCGACGCGACGTCGGTGCACGTGCGGGTGCGGCATCGGGTGCGGTCAACACGACCTTGGGTGCGGTCAACGCACCCGGGATCATTTTCGTCCATGTTTCGGACATTATAAAAAAATGATGAAAATGAGGATTAGGGCAAAAAAAATGCCCTAAACTCTCCTCTCCTCTCCTCTCCTCTCCCGCGCAGCTCAGCTCAAGCTCAAGCTCTCTCCTCCCGACGCTACCTCCTAGGCTCCACCTCTCCCTCATTGCAGGTACGTACCTTTTGACTCCCTCTCGCTCTCTTCTTGTGTCGGCAATGGAGGGGTCGAGCCCCCTTACTCCCTCTCGCTCTCTTGTTGGGTCGGCAGAGGAGGGGCTGAGCCCCCCCCCCCCCCCCCTGCACCCTCTCGCTCTCTTGTTGGGCCGGCAGGGGAGAGGTCGAACCCCCCTTGCTCCCTTTGATTTCGGCAAGGGAGGGGCTCGACCCCTCCCTGTTTTCGACATGGGAGGGTCCGAGCCCCCCCCTCTCGCTCTCTTGTTGGGTCAGCAGGGGAGGGGACGAGCCCCCCCCCCCCCCTGCTCCCTCTATTTTCGGCAGGGGAGGGGTCGAGCCCTCCCTCTTGCTCTCTTGTTGGGTCGGCAGGGGAGGGGCTGAGCCCCCCCCCCTTCCCTTCTCCCTTTGTTTTCGGCAGGGGAGGGGGTCGAGCCCCCGTCCCTGCTCCCTCTTATTTCAGGGGAGGGGTCAAGTCCCTCCCTGTTTTTGGAGGGGAAGGGCAGATCCCCCCTCTTGATTTTATTATATATAATATATATATTATATATTTTTATATCAAGATAATGTTTGTATAATTGATTTGAAATTTTGAATGTATTTTTTTTTGTGTTTTCAAGATAAAAATGACGGATAAAGGGAAAGGACTTGCGTCATCCTCATCCCAACATGTGAGTTTTGCTGCTAGTTTTGTTGTTAGTTGTAGTGGGATTGATGATGTGGAGTCACTATGGGTACATGTAAATAAACTTGCAAAAACTGGAGAAGGAGGTGGTAGAAACAAGAGATTTTGATGCAAGCTCTGTGAAAGAGATTTTGTTGGATCTTACACAAGAATGAAGACTCATTTGTTGAAGATACTAGTATATAGCATTTCAGGATGCAGAAAAGTTGACGAGGCAATGCGAAGACAATACAAAAAAATACAAAAAAAAATATGAGAAGAGAAAGACAATGACTGATTCTTGTGCAGTTAGTGTGCCATTTGCAAGCCACCAAGAAGATGTTGAAAAAAAAAAGTCAACGTAAGAGGTAGAGGAAGATGGAAGAGAAGAATTGGACAGAAAAGTCGAGAGGTATTTTTATTCTAGTTCACTCCCATTTAATGCGGCTAGAAATCCTTATTGGAAGGATTTAGTAACATCCTTGGCAAATTATAATTTGAGTGGATATGTGCCTCCAAGTTCAGAAAAAATACGAACCACACTTCTTGCAGAAGAGAGGGCAAATGTAGAGAGGTTGCTGGAGATTAAAAAATATTGATGAGAGCAAAATGGAGTTTCTATTGTGTCTGATGGATGGACAGATATTCAAAGGCGTCCACTGATCAATTTCATTGCTTATTCGCTTAGTGACCCAATATTCTTGAAAGCAGTTGATGTATCTGAGAAATATAAAAATGCAGAGTATTTTAAGGGGGTTTTATAGAAGTCATAAAAGAAGTGGGTGATCAGAAAGTGGTACAAATCATTACAGACAATGCTCCAGTTTGTAAAAGTATAGCGTTGAGTTTGGAGAGTGAGTACCCTCATATTTTTTTTACTCCTTGTGTAGCACACAGCTTAAATCTGACCCTAAAGAGCATCAACAACCCCAAAGAAAAAGAAATTCACAAGCATATGTTTTGTGTTCATGGATTGAAGATTTAGAAAGAAATGTCAAAAGCATTAGGAATTTTGTTGTTAACCACCATCGTGCTAATGCTATATTTAATGGGCATTCTGACTTGAAATTGTTGAAGGTCGCTGAAACATGTTTTGTGTCCATCATTGTGATGGTGAAGAGGACTAAAAGAGTGAAGAATGCTTTGGTTAACATGGTGACTGATGAAAATTAAACATTTTATCGTGTTGATGATGATATCAAGGCTCAAGAAATTAAAAAAATCATTCTTGATGATGAGTTTTGGGACATAGTGGTATACTTCATTCAATTTACGCAACCTATTTGAGAAATGTTAAGAGAAGTTGATAAGGATGAGTTCATGCTTCACAGAGTTTATGAAATGTGGGATAATATGATTGAAAAAATACAAGCTATAGTTTTCAAGCATGAAGAAAAAAATCCTGTATTGGATGATTCAGAAATTTTTAATCATATTCATTCAATTTTAGTCAGAAGATGGGATAAGAGCAATACTCATTTGCATTGCATGACACATTATCTTAATCCAAAACATTATACAAATAAGTAGCGGGCTGGTGGTATTGATCGTGTCCCTTCAAATTTAGACCCAGAGCTATCAAGATAGAAATATGTGTAAGACGGCCTTTTCCAGAAGCATATCTTCTACATCAAGTCACACAAGAGTTTGAAAAATTTTCATCTTCGAGATTATATGGACCGGCATTATTCGCGAGAGAATAGGATAATATAGATCCTATCACATGGTGGTCAACATTTGGATCAGAAACGCTTCTTCTCCAATGTCTTGCATTAAGATTGCTATGGCAGCCTGCTAGTTCATCTTGTTGTGAAAGAAATTGGAGCACATATTCTCAAATCCACAACATAAAGAGAAACAAACTCACCAGCAAGCGTGCAAAAGATTTAGTATATGTGCATTCAAATCTTCGATTACTTTCGCAAACCAATGATGAATACAGGTACTAATTTACTCTCTTAGTTATTTAATTATTTTTTAATTTTTCATTTATATTTGTATTGTATTTAACATTTTTAAATTGGGTTTGTAACACATACAAGAAACATCCAAATTTTAGGATGTAAACCTAGAAGAGTGTGACTTCGAAGGAGAGCATGATTTCAATATAACAAACATGGATTTAGCTGAGCCCAGTATTCCTTCTAATGATGCATTTGATGATGATGAAGAAAATTATTAAGATTCATTACTTCATCAAGATATACTTTGCTATGTAATTTAGTTCTTTTCTGCTTTACTTATTTGATTGATATTTAGGTTGATTTATGTAATTGTTTTACTTATTTGATTGATATTTAGGTTGATATATTGTATGCATGATGAATGATATTATGACAATGTTAACTGTTAAAACTTCGAAATTATATATATATATATATATATATATATATATATATATATATATATATATATTACATTTTTGCCCTGCCGCACCCCCGCACCCGCACCCATGTGACATAGCATGATTATAACAAGAAATGACAAACAAAGAGTTAATAATATTAAAAATATTTTAAAAGAAGATTTTGTTATGTCTAACTTGGGTTTGTTAAGGTATTTTTTAAGTATTGAGGTGGCATATTCTCTCAGAGGACATATCCTATCTCAAATGAAGCTTGTTGTTGACAATTGCACTAAGTATGAGATTTTAGATGACAAGAAAGTGGAGACTCTTAAGTTGGTCAATGCAAGATTGTGATTGAAATATGAGACTTTTATTGAAGATCACACCTTATAGATTGGGTCACTCACTTGCCTGTATATCACCAGACTTGATATAGCTCATATTGTTCAGTCAGCTAGTCAGTTTCGGCATGCTCCTACCATTGTGCACATGAGTGCAGATTTAAGGATTGTTTATATATATATATATATATATATATATATATATATATATATATATATATATATATATATATATATACAACTTAACAACTAACTGCAAAGATTTCATAGGATACCAACTGCACTAATTTATGAATAAATTTCAAAACAAACAAGTTTAGCAAAAAGGGAAAGAGCAAAATTGAACATATATACTCAAAACATCTTGATTCTTGCAAGTGAATTTTTTTCATAATATAAACCATAGGTTGCATATGGATATTTAAGGTCAAAATCAAGAGCGATAGAACCTTAGAGAGATATAAAGCTAGGTTAGTGGCCAAAGGATATTCTTAGAAATACGGAATTGACTATGAAGAAACATGTAATGAAATAGCGAAAAATACAAAAACAATGTCACTAAGGGTTTTACAAGATCATGATCACAAAAGTGCATAAGCACAAACCAATGCCACTAAGGGCTTACAAAATCACAATCACAATGTGCACAAGCACAAATCCATTATAGGACAAAATAATAGCCAACAAGGGGCAACAACACAAGCACTAAATGCATATTAGACATTAAGAAACTAAATAAAAAAGCATAAAATATAAAAATATTCATCTTTATTGAGCATAAATGCTTAAAAGAAGCATTGAAAAATGAAAGGGGATAAAAGCTCTTATTTATACACATACAAGAGATAGGGAGACCTCAATAGAGTTGTTAAACTACTCCAACAGCTATAAATACAGTTATTAGACTGTTCCAACAGCTCTATTGACTAGTCAACTCTACGTTGACTAGTCAACTCTACGTTGACTAGTCAAAAAAGAACCTAACAACTATATTTGGTATTTGACCAAATAGTCTTTATAAAAACAAAAAAAAAAGACAAAAAGAAAAGAATAAAATAAAGAATTAGTTTGCCCCTAATGGGCACAGCCTATTACAAGAACTGAAATGACCAAAATACCCCTAATGAGTATTTACCTATTACATCGTTTATAAATAATATATATACATACATACATATATATATATATATATGTGAAAATACATATAAGTACATGTATAACTTAAAAACTAACCGCAAAGATTTCATAGGACACTAATTGCACCAATTTATGAACGAATTTCAAAACAATCAAGTTTAGTAAAAAGAGAAAGAGCAAAATTAAACATACATAATCAAAACATCTTGATTCTTGCAAGTAATTTTTTTTTCAGAATATAAACCATAGGTTGTATATGGGCTACGTCACATGGGTGCGGGTGCGACACGGGTGCTGCACAATTTCAAAATATTTGGACACGTATATAATATATATATATAACAATAATAAGTCAGCTATAGCCCATTAGGGGACACGACTATAGCCCTGTGCAATGCAGTTGCACAGACTGTGCAATGCAGTCTGTGACCATGCAACTGCATTGCACAGTCTGGCTATATATTTTTTAAAATATATATATATATATTAGTTTTTTGTCCTAAAAATGGACCAAAATAGACTCAATCAAAGTTGACCGAGTCTATAAAGTGGATGAACTCAGCCCAGGTGTGTTGACCGAGTCTGACACCTGTTGACCGAGTCTGCCCCATGTCCGAAGCTGCACCTGTGTCGATGCGGGTGCGTCGCCTCCCCAACCGAGTCTGTGTGACATAGCATGGGTGTTGGTGCGGGTGCAGGGATGAGGCACTTTAAAAAACCTTGGGTGCGGGAGGGCAAAAATATAAAAAATTACATATATATATAATATTATATATATATATATATATATATATATATAATTTTGAAGTTTTAACAGTTAACAACAGTGAAATAAAAAACAATAATCATAATATCATTCATCATGCATGCAATAAATCAAATTAACAATTCTATTCTACATCGTAAAAACTAACACCACAATTAAATCAACCTAAATATATTATAGAAATAACCAAATAAGGCAAAAAAAAACTAAATTACATGCCAAAAGTATATCATACAATGTATATGATGATGAAGTAATGGATCTTAATAATTTTTTGCTTCATCATCAAATGCATCATAAGAAAGAAGATTAGGCTCAGATAAATCCATGTTTGCAATGTTGAAATCATGCTCTACCTCTAAGTCACACTCTTTTGGGTTTACATCCCAAAATTTGGATGTTCCTTGTATGCATTACAAACCTAATTTGAAAATGTTAAATACAATACAAATATATTTAAATAAAAAATTAAGGAATAGTCAAATAACTAATAGAGCAAATTAGTACATGTATTCATCATTGGTTCGCGAAAGTAGTCAAAGATTTGAATGAACATATACTAAATTCTCTGCACGCTTGCTGGTGAGTTTGTTTCTCTTCATGTTGTAAATTTGAGAATATGTGCTTCAATTTCTTTCACAACAAGATGAACTAGCAGGCTGGGAGAGCAATCTCAATGCAAGACGTTGGAGAAGAGGTGTTTCTGATCCAAATGTTAACCACCATTGATAGGATCTATATTATGCTCTCTCGCGAGCATTGCATGTCCATATAATCTCGAAGATGCAAATTTTTCAAACTCTTGTGTGACTTGATTTAAAATATGTGCTTCTTGATAAAGTCTAGTCATACACATATTTTTATGTCTTGATAGCTCTTGGTCTAAATTTGGAGGGACACGACTAATACCACTTTCCTGACACTTTTTTGTATAATATTTTGGATTAAGAGAATGTGAAATGCAATGCAAATGAGTGTTGCTCTTATCCCATCTTCTGACTAAAATTGAATGAATATGGTTAAAAAATTATGAATCATCCAATACAGGATTTTTCCTTCATGATTGAAAACTATAACTTGTATTTTTTTAATCATATTATCCCACATTTCATAAACTTTGTGAAGCATGAGCTCATCCTTATCAACTTCTCTCAACATTTCTCAAATAGGTTGCGTAAATTGAAGAAAGTATACGACTTTGTCCCAAAACTCATTATCAACAATGAATTTCTTAATTTCTTGAGTCTTGGCATCATCATCAGCACGATAAAATGTTCAATTCTCATCAGTTACCATGCTAACCAAAACATTTTTCACTTCCTTAATCCTCTTCATCATTACAATGATAGACGCAATTCAGCGACCTTCAACAATTTAAGGTCAGAATGCTTATTAAATATAGCATTAGCATGATGGTGGTTAACAACAAAATTCATAATGCTTTTGACATTTCTTTCTAAATCTTCAATCCATAAATATAAAGCATATGCTGGTGAATTTTCTTCTTCTTTAGGGTTGCAGATGCTCTTGAGGGTCAGATTTAAGTTGTGTGCTACACAGGGAGTCCAAAAAATATGAGGGTATAGAGAGCGAGTACTTGAGGAGTGAGGAGTGAAGAGGAGAGGTCGAAAGGCGTCGGGGTCGGCGGCGGCTTCAGGAGAAAAACTCGGGCAGGATAAAAACTAGGGCAAAAAAAATTTGCCCTAATCCTCCTCCCCAAAGCCTTTTCATCGGGCTTTTTTTGTCCAAAAATTGGACACAAATGACCCTGGGTGTGTTGACCGCACCTAGGGTCTGGTTGATTGCACCGGGTGCCGCACCCGCACCCACGTGGCCGAATCCTTGTGACATAGCATATGGGTATTTAAGGTCAAAATCAAAAGCAATGAAACTATAGAGAGATATAAAACTAGGTTAGTCGCCAAAGGATATTACTAGGAATACAGAATTGACTATGAAGATACACTGAAACCGACAACTAGGATGACTAGTGTTATATAAGGGTGGCAATCGGGTCGGGTTGGCGGGTCAGCATACCTCAACCCGAACCTGACCCGTTTATTAAACGGGTAACCCGACACGACCCACCAACCCGTTTAATAAACGGGTTGGATCGAGTAAACGGGTTGGCGGGTTAGCGAGCGGGTTGGCATACCCCTAACATGAACCCGACCCGTTTAATAAACGGGTTAGGCAGGTCGACCCGTTTATTAAACGGGTTAATTTAAGCCCAACCCGAACCCTCCTAAGAGGCGGGTTGGCGGGTCGGGTCAGGTTTTGCCACCCCTAGTGTTATAACACTCATAGTTGTAGCTTCTATCAAAAAAATCTTTCAACTAGAAGTCAAGAATGTCTTTCTCAATAGAGAACTAAATGTACAAGTTTACATAGATCCTCCGTCGGGATTTGATACCAAAAGGGTAAAATTCTTCAACTTAGAAAAGCCATATATGGTCTAAAATAGGCTCCTAAAGGCTGATATGATAGATTTATTAATGTTATGACTCATTTGAGATTTCATTCATGTTATACTAAGACTACTCTTTTTGTCAAAAGTGCAAGTGCTAATGTTATTCTTTTGTTTTACGTAGATGACATGATTAGAACCAGAAATGACAAAGGAGTTAGTAATATTAAAAATGTTTAAAAAAAATTGATATGTCTGACTTGGGTTTCTTAAGGTATTTTTTAAGTATTGAAGTGGCATATTCTCTCAGAGGACATATCCTATCTCAAATGAACCTTGTTGTTGACAATTGTACTAAGTCTGCGATTTCAGATGATGAGAAAGTAGAGACTCCTAAGGTGGTTAATATGAAATTGTGATTAAACGATGGAACCTTTCTTGAAGATCTCACACCTTATAGACAACTGATGGGTCACTCACTTGTTTGTCTGTCATCAGACCTGATATAGCTCATATTGTTCACTCAGCTAATCGGTTTCAACATGCTCCTACAGTTGTACACGAGTGCAGCTTTAAGGATTATTAGATATATAAAAAACTCAATAACTAAAGGGTTTTTCTTATTCTCATCATCTTTTTAAATTTACTTTCTTATACTGATGTTGATTGTGGAGGAAATCTCAATGATAGAGTCTCAACCACTGGTTTTTGTGTGTTTTTAGGAGACTCGTTGATTTCTTAGAGATGCAAGAAGCAACAAAAAGTCTCATTGTCATCTACTAAAGCCGAGTACAGAGTTATGGCTACAACAACCTTGAAACTTGTTTGGTTAAAAAATATTCTCAAAGATACGGGGAGTAGCTATCTCCAATCCTTCGAAGATGCATTGCAATAACAAAAGTGCCATTTACATCGTCAGCAACCACACCTTCCATGAGCGCACCAAACATATTGAAATGGACTACCATTATGTTCGAGATAAATACTTAAGAGGGACTATTGAGTTGTCGTATTTCGCTTCAAAATGTCAACTTGCAGATTTTTTCAATAAAGCTCTTCATACACCTAGTTTTTTGTTCCTTCTCCACAAACTTTCGGTGATCAGACCACAAGTTTAAAGGGGGGGTTTAAAATAGGTTGTATTGTAATATAATATATATATGTCTTTTACTAGGTAATGTCCATCAAGGGCATTTTTGTCTTTTTTACTCATGTAATTAGGGTTTTTCATTAGGGATAATTTTGTATTCATTTTCTTTTTATATTTTTTAGTCTTTTATTTATTGTCTAGGGCCTCTAGATTATTAAACCATAGAGTCGTTGGGAGCTCCGAACGACTCTATGGGAGTTCCCAATGGCTTGTTTCTTATGCCCTCTTATATATAAATAGGGACATCTTGTCCCCATTTCAACCAATGCTTCTCTTAAGCATTTTTTGTTCTCTTGTGCTAAGCCCTTGTAGGCTCATTGTGTTGTCCCTTAGTGTACTTTCTCTTGTAGACCTTACATTTGTATGCCCTTTGTCCATGCTTCCGCGTACTTCATTATACTTCATAGTTCATACTAAAGCTTATCTTGTTCGCGTTAAGATGATATTTCACTTGTCCACATAACTTCATACTAAACATATTTTATTAATATTAAGGTAATGTTTCACCCATCCATATGTATTTATTATAACTTTTTTACTAATATTTTCTTATACATTATTTTCAATAATTTTTAACCAAGATTTTTTCAAGAAAATCAAGAATTTTGAAAAACTCCCGAGATATTTCATTGCCGAGAATGATATATATAATTCCCAGCAACATACACATTCATTAGATAGTTCTTCATGTGTTTTAAGAAGAAAAGGTTATTCATAAGTGATGATTACAAGAGCAAGCGATAGCAAGTTAGGACCAGTGACCACTAACATGCATAAAGGGCAGAAAGAAACATATGATAAAGTATAAGGCAATGGTATAGTATATGTCCACATGTATTAGGAGGAGAATTGGGCAAAGCCATAACCAAGGGAGGTGTACTAGTAAAAAAATCCTCCATCATACCATAGGGATTTTTCGTGTGTATGTTGTATAGAGAAAATTTTGTTTTCAGTAGTTTTTGTCTTGCATTGAAAAAGATCTCTGAGAAAAACCTAAGCTTCTTTGTGTTTTGTGGTTTTTGTTGTTGCTGGAACTATGCAGTACTGTTCAGCAACTACACCCCCCTCCCCCCGAGGGTCAGCACAGCAGTTCCTGCTCTTGGGACATAACAACCAAATGATTATGACTACTGGAACAGGTTTTTTTATATTTTTGTAAGTTAAGGCCTATGTCACAGGGATTCGGCTAGCAGGGTGCCGCACCCGCGTCGACGCGACTCGACGCGGGTGCGGGTGCGGGTGCGGCACCGGGTGTGGTCAACCCGATCCTGGGTGCGTTGACCGCACCCAGGATCATTTAGGTCCATTTTTTTTGGATTTTTTTTTTAAATTTGCCCTATGCTGCGAAATTTTTTTAAAAAAAAAATCTGTTGACAGCAGCTGACAGCAGCTGTCTGTCAGCTGCTCGATTTTTTTTTAAAAAAAGCAGCTATGTCAGCTGGCTGACAGCAGCTGGCTGACTGACAGCTGATCTTTTTTTCGTAAGGGAAGGGAACCCCGACCCCCTATATATATATATTGACATTTTTGCCCCTGCCGCACCCCCGCACCCGGGTTTTTTGGAAGTGCCGAATCCCCACACCCGCACCCTCACCCATGTGACATAGGTTAAGGCTTACTCCTCACCTAAAAATGAGTGACCTGCCTCATTGCTGCCTTAATTCTTCTTAAAGTGTGATCGTTATAGAAAGCCTACTTGGCCATGATTAAATACCTTCTTAAGAAGAAAATCCAGATATAGGATCTGGTGGAGATGAGTATCTTCTGCTGGCAGAAGCAGACACAACAGTTAACAAGGTAACAATCAAGAAAAAAAAAAAAGATGCTCATGATTATTCAATATGGTAAGTACAAAAGATTTCAGGCCTAAGAGGAAACCATGCAACCATTACTAAAGATTCAAAATAGAGGAAAATTTATAGAAGGTCCAAGAAGATATTGAATATGATTTTAGCTTTCCAATGCCTTGTGTCTTAAAAACAAATGACATGGCTGCACTAACACAGTTTATAGCTACAAGTGGCAACCGGCTGAGTTACACTAACAAACAACATCAAATTCAGATCCTATGGTTGCAGAAAGCTTTTTTCTAGCACAAATGGGGTTGAATAAAGGGATTATATGAAAAAGTGATTTATTTCGGGTGTATTAGGCCCGCTTTACTATATAGTACGGAATGTTGGGCTGCCAAGAGACATCATATTCAAAAAATGAGTGTAGCTGAGATGCATATGCTTAGATGGATGTGTGAAAATACAATAAAAGATAAGATTCAAAACAAGGAGATACGTAAGAAGGTAGGCGTTGCATCCATTGAAAATAAGATAAGAGAGAATCGTTTACGGTGGTTTGGACATATTCGGCGAAGGCCTAATGATGCTCTAGTTAGAAGGATGGAGAAATGGGAAAATATATTAGTTAAAAGAGGTCGGGGTAGGCCTAAGAAGACATGGATGGAGGTGATAAGAAAGGATATGAATGCTTTAAACCTCACCGAGGACATGGCATTGGATAGAAATGAATGGAGGAGAAGGATTCATGTGGAAGACCCATAATGATTTTCTTTGTTGGTTCATATCGCCGACCCCAATTGTTTTGGGATGAAGGCGCAGTTGTTGTTGTTGTTGTTTAGTTAAGTACAAACCAATGATATAGTTGTACCAATCAGAATCCCATGATAAAAAATATAAAACTGAAGGGTACAGCAGCCTACAAGACTTCATGGGTGTGCACTGTGCACCATCTAGAGTCACCAGTCAAAAACATTCAGAAACCCAAATTACACTATCAGTGTCATTTGTAATTTATCGAGACCAGTCTGTCATGGTAAGGACAGGCACATTCATTTGTGCAGAAAGAGAAAGATGAAAATTAGCGTGATAGTTTATAGGACCAGAAAATTAGCTGGTTGGTGTACTCCAAAGAGAAGCTGCCAGTGGTCCATGCTACAGTGCAGCTTCAAAAACTAGTCATAGTATTAGCTCATGTGCAGAATGACATTATATTCTTTGTTCTTTGGCAAGTGAAGAATACCTTTCATATGTGTAACGTGTTATATGACTTAACTGAGTTTTGATCAACCACACTCATACTCAAGAAGAAATTGTAATGAAACAAGAGTGCACAACTATGTCACATGGGTGCGGGTGCGGGTGCGGGTGCGGGTGCGGGCGCGGGTGCGGGTGCGGGTGCGGGTGCGGGTGCGGGGATTCGGCACTTCCAAAAAACCCAGGTGCGGGGATGCGGCAGGGGCAAAAATGTAAAATTCATATATATATATATATATATATATATATATATATATATATATATAGGGGGTCGTTGTTTCCCCCCAGGTTTTTCTGCTGCTGCAGCTGACAGACAGCTGCTGTCAGCAGACTTTTTTTTTTAAAAAAAATCGCTGTTTCCCCCAGGTTCTTTTGCTGTCAGCAGCTGACAGCCAGCTGTTGTCAGCAGATTTTTTTTAAAAACAAAATTCGCAGCCCTGACAGGCAGCAGCTGTCAGCCCTGACAGACAGCTGCTGTCAGCAAATTTTTTTTAAAAAAAAAATCGCAGTCCATTTCATAGGGAAAATTTAAAAAAATAAATAAAAAAAAGGACCTAAATGATCCTGGGTGAGGTCAACGCACCCAGGATCGGGTTGACCGCACCCGGTGCCGCACCCGCACCCGCGTCGAGTAGCGTCGACGCGGGTGCGGCACCCTGCTAGCCGAATCCCTGTGACATAGGTGCACAATTACAATGCCAACGAAGGGCTACACAAGTGCACAAATATAATATGGTCTCTAATAGACCGATGACAATCTCATAAAAGAGATACACACAAAAGTATGAAATCCACAAGAACACAAAGCTCACAAGAGCACAATAGAAAAAAATATTGTATTAACACTTCAAATACTTTAGAAAAGCATTACATTACATAGAGAGGTGAGGCTCTATTTATAAAGCCTCACATACCTTTAAGGGAGGCAGTCCAACCTCCAACCTATGTAACACGGACTCTTCTAACAGGGCACTGCACCAGCATCGCACCCGCACCTAGGTGGGTGCGACACTTGGACACAACTTTCTTTGTGTTAGGTGAAGTCAACCACATTGTAGTCCATTTCTATCCAAAAGTAGATTCAATTAACCCTAATCAAGTCCATTTTTATCTACATTATATATATAAATACATAAATGCACACACATACACGTAGTGTTAACTTAAAACAATTTATATATATATATATATATATATATATATATATATATATATATACCCTCCCCACACCCAAGTTTTTCTAAAGTGCCACATCCGCACCCGTACCCACACCCGCACCTATGTGACATAGCCTCCAACGGTCATATTTATGACTGTTGGGGGCAGTCCAACGACTAGTTGGACTGTCACCCCAACAGTCATTTTGAATTTACAATAAAAAAACAAATAAATAAATAAACAAAAAAGACTTTTCAGTCCCCAATGGATTGTACTAAAATACATATTATGAAATAACAAAAATACCCTTGATATACGTATATTGTATAAATATTCGTATATTAGTTAGGTATAAATATATACACAATATTTTAACACTTCCCTCTCAAACTTATGATGAAATCACCAAAAGTTTGCTAAGGAGATACAAGAATCATGGTAGAGGAAGAGCTTTGGTGAAGAAGTCCGCAATCTGAAACTGAGCTTTGGTGAAAAAGTCCGCAATCTGAAACTCGGACTGAATATATGGTAAAGTAATCATCTCCTTCAAGTATTATTCGCGAACATAGTGACAATCCATCTCAATATGTTTTGTTTGCTCATGAAATGTGTGATTGTTGGCTATATATATGGCACTTTTGTTATCACAACCTATGTCACATGGGTGCGGGTGCGAGGGTGCGGCACTTTCAAAAAACTTGGGTGTGGGGTTGCGGTAATATATATATATATAAAGTCCAAAAGTTGGACATAAATGACATTAGGTACAGTCAACGCACCCAGGGTTAGGTTGACCACACCGGAAGACGCACGTGCACCTGCATCGCGTCGCGTCGATGCGGGTGCGGCACCCAGTTGGTTGAGTCCCTGTGACATAGATCACAACATAGTTTTGAAAGTTCTAAAACATCAACACCCATGTCTGAAAGTAATGATCTCATCCACACGATCTTGGTGGTTGTTGTAGTCAGCGCCTTATACTCAGCTTCCGTAGAAGATAAAGACACTTTCTGTTGTTTTTTGCATCGCCAAGAAATGAGAAAATCGCCTACAAATACACAAAAAACTGTAGTTGAGTGACGGCTATTGGGATCTTTAATCTAGTCAGAATCAGTATAAGCAATAAAATTTAAAGATGATGAAGATGATAAGAATAGCCTTTTAGATATAGTTTTCTTGATGTATCAAACTATTCTTAATACGACACTCATGTGAACCGATGTGGGCGTACATTGAAACTGACTTAGTGTATCAGTGTTATTAAAAACGCGCCTCAATGAGCAAAAAGCGCGTCTCGCCTAAAGGCGAGGGGCTTTATGCCATGAGGCGCATGTGTAAAGCGTAAAAGCCTCGAGGCGTGCGCCTCATAGGCCTTGAGGCACGCCTCAAGATGAGGCGTACATGCCTCGAAGCATTTGGTCAAATGAGGGTCAAAACCCTCATTTGACCAAAAAATAGGGCTTAAACAAAGCACCCCCGACCCTTTATGTTGTGATTTTGGTTTTTTTTCTCACCCCTCTGTTTTTTTTTCTCACAGCAGTCTCTCCCTCTTGGCTCTCACAGCATACTCGCTCTCTCGTGGTGGAGCCTCAAAACAGGTACGCTCTCTCTCATCTCCGGTTTTTTCTCTTTTTCTTTGGTTATCTTCTTCTTCTTATCTCTTCTCCTTCTCTTTATTCCTCTAGATTATATAACTCTTAGGGGTCGGACTAACCCCAACTTGCCTTTCAAAAAAAAAGATTTTAAGCCCTCGGTGGCTGCTTCCAAACTCAGTATCAGGCTGAATGCGACTCAGAAGGGTAAAGGGCGACCCAATTTTTATTTTACTAACTAAGATGCAATGTGTTAGTTTTTCATATATAAATTCTGAAGTTTACATTCAAAGGAAATTTATTCTTTCACATATTCCTATGTAGTTTATGTCTGAAGTTTGTCTGTTCTGCTTGCTAGAGATTAGTCGATTCAGCTTGTTAGAGATTATCCATGACTGAACCCTTTACATATGACATGATATTTTGCCTTTCGAGGGGTGCAAAAACTATTGTTTTCTTGACAGGCATGATGAGATATTTGAGTGCAACATACTTGAGTTCATGCTAAATTGGCAGTGTAGTTTGAACAAAATGAACAAAGCGTCATCGGAGGCAGTGTTACTTTATTAACATCTGAATGTCTGTGGAATGAGTTCAAGTGCACCATACACCCTCATGGTTCACAAATTAGAGGAAACATTTTCCTCATAATTTTGAGGCCTTCCTGTTGAATCTAATGACAACAGTCATATTATCGAGTTGACAGAAACTACACTACACTGACAAAGTTCATGGTAAATTAGCAAGTACTCTCTTTACAGTCACAATGATCTTGAAAACAAGTTGGCTTCCTTGACTGAATTTTAGAAAAGAAGAACGAGAACAAAAAGGTTTATGTGAATGGCTTTCTACCAGCATCCACTGCCTTCAACAACAAACAACAACAACTACGCCTTCATCCCAAAACAATTGGGGTCAGCGATATGAACCAAACAAGAAATTCATTTTGGGTCTTCCACATGAATCCTTTTCCTCCAATCATTTCTATCCAATGCCATGTCCTCGGTGAGGTTCAAAGCATTCATATCCTTTCCTATCATCTCCATCCAAGTCTTCCTAGGCCTACCCCGACCTCTTTTAACTAATATATTTTTCCATTTCTCCAACCTTCTAACTGGAGCATCATTAGGCCTTCGCCGAATATGTCCAAACCACCGTAAACGATTCTCTCGCATCTTATTTTCAATGGGTGCAACACCTACCTTCTTACGTATCTCCTCGTTCTGAATCTTATCTTTTATTGTATTTCCACACATCCATCTAAGCATCCGCATCTCAGCTACACTCATTTTTTGAATATGATGTCTCTTGGCAGCCCAACATTTTGTACCATATAGTAAAGCGGGTCTAATAGTCGCCCTATAAAACTTTTCCTTCAACCGCAATGACATTTTACGATCGCACAACACTGCCTTCGAATCCATTAAATACTCAATGTAAGTATACCTCACACACACACATGTCAGCATTTGTTAGGGACTAACATGCTTTGGTGAAGAACCCAATGGCAAAGTTCAAGTATGTTTTGATCATTTATTACTTAGTGGCAAAGTTCAAGTATGTTTTTTCAGTATTTATTTGAGATTTTTTATTTTTTGTTGGTTGTTGCTTCATCAATAAAGAATTTTTTATTTATTTATAATTTTAGATATTTTTTATAGTTTTTTTAAGTTTTTTTTTTAAATTGAGGCTTATGCTTTACGCCCCGAGGCTTATGCCTCGCCTCAGATTTTGGTGGAGCGCCTCCCTACGCCTCAACGCTTTTCACAACATTGGTGTGTACTATATGCGCAATATTTGGCCTGATAATTCAGGTACATTAATGATCCGATAAGTTGCCTAGAACGAGTTGGATCATCTAATAACACTCTGTCTTCAGCTCTCATTTTTGCATTTATCACTTCAGGAGTATCGACATATTTTGTGTCAGTGACTCCCGAACGTGCAATAATATCAGTAGCAAACTTGATTTGAGACAAAATGTACCTTATTGGAGAGTATGCTATTTCAATTCCTAAAAAATATCTCAAAAAACCAAGGTCAGTCATATCAAAGGATTTTTTAAGCATAATTTTAATTTCTTCAATTTCCTTCTGATAACTCCTAGTGATGATCATATCAACAACATACAAAAGGAGAATGATAAGTGAGGTACCTGTAGATCTTACAAAAAAAGTAGTGTCAGTGTAACAAGATTTAAATCCAAGGTTCAACACAGTTTCACTAAAATGATCATACATACTTTACGATCTTGTTTAAGTTCATATATAGCTTTTTGAAGACGAAGAACCATACCATTTTCAATAGTCTGACCAGGGGGAGGATCTATGTACACTTCTTCATTTAAATTTTCATTTAAGAAAACATTCTTAACGTCTAACTGATATATATGTCATTTCTTAATGGATACTAATGCAACTAGAGCCTTAACTGTGGTCATGCGAGCTACTGAGGCAAATGTTTACTCATAATCTATTCTATATTCCTGAGAGTATTATTTTGCAACTAATCTTTCTTTATATCTTAATAGGGATCCATCGATCTTTGTTTTGATTTTAAAAACCCATCTGCATCCTATTGTCTTCTTTCTCTTGGGAAGAAATTCAACTGCACAAGTATGTGCCTTATGTAATGCATCTAATTCTATTTTCATAGCTTCTATCCATTCTTTTATGTTTTTAGCTTCTTTGTAGTTAGATGGTTCATAATATGAATGAATTGCTAGAAGGCAAGTCCTATAGTTTGGAGAAAAAAATTCATAAGAGACAAACCTATTTAGAGGCCTATGTATTCGTTCAGATCTTCTAACACTAGCTTCTTAAACATTTGTTGATTGATTATACCTTTCAAAAACACATGAATGTTCCCCATTATCTCGTCTAGAGTATTAGAAGAGATTATGAGTTGGTTCTCTTTCTTCACTTGAGTCATTAATAGACTCAAAAATTATTAATATCATTATTATCAATAATTTCATTATTTGATTTAGGTAACAAATCAAATAAAAAGGCATACTCGGATTATTCCTTAGGTTTTTATAAAACAAATCCATTTTCATTTTCAAGAAAAGTAACATTTCTAGAGACATAAAGTTTATCATTTATTTGATCATAACATCAATAGCCTTTTTTATTTTCAGCATATCCAAAAAAAAAACATTTTATAGTTTTAGGAAAGATTTTGTTATAGTTTTCAAGAAGCACAAAACATTTGCATCCAAATACCCTTAGCCTTTTCAGAACAGGAGAAATTTTAAAAGGTTTTTCAATAGGAGATTTGTTTTCCAACGTTTGAGAAGGCAATCTATTTATTAGATACAATGCGAAAAGAGCGGCTTCGGCCCAATTTTTTTTTTTGAAATTTCTTTTGAAGTGAGTAGGGTCCTAGTAGTTTCAATAATTTGACGATGCTTTCTTTCAAAAATATCATTTTGTTGGGGGCCTTAGCACAAGATCGTTGGTGTAAAATGCAATGAGATTTTAGATATAATTGAAATTCATTTGAAAGAAACTTTCTCCCAAAGTCGGAGCGGAAGACTTTAATATTTGTTTTAAATTGATAAATTTTAAAAACAAGAAAAAACTTCAGATTTGAGTTTAAAGAAGTATATACAAGTATGTCTACTAAAATCATCTATGAATATAACATAATATGAATAACCATCTTTTGACATAACGGGAGCGGGACCCCATACATCCAAAAGCACTAATTCAAAGATTTCATTAGTCAAAGAAGTTCTATATCCAAAAGGCATCATTTGCATTTTCTCAAGTATACAATATCATATACAAAATCTTTATCCTTACAATTTTTTTTAAAAAATAAAAATGAGATAATTTGGATATACTTGGGTGTCCTAATCTTTTATGCCAAAG
Organism: Nuphar pumila; assembly: GCF_984573655.1. Lineage (NCBI taxonomy): Eukaryota > Viridiplantae > Streptophyta > Magnoliopsida > Nymphaeales > Nymphaeaceae > Nuphar > Nuphar pumila. Next base: position 95,789,873 of record NC_143253.1, read on the forward strand.
ATCTAAATTAATGTCTTTAACATAATACAAAAAAAGTTTTGGGGTAAACATAAGGAATCCATATAGTAAAGATCTCTTCTATGGCCTTGCCTAATCAGCTTCTCTGACTGGAGATCTTGCACCCAACAAGCCTTAGATGAGAAGAATACTTTACACCCATAATAAAAAATTTGAGATACCGAAAAAATGTTTAAGTATAATTTTGGAATATTTGGAACAAAAAAGTTTTTTGAGATATTGTTGAGGTTTCCTATACTTTTAACTTTTAAAGAAGTACCATCGAGGGTTGATACACATGAAAAATATAAATTAGTACAATCAGATAATAGAGACTCATTGAGTCATATGAAAAGAGGCTCCCAAATCCAAAATCCAAGAACACTTACTCTGAGGAGAAGAGGAGGAGATGGCGGTGCCGGATGTATAAGGAGTGACTTTAAGAATTTGTGAGACAGCCTCTACTATTTGGGCAATTCTCAAATCATTGAAGTAGCCCCCTTTTGATTCTTGAACTTAGGATAATCTGGTCTTATATGCCCTAGTTTCTTACAATGATGACAAATAATTTTACCTTTGTATCTTCCCCCATTATGTCCTCCATTGAATTTTCTTTCAAAGTGAGGTGGTTTATAAGTTTTTACAAAATTTTCGGGTCTTGAAACGGCAAGAACCTCATCATTAGACTTGGGCATTCCAAGTCTTGTTTCTTCTTGACAAATTTGAGGAAGAGCCTCACTTATAGAAAGAGTCGAAGTCCTATAAAGCAAAAAGGACCTAACTTCCTCAAATTCCGATCGGAGACCATAAAGAAAAGAGAAAAGGTTTTCTCTTTCAACTTGTAATTTCCTTATTTCAATAGTCGAACCTTCACATTTTGGTTTTAACATATCTAGTTTATCCCAAATAGGAGATAAAATACCATAAAAGTCTCTTACACTTTTATCTCCTTGTTTGGTATTACGTACATTGTCTTAATATTTAATATAACCTAGTCATATTCTTTCGGATGAAGGTACTCTTTAAGAAAATCCATGCATCACATGCCCTTATAAATTTTGAACTCCATAGTATTCATGAACCATGAGAGAATTTGAGCATGACTAGCTTCCCAATCCTCTAGCTTCTTTTGATATTCTTGCAAAGCTTTCTTTTTTTCTTCAAATAGAGCTTTGACTTGATCTCCTTCTCTTCTTGTCAATTTGAGTTGAGGTTCATTAGTGATTTCACTAACAAACCCCAAAGCTTTTTACCTTTTATGTGATTCTCCGTAGCAGTCGCCCATATCAAATAATTGTTTTCGTTTAGCTTAAGAGATGATGGAGGCGGAATCTCTTTCTCCCATAATAAAGAATTCTTGTACAAAAGGAGTGGATGAGGACTAAAGGTTGAAGAGCACTACCAGAAGGAGAGCAATCCCAAGATAGCTTTCACTACTCCAAGAGCCTAGCTCTTATACTAACACTTCAAATGGTTTAGAAAAGCATTACATTACATAGAGAGGTTACCTTTAAGGGAGGCAGTCCAACGACTGTCAGCCCAACAGTGATTTTGACTTTACAATAAATAAACAAAAAGACTTTTTAGTCCCTAATGACTGTACTAAAAATACATATTATGAAATGACCAAAATACTCCTGATATATGTATATTGTATAAATATATGTATGTCAGTTAGGTATAAATATATACACTCGAGTTACCGGAAGCTTCTTAGATAGGTGGGAAGCTCGCTTCCCGGAAACTCGCTTTGAAAACACGATACTCCACGCTTCCGAAACTTGATGAGAACCTCAATTCTCCCACGCTTCTCCTATGCTTTCCACATGCTTCATTTATTCTTCTTATATGTTCTACTTACTTTTCATATTTTTTATGTGTTTTTTCTCACTCTTCTCACTCACTTTCATGTGTTTTCTCTAAATTTGTAGTCATCATTTTTAGATTTTGTTAAAATTTTAATTCTTACACTAAAAAAATCATGAAATTTAATATTAGTCACTTTTATTTTAGTTTTTATTTGTGTTTCATTTTGATTCTCATTCAATTCTTATATTTCTTTTTTTATATTCCTCGCTTCCCACTTCCTATACATTTTTAAATACATCGTGTCTCGCTTCCGCTTCCCGTATCGTTTCTCGCTTTCGCTTCCTAGTCTGGCAACCTTGATTCACACAGTATTTTAACAGAAATGACTTTCTCCGCAAGAGTTGTCTTATTTCTTATTGTCTTTGTTGACCTAAACTGGTTTGCATCAATGGCTTTAAGAGAAAGGGCAGCAAATCACAATCATGTTCCGTCATTTCTTCAATAGCAAACAAAGAACTTCAACAATTTGTTCAATGCTCAACCAACTGAAATTTTTTCTCAAAGTATACTTTCACAGTGATGCCATATCATGATTTGACTATGCATGCTTATGAGGCTTCTGCCTAAATAAAATTTCTGAAGCAAGGGATGTTCATAGATTATTCAACAAGACCACAAAAGAAACAACTACAGAGATTAAGATCACTATTAAGCAAAGAGATATTACTTGGCAGGCATAGAGGTAACAGCACAAACAACTTGTTCTGGATCTGCATAAATCATAACAGTGTGGAGCTTAAAGCCAAGGAACAAGACAAAAGCAAACTATGAATATGGAAACAAGACATGCAACAGTTTCAGATGGGGCAGCAGAGGGGAAAAAATAAATAAATACAAGGGAGCAGTCAACATCAAAATTATTGTATCTGACATCAGTAAACATATGGAATGAAACTCAACAAACTATACCAATAAAAGATTTATTAGAATATCCTGTCAAACAACACCGTTATACATATTATATATTATGCAAGCCAGAAACATGGACAAGGACAGAGTACGCTAGTACAAAGCGGTTTCTACATTGATCTGGGAATACACCTAGACACTCCAAAAAAGCTTATTAAATGGGTCAGCCATATCAGAATGATTCGATCAAAATACTCCTGAAAAGTCCTCTTCCTGGAAATGGTGTCTGACTTGTCGAGAACCAATGTAGAATCAATACCAATCAACAAGACAAGATCCAACTAGGCTGAGTGCTCAATCAATTCAGATCTGATAGAGTTAAATGTGCCATTCTATTATTATACTTCAGAAATAAGCTCTCATGGGGAACTTCCATCACCAATCTTGGAAAACATCAACCAACCAGGTCCCCCTTCCCGACTATTGATGGCACTTCTTTAAGCGGGCTCCTTTTGTGTACTGACAGTTGGAATTCCATGTTTTCAGCCAGTGATGGTCATCGATTATCCTTCCTGTTATTCCAATCACCCTCAGACTTGTTCAAAGATACAGAAGAAACAAACTCGGTAAACTCTGTGATGGATTCCTTCATTAGCAATTGTGTCAAAAGTGAAGAAAAGACTTAAGTGATTGCTTGCAGTTTGGTAAGTAATGGAGTGATTAATATGTGCTCACATGGAATTTTCACAAAGTTCAATCACTCTGACACCCCTTTTGATAAGAATAGGCAGGTAAAGTTTTCTTGAACTCTTCTTGTCCTTGACACTAGAGAAATTCAGATCCATCAAGAACAAAAATGTTTGGATTATTAAGTTCACGCCTACAATATAAGCAATTAAGCATCCAACTTGAAACTTTAAATTAAGGCACACGTTCCTCATACCACCAGTCTCCTTTTCATGATGGGTAATTCTTTCTCTCTTTAAGAACCAGTAATTCTCTTTGTCCTTATTAACTCCATCATTATCCACATTTCATCCTCAAAACTATCAGCCAATTTTCTTGAAATGGAGGGTAAAAAGAGATTTTGAGCTCCATTTCACAAAAAAATTATCTTTAATATTTTTTAGGAAACTTTTGACGTCATTTAGATGGACAGAGCCTGACTTAAAACATCAGGCCAACACAGAAGACAACTTCATGAAGAAATGAATGGTAAGAGTGGTGTTATCTTCCTCCCTAGCCATGTCTTTAGGTCTGCTAATATAGAAAAGGCACCACAAATCTAAGAAAGTGCATGGGTCCTCCATGGATAACCTGTTGCTAGCATAAGCACCAACGACACCCTACTATTTCTTTCGCCAAGCAGAATGTATGCACTTTGAAATTTTAGCCTTTCATCTGAAAGAAAAAGAGGGCCTCTAACAAAGTTCACCAAATCACCAAAGTCGACACACAAAAGAGCCACAAAAAGGGCTCACACACAAAACCGACAAGAGGCTCACAAAATATAAAAAATAATGTTTTATTGTATTAAAATATGCAAGAAGCATATTACATAGAGAGGGGGGTCTCCCCTATTTATATACAAGAGAGAGAACACAAGAGGGGCTCAAATAGAGTCGTTGAGCTAGTCCAACAACTCTATTTGTAGCCGTTGGACTAGCTCCAACAGCTATAAAACTAGTCAACATTATATTGATTAGTTCAAATGGAACTGAATAAAAAGATAAAGTATCAAACAAAAGAAAAATATTTACATCAAATATATATATATACAACTTAACACTCCTCCTTAAACTTACGGTACAATAAGTGAAAGTTTTCTTAAAAGGAAGTGAAATCTGGGAGCGAGAGGTTTGGTGAAGAAATTTACTAACTGGTATTCTGATGTAACATAAGGCAGATCTATAGTCCCATGTAGATACTCCTCTCATACGTAGTGACAATTCATCTATATACGTTTATTGTGTTCATGAAATCTATGGTTGTTAACAATGTAAATTGCACTCTTGTTGTCATAGCACATTCGTGAGGCTCCAGACACTTAAATTCTCATATCAACCATAGCCCGGTATTCAGCTTCAGTTGACGAAAGTGAGGCATTCAATTGCTTCTTGCATTGCCATGAAATTTTTCACCTAAAAATACACAAAAACTCATGGTTAAGTATCGGTTATTAGGATCACCTCCCCAGCCAGCATCAATATAAACAATTCAATCAAATGTAGAAAAAGTAGATAAAAAAAGATCTCGAAAAATAGAAGTCTTAATATATCTAATAATACGCAAGATCGCTCTCATGTGAACAGAAGTTGGAGCATGATGAAATTGGTTGGATGTATGAATTGCATGAGCTATATCAGGTCTCGTAATTGATAGATAAGAAAGTACTCTGATAAGTTGTCTTTACGAAGTTGTATTTTCAAGTGGTTCCCCATCATTAATTCTCATCTTGGCATTGACAACGTCGGGAGTGAAAGTCTTCTTATCATCAGAGATTTCAGACTTGGAAATAATATTTAGAACTAATTTAGACTGAGTCAATAGATAACCGGTAAGAGAATAAGCAACTTCAATTCCCAAAAAATATTTTAAAAAACTCAAATCAGTCATTTCAAAATGTTTCTTGAGGAGTTTCTTAATGTTTTTTACTCCCTATTTACCCCTTCCTGTGATGATCATGTCATCTACATAGAAAAAAAATTAATAATATATCAAAAATCTTAACAAACAATGTTGTGTCAATCAAACAAGATTGAAATCCAATATCAAGTATAACTTGACTAAACCTGTCATACCAAGCTTTCGATGCTTGTTTAAGACCATAAAGGACTTTGTCCAAACGAAGAACTTTTCTTTTAAGGATAATTATAGCAGGTAGTGTTTTTATATAAACTTCTTCAACCAATTTTTTATTAAAAAATAAATTTTTAACGTCCATCTAATATATAGGTCATCTTCTAACAAAAGATAGAGCTACTAAAGTCCTAATTGTGGTCGTCCTAGCCACTCGGGCAAAGGTTTCTTCTTAATCTATGCCATATTCTTGAAAGTATCTCTTGGCAACTAATATGAATTTGTATCTTTCAAGAGTTCCATCACTCTTGGTTTTCACCTTATACACTCATCTAAAACCTATTGGTTTCTTTTCTTAGAGAATGTCTTGAATAGCCTCAATATTGGCTCTTTCTAAAGCTTCTAGCTCTACCCTCATGGTTTCTACCCATTCAAAGTGTTTTTTTGCTTAAGCATAGGTCAAGGATTCTATATAAGATTGTATTAATGCAATATAGGGTTGGTACCTAAGTGAAAAAGAGTCATAAGACACAAATTTCTCAAGGGGGTTTGAGATTCTAGATGACCTTCTAGTTTGTATTTCCGGTTGGTTTTCAATATCAGAATATCTTTCAAGTGCACATAGACGTTTAGAATCACTACGCCTAGAATATTGTATACAGTTTTGATCCTCACAGGATTGCTATTCTTTAATTTCATCATCATGAGATTGTTCTTCACTCGCTACATCATTTCTAAGCTCATGACCTTTATCAAGATCAAAATCACAATCATCATATTTTGGAACTAAATCCAAGAAAAAAGAATACTCAATTATTTTCTTAGATGTTTCAAATTCAAAGAATCTTTCCGTTTCTAAGAAAGAGACATTTCTTGAAACATATAGTGTTATTTTTAAAATAAAAAACCTATAGCCTTTTTGGTTATTTGCATACCCAAAAAATACACAAGAAATAACACGGGAAGAAAGTTTATCATTCTTGTTAGTAAAGACAAAACATTTACACACAAACTCTCAATCTAGAATAATCAGGGATTAATTTAAAAAGTTTTTCAATTGGTGACACATTTTGCAAAGAGGGGGATAGCATTTTGTTGATGAGATAAACAATCAATGTAGCTTCAGCCCTAAAATCTTTTCGTACTTGATTTGTTATAAACAATGTTCTTATTGTTTCTCTAATATGCATGTGCTTCCTTTCTGTCATTTTGTTGTGGAGTGTAAGGACAAGATTTTTTGTGTGATGTCATTTAGATTTAGGTAATTTTTAAAAAAAATTGATAAAAAATCTCTTCTTGAATCAGTGCGAAAGATAGAAATATCATTTTTTTAATTATTTTTTACCAAATTGTGAAATATTTGAAAATATAAGAAAACTTCATATTTATGTTTAAGAAAATAGATCCAAGTATGTCTAGAACTATGTCACAGGGATTCGGCTAGCAGGGTGCCGCAACCGCGTCGATGCGACTCGACGCGGATGCGGGTGCGGCACCGGGTGCTGTCAACCTGACCCAAGGTGCGTTGACCGCACCCAGGGTCATTTTTTTGGATTTTTTTTAAAAAAAAATTGCCCTATGAAATGGGCTGCGGAATTTTAAAAAAAAAATTGGGTTGCTCAGCCCCCTGTCGACCAACTCCTCACAAAGGAGAAGAAAAGGAGGGAGGGTTTTTCACCTCGAAAGGCCGCAGCAACGGGGCCGTCGGGGTTGCTCGCTGACGGCGGCGATCATCGGGAACCACGGCAACCATAGCAGAGAGGGGACAGCGACGGTGTTGTCGCCGGCAGCTGTAAACGTCAGGTGGCCGAAAGAAACGAGACCACCGATGTAACAGGGAGAGAGGCTCAGTGGAAGGGGCGTCGACTTTCCCGGCGTCGGGGTTCTGGCGCAGCCGATCGCCAGTCAGGAGGTCGCCGCTGATGTCGCAGGTGGCCGTCGGGAGGTCTGCCGAATTCAGAGAGGGGGAGGCGAAGAGGCTCGGAGGTCGGCAACGACAAGGGACACAGGCGGCGAAGGTGGGGGATCACTGGAGCTTGGAGGTTGTCGTCGGCTTCGATCGCCGACGTCCTGCGACACAGAGGACGGAGAGGGGGGGTGCTTGCGTCGTCGGGGGGTCTACCGAACTGAGAGAGGAGGCGAACAGGTGGTCGGCGGCGAGTCGGCGGTGCTCGGTGGCCGCAGGGAGGAGCGAGAGGAGAACGGGCGAGGGGAGAGAAGGGGCGAGGGTTTTTGCCCCTCGCCCGAGACACCTGCGTCCTTTAAAAGACGCAGGTTCTTGAGGCTTCGAGAACCGGGTTCGGGTTAGGCTTGGGTCTGGTTCGGACCCGGATCCGGGCCCGACACAGGGGACCAAACCTCGACACGTGTAGGGCACGTGTCTGACACGTTCTTTTTTTTTTACGGGCATTACACATGGACCTTAACAGCTACCATACATTCATACATATACACTATACATGATATATATATATATATATATTTACATTTTTGCCCCTGCCGCACCGCCGCACCCGGGTTCTTTGGAAGTGCCGAATCCCCGCACTCGCACCCATGTGACATAGGTCTAGAAAAATCAACAACTACGCCTTCATCCCAAAACAATTGGGGTCGGCGATATGAACCAAAAAAGAAAATCATTCTGGGTCTTCCACATGAATCCTTCTCCTCCAATCATTTCTATCCAATGCCATGTCCTCGGTGAGGTTCAAAGCATTTATATCATTTCCTATCATCTCCATCCAAGTCTTCTTAGGCCTACCCCAACCTCTTTTAACTAATATATTTTCCCATTTCTCCATCCTTCTAACTAGAGCATCATTAGGCCTTCGCCGAATATGTCCAAACCACCGTAAACGATTCTCTCTTATCTTATTTTCAATGGATGCAACGCCTACCTTCTTACGTATCTCCTTGTTTTGAATCTTATCTTTTATTGTATTTTCACACATCCATCTAAGCATATGCATCTCAGCTACACTCATTTTTTGAATATGATGTCTCTTGGCAGCCCAACATTTCATACCATATAGTAAAGCGGGCCTAATTGTCATCCTATAAAACTTTCCCTTCAACAGCAACGGCATTCTACGATCGCACAACACTCCAGCTGCACTTTTTCATTTCATCCACCCAACCTTTATCCTATGATTTACATCTCCATCGATTTCTCCATACTTTTGAATGATAGATCCCAAATATTTGAAACAGTCATCCACCGGTATTTCTTGCTCACCAAGCTTCACTACACTCCCATCACTACTTCGTTGCTTACTAAACCGACATTCCATATATTTTGTCTTACTCTTACTCAACTTAAAACATCTTGCTTCCAATGGCTATCTTTGTAATTCTAACTTAGCATTAACCCCAGCTCTAGAATCATCAATCAAAACAATATCATCAGCAAACAACATACACCACGGCACATTTTCTTGAATTGATCTCGTAAGCTCATCCATCACTATAGCAAATAGAAAAGGGCTTAATGCAGATCCTTGATGTAACCCAACCGTTATAGGAAAATTGGTTGTCACCCCTCCACAAGTGCAGACATTGGTTACTACTCCTTCGTACATATCTTTAATTATATTAATGTACTTGAGAGAAACACCTTTCTTCATCAACGTTTAGATATAAGTAAATCCACGTTTAGATATCACAGGCGTTGGGCCCCAAACATCTGAATGTATTAACTCAAGCAGTCTAGAAGAAACAAAAGTTCTTTCTTGAAATGGTAATTTCTTCATTTTTTCAAGAATATAATCTTCATAAGTAAAGTTTTCAGAATTATAAAAAAAATTAGATTTGAAAAATATTGAATTTTGAATAAATTAGAATAACCAAGACTTTTATGCTACAAATCCAAATCTAATTTTTTAACATTACAATAAAAGGTATTCTTAGGTATTTTCAAAAAAAACCATTTAGTATAAACCTCATTCTCTATAGCCATCCGCAATCAGCTTTCTTGATTGGTGATCCTGCGTCCAACAACCATTAGATGAGAAAAAAATATTACATCCATGGTCAGATATTTAAGAAACAAACAAAAGATTTAAATTTAATTTAGGAATATATCTAACTTTTGAAAAAAAAAATTGAACTTTGAGAAATATTTTTGAAATTTCCTATTCTTTTTATCTCAAGAGAAGTAACATCGTTAGTAAACACAATTGACCTACTTGAGTTATGACCCGCTTGAGTTATGACATTCAGATAAAATATCACCATTTAGTATCATATGAAACGAGACACCTGAATCAAGAAGCCAAAGAGATTTATCGGGATTAGGATCAGAGAAGTATGAAACATCGACTTCAGTTAACGAAGATGCTCCTTTGAGGAGAGGTTGAAGATCCTTCACTAGTTGAATCAAAGAAATGTTCCCAATAGATTAATCTTGTGTGGTTCTAACATCATTTGACTCTTGTGAGGCAACATTCTTCTCTTATGTCCTTTCTAACTTAGGACAATATGTTTTGATATGACCCGGTTCATGGCAATAATAACAAATAATTTTTTCTTCTCGTATTCATTGCTTTGTTTTCCATAATACTCATTACTTTGCTTTCCATAGTGAGGTGGTTTGTACATACGAACATAGTTTCCTGACCTATATACAGCTAGTACCGAGTCATCATCACTCTTAATAGTCCGCTTTTTAAGCCTATTTACTTTCATGCTTAACTCCTAAATTGTGTCTTCAATACAAGGAACTTTTCCTCTACGAAAAAAAGGCTGATTTTGTAGACTCAAATTCCAATCTTAGATCATCTACAAATTGATAAAAATGCTTTGCATCCATTTATTTTTTACGGAGTTCTATATCCTCGAGGCAATGCCATCTTGACTCAAGAAGAGCCAACTCTTCCCAAAATTGAATAACTCACTATAAAATTCTCTAATGCAGAACTTGAGTCATAGTCCAAATTTTATCTTGTAAATTGCATACATGTGCAATATCCTTAAGGGAATACATTTTCTTGAGATATTCTCAAGCTTTATTTGCATGCTCAAACTTTGTAAGACTTGAGCATTTCTTAATATCAACACCACTAACGAGCCAAGACATGATCTTGGTGATAGAAATGGTGTGGAGACACATAATATGAGAGAGAAAAGAGAAAGAAACAATGTGGGAGAAAGGTGCAAGGATCGTGTACTCAGCCTCATGCCCATGTGTGTGTGTGTGTGTATATATATAATATATCTAGCATTGTCATGGTCGTGCAATGGTATATACATATGGTCCTAATACAATACACACATGAACTAGTTTTATGGGTGCAACATGTTGTTTTTCCTAGAATTAGCATTGCATCACAATGTGTCATACGATACATCTTGATATAACATTGGTCCAAGGGTTTATAATGTAGCCTAAACTAAACTAGCAGAAACATTACAACATATAGATGATAGAAAAAACATAAATGGCTTAACAAAATACTAAAATAACATGTTACACGGAAAAGAGCACCAATTATGTCTTTCAACATGATTTTTTCAAAAAAATTAACAAAACTCCAACAAATAAAAGCTATTCAAAACACACTTACAACACAACTCGAGAGAATATAGAGCCAAATTTTCTAACCAATGAAAGAAAATGTGGAGCAACCATTTCAAAGTCTAATAGAAAAAGTTACTCAAACTATTGTACGACAACTAAAAGAAAATCAAACCAATATCCTAACAGTGCATATTCACGCTATTATGTCAAGTCAAAATGCTAAATGGTGATGCACATTCCACTTACAAGGAACTCGTTTAGTACATAACTCAGACTGGAATGACAAACCATTGCTGAACTCCATATAATTTTTTCCTGTAAAACTAGGCAATGTCAACATAGAATGAACATACAGAAACAAGTGAAGATGGCACATAAGCAATTACCAGCATAAAATACAATTAATCAGAGATCTAGTGCAAAGAGGAAATATTTTTTGCTAGGGATTCACTTAAAACCATACTCCATCCCCAGTAGCAATTTTAGCTTATCCTCTAACCCATCATTCTACTATGAAAGTTTCCTCCAAGCCATAGATTTTTCTTGCATTTCTTTTTCATTTCATAGGTATAATGTGGTTAATAAGGGAACAGAATCAACAGATATTTGACGCTGCAATGACCACAGCAACAAAAGCTATGGTAATGAAGCTTTGTTCTATTATTGATCGCATTATTTAACATAGGGATGCTGGAAAGGTACCCCTTTTCGCTATTGTTTCTCCTTTTCACTTCCTTTTAGTAATCTTTTGTGCTTTGTTTTGTTTTCTTTTTTCTGAGAACCCATTTGGGATTATTTCGTTGTTCTAATCAGATTCACAATACTGAGGATCTCTTGGAAATCCCTATCCTTGGTTATTTGAATATGTTTCCGTTTCTCAATTTTCTACTTCCATTAGAAAAGTGGTACTTGCTCATTTTTTAAATCAGCTATTGCACAAAGAACTTAAACAAAGTTTAAATGAAGTGTTTACAAGTTAAGAAAAGTAAGACAAATTGTATGCCTCATTAATTCCTCAGTGTGCTTCTTAGTGTTTATCACATAAGAAATTTTTGAAAATTTAGAACAGTATAATTTTTTATGATTAAGTTGATTAACATTAGACTAAGGAGATACTACATTTAGAAATATGTTTAATATGAACTGTTTGACATAAGTTGGATATAGTGAGAGGGTTCAAACTATCATGGATCTATGTAGTCAAAAGCACCAACTAGGCACCAACTAGTCTGCCTAGTCGGTCTAGGCATAAGTAAAACGCCTAGGCTTTGCAATTCCTAGGTGGGTACCTTAAAAGGTACCAATTTTGCTGACTAGTTGGCGACTAAGGTGCCTAGTCCTTGACTAGTCTTTTTAGGGGTCTACCGACTAGGCACTGCCTAGCGCTTTTGACTACATAGTCATGGAAGCACCCATTTCCCTTCCCGTGCATTTGCACAGGTGTTGTATTAGTGTGTATATCTAATAATATATTATATATTACATATATATATATATATATATATATTTATATTTATATTTATATTGATATTGATATTTATATTTATATTTATATCAAGGGAGAGAGAAGAAAAAAATTTGTTCTCAATCACACAGGATGCCCTGCTGATTGTTATTTTGTCAAGTCACTTAATGGTAGAAGAATGTTGGTATCTTTAACAAGAAAAAATTAATAACAGAATTATGGCCTGAAATGAACTTAAATACTGGAATTAGGGAGATGATCAGGTAAAACTTTTGACATGGTTAAGGCAGGTGCACATAGATCCTAGCATACAGGAAATTTTCATTTCAAAGAACAAGCACACATGCCTCCTTCCTCTCCTTCCCCTAATCAGAGAAAGAGAAAAACAATCAAATACTGCATGGCCAATGAAATTGATGCACATTAATCAGTGACAGAACCTTTACTTTGAGTGGAATGAATACCATTTCTAGAATAATATCGTATTTGAGGGCCATCATAAACCTCTTTATGGACAACTGCTCGTTTTTTGACTTCCTCCTCACGTGCTAAGACACGCTCCAAATTCCTCAGGTTCATAACCTCTACAAAATTAGCCTCCAAGACTTCAATAACAAGTACTGCCCTTAGATGCAGAGCAAAATCTATAGCAGGAGTTTTACCAGATTGAATAATGAAGTCTTAATAGTGACAAACCTGTTTGTGCTGCTTCTAGAAGCATCTCTTCTTGAGTCATTCGCTTTTCCTCACCTTCCTTTTTCCTTTTAATAGGCTGGAAAATAAGCATGGCCACATGTGACAGAATGTAAACAGAGGTCAAAGTAAGTCAAGCAGAGACTTTTCCACGGGTGATGTACTAAATTAACAATTCATTCTTGAATCTTGACTATTTTAAAGTTACAATACAGAGCAATAAAATGGAAAACATTGGCAGACCTATGCTGCATCCTGTTTGGGTGTGCAGTGAGCACTAAGCTGTATCTAGAGCAGGTACAAGTATCAGCATGATAATTGTCACTTAAACTGAAAATTTGCTGCAAGATATATTAATCCTATATTTGCCTAGTTAGGGTGTTCGGCAAGAAATATTCACAGATACAAGGTACTGTATCCAGGCATCCTCCTTTTCTTTCAGGCACTTTGCTATTTTTGTCATTTTCCTTGTCTACAGGATCATTTATTTATCAGAACACAGTAGATGAACAGACGACATGCTTAACAACTCCCTGTCATTTGTGTTCACATGTGACTTCCTCCTCATGTACCAAGCTTCTTTCTATAAGAAACTTGTTAGAAGCCCATACAGAAAAAAAAACAGGATGCATGTATCATGCTCTCTTTGAAACAAAACCATCTATCAGCACAGTAGGTAAAAGGTTAGCTTGCATACTGAATTGCAAGCCATGAAATTTCACGTCTCACTTCAGATCTTTGTTTGGCTAAGATTTCTTATTGGCAAACCATTCCCACTGCCCAGATGATAAACTTTGAGCATGTTTAATATCTCTTTAGTTTAAGATTTACCAGTCTCTCTTTAACAATTCATTGTCACGTTTTCCACAAGAAATTTCTTATCATAGACCCTGGTTATACAAGAAACATTTTTGAAAATTTACTAATACGGTTCTGTTAAGGTTATGAAAATTGTAGCAAAGTGACAAACTAAGGGCACAAGTGCAACCTATAAATACTTTATCACCTCAGAAAGTTATGCAAATAGTTGCCAAAGTGACAAATTAAGGGCACATATGAATCTATAAATACTTCCTTACCTGACAAAGTAGGCTATTTTTTCTCAGATGAGAAGATTTCCTCATCACTTTCCAAACATGTGATTCATTTTACGTGGAAAATGACCCAAAAGGGCATGTTTTCACAGGTGAGAATTTACCAGTGAAAAAATTTCTCCACTCTTTGTCCAAAGGAAGCAAATCTCAGCTACTCGAGCACAAACAGCAGTCTACTTTCCCACTAGCAACATGTGCCCTAAGAATGCATGATCCATAACCACCAAAACAAACTGATGCCCGCCAAACAAGGAAACAATAAATGCAAAAAACACAGCAGTTCAGGTTTAACAGATATAAAGAAGCAACAAACATACAGCACACTATTACTGATTATAAAGAACTAGAATTTGACAAGACATTCAAGGGCAAAATAGTAATCATAACAGGTACTTCAAACATAATAAAAAGATGACAGGATCAGATTATGAGGCCAAAAGCTACGGAATCATCTTTACGATATAAGATGTCATCAAATGATCTGACCAACCTTCATAGTAGCCTGTAGTGCTGCTCGTATTGCATCTCTTTCTGCCTGTCTAACAATAACCAAAGTTCTCGTGGACTTCCTGACTACTCTCTCACTTTCTAAGTCATCAGGAATATCCTGCTGTTTAGGCTGGACAGATGGTGACCTATCAGGAGAATGCTCGTTCTTGGTCATTCTTTCCAGTGCAGTCGGGACCTTCTTTTTGCTTTTCTTCTTGTTAGCAGACTTTCCAGGAAATATCAATCGCTTCTTCACATGAACCCTGCAAAGCAAATGTCTTAAATAGAAAATATAGATGGAACCTCCTAATAGATGGATAAGGGCAGGTTCGAGAGATACACTTCATCTCCATCATTTTCACCTTCATCATCCAGATCAGGCTCCTGGTTATGGAGAAAAGGTAGAATCACAAAAGGGTAACCAATTAAGGAGACTAGAATCCACAAAACAAAAAATCAAAATTATCACATTAGCATATTCCTATTGAATTTACAAAATTGATGACAATATATCACTTACATCATCATCATCGAAATCACTATCAAATTCATCAGCAACCTCTGGCTCCTCTTCATAATTAGCATCCTCCCCTTCCTGCATAGCCATTGGCTTGTCTTATAAGAAAAAATTAATTGCTAAATATATCAAACAATATGAGAGGATAAAAGTAGCGCAGTAAGTGGGTCAGGTAAACTCAATCAAAACTGAAGAATAAAACTGGTTAAACCTGACTTGACCTGATTTTTATGGGCGTATAGTATGGACCAGGTTTACCAAATAGCTGCAAAATCAGAACTGAAGAATCAAACTGGTTAAATATGATCCAACTTGTTCTTTTATATACCTATGATACAGGTCTAGTCACCTAGACCTATTAACAAAATAGGCCAATTCTTGGGCTTGCAAGTTTAAGACTCAAACCTCTTTATGCCTAGCTAGTTGGGTCTTTACTCTTTTTAATGTATATTTGGAACGGTCCGAACTCAAACCTAGTTTATAGCCTAATCTACATGTATCCGAAATAATTTGTACTTGTGCCCCTAAAGACCGTGATTTATATCAATGGACAAAAAATCAAAATGCTTATACCCAAATTAAGGTAAACCTTAAATGAACAGTCTTACTATTATTTATGAAGTTACCTAATCAAAGCCTTCTCAACATCTTTACATGACACTAATTACCCCCGAGTTTTTTAAGTTTCCCACTCAAGTTCAACTCTCTTAACCTTGTTTAAGCCCAATGTGATTGTTAAGACTTGATTCATACTTGGACTAAACCCAACTTGAACTGTAATGGACCTGAACCAATTCTGACCCAAACCATTATGGATTGGACCCAACCCAATTTACATCCAAATCTAAACCAAACCTAACTGATTAAAGGGATGATAATATTTATCCCATCCGTTTATACTAATCCAAAATAAATCTGAACCAGATGAGTCAATTACCCATATGGAGTCTGAAAAAGAAAACAAAGAAACTACCTGAAGCAGACCCAAACCCCACTAATATCTATCAGGTCTGGGTGTAACTTTCAGACCCAATTCATAATCAGGTCTATACAAACCCATTCTGAACAGACCTGCTCGCATCCCTATATAAAACTGAAACTTTATAGGCTATTTCTTGTGCGAGAAGACCCCATGGCACCACTCCCCTCATCACCGTCTCATATTAGGCAATGCTCCTGAAGAACATCATTTATTAAGAGAAAGGTATTGTTCAGGAGCTTACCAAATTGTATCAATTATTTTGGGTTCATTATATGTTACTAACTTACTAGTTTGTCTACTCCATCGTAAGTAGCTCTTAAGATATACAGTAATTGCATTCTAACAGGCACACGAACCAAGCCAAAGAACAAATATAAGAGTTGCATTCTAATATGCAGATGAAGTGAGCCAAAGAACAAGTCATAATTCACGTGGGTTTTCTGGTAGCCAGCTAGACTTCTTTCTGATCATATTTGAAAGCTGCACTCTTTTTGGTGTACAGAGAGTGATTGAATCCACATATATCCTGCCTGACCAACTGGCCCTAGCAATATCCATTGTACCTTAGGGAGTAGGAAAGACTCGGTGCATCAATGAGGAAACAAGAAACAAAGTTTGTTCAAAATCTTCAGCATTACTTTACCTATGGACTCTCGGACTAGATCCAAATTATGACTTAGAGGATCAACTTTGAACTTTGAATTATGCCTGACTGCAAACATATACACACATTGCCATAGTAATTAAAGATATACTGAATTTTAAATGACCTAAAGTTAGAGAGTCCTCAACAGAAAATGTTGCTAAAATACATACCAAAAGGATCTTGCCTATGCCAATTGACACAATTACTCAAATACCAATCTTTGAGCTGAAGATCAATTTGGGCACCAGATTTCATCAATGAACCCTAGATAAATACATAGCAATAGAATCTATTCTGCAGAGATAAATGCTAAGAATTTTCCTAAATTAAATCAAGATACTAAAATCGAGCAATTCAAGTTCTCAGATTTTCTACTTGTCACATTCTTCCATCAACAGAAATGGAAAGGAATTGGCAAAGTAAATCAGGATAAAATTCTAGCTCTTACTGTTAAAAATTTCTAAAATACTCTCAATGAAGCCACCTCTGTTGCAAATTTCTATAAGAATCTCTCTCTCTCTCTCTCTCTCTCTCTCTCTCTCTCTCTCTCTCTCTCTCTCTCTCTCTCTCTCTCTCTCTCTCTCTCTCTCTCTCTCTGACCTATGTCACAGGGATTCGGCCAGCAGGGTGACGTACCCACGTCGACGCAATGAGACTTGGGTGCGGGTGCGGCACCCGGTGCGGTCAACGCACCCAGGGTCATAAATGTCCAAATCTGGATTTTAAAAAAATACTGTTAAAAATTAGTGTTACTGCTGTTAACTGTTAAAAATTATATATATATATATATATATATATATATATATATATATATATATATATACCCTCCCAAACCCCCGCACCCAAGTCTTTTTAAAGTGCCGCATCGCCGCACCCGCACCTATGTGACATAGCCTCTGACCTAAGGCTAATATCCTAAACTTTTCACACACTTCACCCTTTTGATGAGAAAATGATGTATTATTGGGTATTGAGTTATTGACTAATAAATATTGTAACAGCATTGGTGACTCCCCATCACCCTTTCTATGATATTTAAATTTTGCTATTTTCATAAAAATAAGAAAAGGTTGTCAATCAGCACAAATAGTTAAATATCCATGTTCTAGCTATAAATCAATTCAGGATTTAGATTTCATCTGTGAACCCTAGATAAATACATCACAATAGAATATTCAGAAAGGGTAAATGTTAAAAGTTTTCCTACTTTAAATTAGGACACTAAAATTGAGCAATTCAAGTTCATAGATTTTTTGTGTCACATTCTTCTGTCAACATAGGCGGAAAAGAACCGGTGAAGTAAATCAAGATAAATTTCTAGCTCTTACTGTTAAAGATCTCTAAAGTGCTCCCAAGTTAATCCACCTCTGTCGCAAACGTTTGAAAGGATCTTTGCTCTCTTCAGCTCTTGCTCACTCGGAACTCAAAAACCCTTCTAGGGCTAATATCCCAATTTTTCCACACTCTGCACCCTCTTGATGAGAAAAGGATGTATTTTGGGTGCTGATCAATGTTATCATTATCAGTGCGTATTGGCCTGTATCGGCCGATACACATCGTATCAGCAGAAAATCGATATGCTTCACCCATGAATCGGCTATTTTTTAATGTGTAAAAATACTAAAAATAATTTTTTAAAATATTAGTTTAATGGTTTTAACACATGTCATGCTATGATTGACACGTAATATTTTTATTATTATTTTTTGGCCGATACAGAACTATTCACTTGAGTATCGATATCGGCCAATACAGCTGAATCGGTGGCCAAGCGATTAAGAGTCGATACTGATACTGACAACATTGGTGCTGATTAACAAATATGGTAACAATTTGGGTGACTCCTCCTCACCCTTTTTATAATATTTAGATTTTGTCATTTCTAGGAAAAAAAGTTACCAATCAACACAAACAGCCAAATACCCATATTCGACCTAAGGATCAACCGGGATTCAGATTTCATTTGTAAACCCTAGATAAATACATCACAATAGACTGCATGGGTAAATGCTAGGAATTTTCAGAATTTAAATCAAAAGACTAAAATCGAGCAATTCAAATTCTTAGATTTTCTACTTGTCACATTTTTCTGTCAACAGGAATGGAAAAGAACTGGCAAAGTCAGGATAAACTTCTAGCCCTTACTATTAAAAATCTCTAAAGCACTCCCAATGAAGCTGTCCTTGTCACAAATTCTAGAAAGGATCTTCCCTCTCTTCAGCTCTCACTTTCTCGGAACTCAAAAACCTTTGGCCTAGAGCTAATATCGTGAATTTTCCCCACTCTACAACCTCTTGATGAGAAAAGGACTATTTGAGCAACATGTTGAGATACCTCCAAGACAATTCCTAAAAATTAAATATCAGAAGAGAAGAGTGTGTCGATCAGGAGAGCAAGCCTCAAATGTCACCTTCACAGCGACAGAGGCAAAGATAAGAAGAAGAGGGTTTGTGTTTCTTACAAGGGTTGTGATCCAACATCTCTCTCTCCATATATATATATATATATATATATATATATATATGTGTGTGTGTGTGTGTGTGTGTGTGTGTGTGTGTGTTGGGGGGCGGGGGGTGGGTAATCTAACATTAAACTAGTTCTGTTTAACATTAGATGAATTCAACCATATTAAAATGACTAAAATAACCTTTAAAAAGTGGCATTTTTTAAAATGTATGGTTACTTTTTGAGGTAAAAAAGGTAAAGATGGATTTATAAAGCTACTTTTTTGGAAAAGCTATTTGACTTTTCAATCCCCTTCAAGTTCAAAAGACCTATAATGCCCAAAAAGTAGCCATGCACCACCAAAAATACCATTTTGTAAAGGTATTTTAATCATTTTCATAAGGTTGAATCTATCTATTGTTAAACACGACTAGTTTAATGTGAGATTAACCTTATATATATACACACACATACATCTTGTGTGTGTGTTTTGTGTCTGCGCTTTTGTAAGACCATCTGGTGTCTCTAATATATAGTCTACTTTGGGGTTTTATGTAGTAGATGAGCCACATATTTGTTGTCAGATTCTCTAAACTCAAACCATTTTCTTATCAGATAGGACAGTGAAGTTTGTAGTCTTGAATTTATTAACTTCCTAAAAAAGAAAACTATAATTTTTACTTTTAAAAAATATCTTCTGAAAGAAAACTTTGAAAAAAACTTCTTCCATTGCTTTTGTTGCAATGTTCTGAGAAGTTAGAGATGTGCTAACAGTTAGCATTACTCCAATACATATCCAAAGAAATTTTGTCATACCAATCAAAGAGACGATTATAGATACTAGGCAGCAGAATGGATTTTGAATTTACAAATTCCTCAAAAAGAAGTTATAATTTTTCAACAACTAATGCTCTTTTTGCATTTGGCAACAAGACTTTGAAAAAACTTCATTGCTTTTGCTACAAAATCCCCCCACACTCACCATGCCCCCTCCAATAATGGAAATATATTCTCAAACTTCACAATCAATAATGATATTTCTTGATTGAGACCAATCATTTGCTTTTTATCTTAATTCCATTCACCAGCTTCTCACCACCCAATCCATCTGCTCCAAACCTCCAACCACAGCAACAACAAAAACAGCACAATGAGAGAGAGAGGGAGCATGCTTCTCTTCATTATCTTCCTAACTGCCACTTTTATCTATTTTTCTTATGTAATAGTTTTTTTTTCCTTAAAAGAAAAGGAAAAGGATGTGTGTGTGTGTGCATAGATGGGGTATATATATATATATATATATATATATATATATAGAGAGAGAGAGAGAGAGCAAAATCCCTATCAAAATCTTTTGAAACTAGTTATCGTAAAATGTGGATTCATATGCTCTTCCAGTTTAGTACATTCATTCGCTCGGTTTTACTATTTCTAGAGCATAATCAAAAGAATTTTCTACTAATTACATCTTACGTTTAACCTTATACGATCACCTATCATCTCTCTCTTAATTGCTTTATTATTTTTTGGACTTAAAAGAATAGAACATGAAATTTGTTATTAGTACTTGGGAAATTGAGGGATATTAATTCTTTTGGACAGTATTGACAACAATGGTAATGCTAGTCATCCCTCCCAACCAACACATACATTCCGAACTTCATTTGAATCATTTCAGCTTATCATCTTAATATCAAACATCTACGAATTTTTTCTGCTCTGTACCACACTCCAGAAGAGAGATTAATTTTCTATCAGGCATGCCATCCTAGGAACACTAAAATTGATCATATAGATTGAGAATGTCAAATATAGTATGTAGACTGATTTTTAAGATACTAGGTTGTTAACTCTAAATGAGAGCCAAAATATAGTTGTGAAGTGACAAAAACGCATCACCAAGATTGCACCTTTTCTTTTAAGACAATAAGCAGGGTTGGGAACAGAGCCCCTAATAAAGGTCACAAACCAGTTACTATACAATTTAATTGTTGATGAATCAATGAAGGGATAACTGTGGCAATATCATAGTACAATATTGGCAAGTATGTACCTCTTTCAAAGCATCTTGATTCCAAAACTGTTCATCCATTTCTATCTCTTCATCAAGTAACTTTGTCATCCTGTCCAAATACAAGTATCAAGCATAAAGCATGTGGACATGATATTTTAAACGTTATGGATTAAGCTAAATCCTGTTAAAATTTCACCATTAACTATAAAAAAATTTAAAAAGCAAAATAAAGCAGAGCACAAGAAAACATCATGACCATAACTCTAAGCAATACATGGAACTTGCAACTGTAGCAGAACAAGATGCCCAAATTGTTACTTGTACAATTGATTGAAAATTGTGAGCAATTGGAAAAGTTACAATTGATCTTAACACATAAAACATCTTCTAGCAATCTATACTACTATTTAGAGATCAATGAGGAGTACTACTGTACAAATTTCTAGCAGCTTTAGAACTTTTTAGAAATGACATAGCTGGTGTTGCGCCTATGATTTTTGAGTTTTGCAAAAATTGGCCCAATCACGCACATAGCACTATTAGAACAAGTGAGGTTGTCTCCTAGGGGCAAAAACATCATTCAAGTTAGAAGTGTTCTAATGAAGGGCTTATGCATAATTTAGCCTAATCATATGGGCCGTCCCATGCATGGATATTGCTGCAATTTGTTTATTATTTTCTATTGTTTTGTATTCAGCCCTACAGCCCTCTTTCGAGAAAGAGAATCAAGAGTCAACTCATGTGTTCCTCTATTCCTCTCTCCTCTCATGTTGGTAAGTATGATTTGGGGCTGTGTTTACACTTTATAGGCACAAGCATAAGTTTTTTAAACCATGTAGTTTATTTTTTGTGTGCAAACCATAGTAACAAAAGTTAAAAACGGCAATTGCTCGGTTGTGAATTTCTCGGGAGATTTTCAACTTTCTGAATATTTCTTGAGTTTTTTTGGCAAAATCTGGGTAAATATAAAAAAAATCAAATAATTTCTCAAAACATCTAAAAAATCAAATAAAAATAAACTAATTACACAATTAATTTTCCATGAAGAAAATATAAATTTTTTTTTCAATTCCACTAACCATATCATCCATTGTTACCTTAACTCTCAATTAGCAGTAAGCAAAACTAATCAACAAATGATTTCAAATAGAAAATCATTAAAGCAAGCATGTCCTCCGCACGAAACGTTAAATTCTAGGAAACCAGTGTCCTACCAATCTTATGCCCATTATATACATGCAAAAATGGAATAAAAAAACAGTCAAACAGTGAGTTGAACAAATATATGTATCATACATCAGAACAAACTCATCTCATTCACTTAAACAAATAGCAGCCCTCATTTTAATCATGCACCCAAAAGCCAAAACAAATATTTTAACACCTGTATATCCATTTCCTGGCTCTCATGAATTTGAAATGCAGTACTGCGACATGCCCAAATGCTCAAATCGACAACCCCAAAATGCCAAACAAGAGAAGAAGTTTTCATCATGCCACTCAAGGAAAACAGAGCTCCCCATTTTGGCATTGAAAGAGAGAGAGAGAGAAGGAGCTTCGCTATTCTAATGGGTGAAGGCATAGCCGCATAGAAGACGGTGGGGATAGCTAGGATTACAGTGGTGATGGGGTGACGGGCGACACGCCAGCCCTCTGCGCTGCTTGGCTCCCACACAACAGCAGCCCCAGCCAGATCTCAATGGTGCACACCATGGACAGGACGAGGAACACGCACCCCATCACCGACCTGAAGCACCATGTTGTTGATGCATGCCCGGCATGCCTCCTCGGCATCGTTGTTGTTGAGGATGTTGATGGTCGGCTTCAACCTTTGTGCCACCAGGCTCGAGAAGAGGAAGAAGCTGAAGGACACCATCTCTAAGACCAGCAACCTCCATGCCACACATTGTGCCTATATATTGCGAGATTTACAAAATCTTGTGATATTTTCGTGAGATATTGTCACAAACGAAAAAATCGTGATATTTTGTAAATCTTGCAAAAAATTATCATTTTTAACTTCTAAAATATTATTCGCAAAAAAAATGTGAGGTGCAAACGCATGTTGGGGAGGACTCTATCACTATTGTGTACCAAGGCATGACGAGTTAAATGTGGATGTGGGCAAGCTCAAGATTAGCCATACTGGGAAGGAGGTATATTCAAGAAGTACAAATCACAAACTAGTCGAGTCGATCAAGTTGATAAAGAAGGTACAACATATCAAAGCCCTACCAAGGTGATTCTCAAAGAAGCCAGTTTTCTAATATAGAAGAGAGTCTTAATCCTATACTCAATGAGAGGGATGGTCATCAAGGAAAAAAGACCGCATTGAATAGGAAATTTACAAATGTAGGAGAAAATCCAATTGCGAAGGACCCCGCTTCTGTAAAGAATCCTACAAAGGACATTCTAATCAAGAAAGAGTTTTGCCTCCCAATTCTAACTTGGACTCAAGTAGCTTACCGATTCTCAAGGAAGGAAATTTTCTAATATAAAAGGGAGTCTTAATCCTTTAGTCAATCAGAAGGATGGCCATCAAGGAAAGAAGACCATGTTCAAAAGGAAATCCACACATGTAGGAGAGGGTTCCTATTAGGAAGGATTCTAATTGTTTAAAGAATCATGTGGAGAAGCACCTTCTAATGAGGTAGAAGCTTCAACTCCCAATTCTAACTTGGAACTAAGTGGGCCCCAAGTTTCATCTATTTTGGCTAGTAAAAAGTTATAGTTAGAGTTATAGAAGAATAAAGGCCTAGCCTAAAAGCCAAAGAATCTACAAACCACCTATAACTTATTTGAATTCAATGAGGTAAACATGATGTGGAAAATGGAAAACCAAGTACCAATTACTTTGTATATCTTAAAATCTATGTCACACAGACTCGCCTAAGTGGATGCCTCACCCGCTTTGACGTGCCGCGAGTGGGGGTGTGGCACCCGGTGCAACAAAAATAAAATTTTCACACCAGGTGCGGTCAAAAAAATGTGGTTACATTTGTCCAAAATAAAAAAAAAAAATGAAAAGTGCGGGGGTGGGAGGTATTAGGGCACGAGTGCCCCCCCCCCCCCCACTGCTCCTTCGTGCTTCCCAACAGCTCCTCCACTTCCTCCTTGACCGAATTATCCTCCTTCTCCACCCCCCCCTCCCTGACTCCTCCCCATCCCCGACTCTGACTCCCCTCCTCTTCTGATAGCGGCGACGACGACAACACAAAGAAATAAGTCTCTCTCTTTCTCTCTCTCTCTCTCTCTCTCATGTATTTTTTCTTCTTCCTTCTCCGCTCTCTGTCGCCTCCTCCTCTCTTTCTTTTTCTTCTTTTTCTTCTTCTTCTTCCCTCTCCTCCCGGCATTGACGCAAGGGCCGAACCCAAGCCTGATGGTGAACCCAGGCCTGAGTTCACCAGAACCGAATCCAAGCTTGGGTTGGCTTCTGAGTTCGGCCAGTTTTTTTTTATGAATTTTATTTTAATAAAAATTTTATTAGTATAATTTTATTTTATTTTTGATTGACTTGGTTGATTGTTCCTTGTTTTCTTAATTTACTTAGTGTAGCCATAATATATTTAGGTTGATTTAATTGTAGTGTTGTTTTTTATTGATAAGGAATAGAAATTATAGATTGTTAATTTGATTTATTGCATGAATTTATGCATGATGAATTGATGATATGATAATTGTTTTTATTTCATTAGTGTTAACTTGAAACTGTTGAAAACTATATATATATATATATATATATATATATATATATATATATACTCCCTGCACTCCCGCACCCAAGTTTTTTTAAAGTGCCACATCTGCACCTATATCCGCACCTGCACCTATGTGACATGCTTAAAATCTAAGGATGAATGTATTATATTAATACTAAAGGGCCATCTTACAAGGTTCAACTATTAGATCTAAGCGTATTTAATAAAGATGTAATTTGCTAAATAAGCCTAGCAAAGCTGCACAACTGAATTCAAGCCAAGATTGAAGGGCATACTTATGTTCCTAAAGAAAAATTAAAAAAAAAACAAAAACTTAGAGTTGTGAGATGATTAAGAAAATAAAGCAACAAAAATGCTGATTTAACAGTTGAAAGCAACCATGTACTAGGATAGAACCCTAGTATGGAGAGGACTCTTTTTGAACTTGAGGCAAGATTGCTTGCCAGGCGGCCTTACTTTGTGAACATTGGTTTTGCAGTTAATGCAGTTGTCAATTGGTTTTAACTTTTAACCTTGCATAGAAAGAATACTCTTTGATAGAGTCAAATTGTTTAGACTTAAATTTAGTCATGTTCATGCAACTTATATGAAGCAACAAGCTCATCCCCAATTATCAAAAGAATGAATCTTGGATCCAGAGACACACACACACTACCACGTGGTTCCATGCAAACTAGACAGTTTTCAGCATGTCACTAGGATTAGCTGAAAATTGGTGAGAAAGTAGTACTGAGAGGCCTATCCATCGTGAACCAGCACACTGATTTTCATTTTTCTAAACAGAACAGCATGGGAGCCGGCATCAATTCCTTGTCAGATGATCACCAACACACTCTAGCTGACTACACCACAAATTCATAGACGAACCGCTTTCCACCCGCACCAAAAAACTTCAATAAGGAAAAGGATATTTTGTTGAGATAAGGAAAGAAAGGTTGAATAGCGGTTTCTTGAATACTTCCCCTTTATGTCATGTGTCTTTTACAACATTCTCAGTATGTGTTTTAGTTGTCTTACCGCTTCTCAACATCATAACCATCACCAAGAATAGCATTTCGATATACAGCCCTCGTCTTCCCAGGTAAGGCAACGTCCCGACGTACACAAATTGAAAGAAAACCAACATAATATTGATAAAAAAAGAGTTCCAAGAACTATAAACCGGTACCCAATTCGTTCCATTCGTGAAAATCTACGATCAAGATAGTCATTTATCTTTCACGGCAAAATAAACTCCACTTTTTTTATTTGTATTCGTTTGTTCTTGATGTGAAAATGACAACTTGTCGATTGTACAAGAGACGCGGAAAAAATCGAAAAAAGGATCCGATTGTGCTGGTGCTGTAGAACGAAACACACTAGAAGCACTACGACGGAGTCACGGACAAACGGCCAAAACCATGATTCAAGCCGAATCAATACGATAGCCAAATAAGATTTAACCGATAACCATAATCATGTCCGCACTTCTCGAACAAAGAAACCCTAATTTTCACCTCTGAGCACTACGAATGATCATCTTTGCTTTTTCTTCCCAAAATGAGGAATTCTGCGGGCAAAAAGCATAAGAAAGAGTGAGTGAAGAACGAGAGGAAGACTTGCCTCTTTCCTCTGGTGATTCGCGCTGATCGATCGAGGAAAACCACTTCCTCATTCGAGTCCGCCATCTCTCTCTCTCTCTCTCTCCTGACAAGAAACGGAGAGTTGGGGAGACTACCTGCCCTTGAGACATGAGAGAGAGTAGCGGCGCGAAGGGTGGGCATTGGGTCGGGTACCCGACCCGAGATGAACCGATAAAGAGTGGGACCCGGCATGGCCAACTAGTAGATGGGTCAGATTCCGGCAGGGCCAAAATAAAGATCTCAGTAGAGCCCAGCTAGTCGGGTTTAATCCAATCTGCCTAAACCGCA